>NC_063051.1:34548365-34884933 GCF_018812025.1 Megalobrama amblycephala
TAATTACTGCAGACGAGAATAAGTGAAATGTCTGTCCAGGTCGTGGCTATCGTGATGGACCTGCTGACCGACCTGCAGATCCTGCGGGATCTGTTCGAGGCATCCAAGCGTGGCGTTCCCATCTACATTGTGCTGGACGAGCTGGGAGCGCCGCACTTTCTGGACATGTGCAGCCGAATGCAGGTCGGCGCAAAGGATCTTCAGGTACAGCGTCATTATCCCTTCTCAAAGCGCTCGTCTTTTCTTCTCTATTGTGTCGTATATCCGAGTGAAATGCTTCTGGAACAAGAACAAATGTAGGGCGGGGCTTGATTTTGATTGGATGGTTGTGGTTTGCTATTGGTGGATCTCATGTGAGTGACAGGTTGCCCCGCCCTCATCATCAGAGATGCTGCAAGAGGAAGATATTCTGATTCAAGATGACCAGATTAACACAATAATGATGTGCACCAATAAATCATGTAGAATAAACACTGAATTGTCCATTTTTTTGATTTCATGGTGGCTTTAATCTCGTTTCCATTCAGAATGTCCGGACTCGGACCGTAAAGGCTGTCGGTTTAAATCTGTCCTCGGGGAGAATCCCAGGAAACGTCCAGAGCAAGTACATGTTTATTGACGGAGATAAAGTCATGTTTGGAACATACAGGTGAGCTTGTGTTTATTGTTTACAGCCTCCTAAATAATGTTTGTGTCTCATATTGTGTTTGTTGGTCCTGCAGCTTCTCCTGGAGCTCTTCCCGAATGGACAGAAACATGATCACGGTGATGTCAGGGCAGGTGGTGGATTTTTACGACAACGATTTCCGAGAACTTTACGCCGTTTCGGACAAACTCGACCTCTTTAAGGAGTTTCACCTCAGTAAGCCCAAGACAGGCAGCCTGTCCCGTGCCGCCGTGCCCAAACGCCCCCTAGCGGCCACTTCACGCTTCCAGGTGAACCTCGGAGACGCGACGCGTGGAGATATTAAAGTGCCGGCGCACAAATACCACAACCCGAAGTACCTGTTGGCGCTCGGACAGATCCCAGGACCCTCAACACCACTGCAGGATTTCTTAAGTACCATGCAGCCACCAGATCCCACAGAAGAGCCGGAGAATCCCATGGAAGAGCTGGAGAACCTGACACCCGCTCCCTCTCAGACCGGGAAGAAGTCCAAGAAACTCAAAACACCGACAAAGTCAAAGAGATCATGGTGGAGGAGACAGAAGCAGGACAAGACGAGCGAAGCTGTCACTGAAGAAAACACGGCGGACGAAGCGTCCAAACACACGCTGACCGCAGACGACACCTCTGAGGAGCAGGACTCCGGCAAAAAGAAGAAAAGTATATTTAGGAACATTTTTAAAAAAAACAAATGATGATTCTTTCGTCGTGACTGAATGAGCCGCTGTTTTTAACGCCTCATGAAGACGTCATGTTGACATGTTTACACCGTGTTCCTGACCTCACTTTAGACTTTCTTTGTAGTGTATGTTTGATATGATCAGTGTGATGATAACTGTATTCATATGTGTGACTGTGACGATGTACAACGCTTGATAAAGAGACAAAATAATGTCTGAATTACATTCAAACCTGCTGAAAGGTTTCTGTACAGAGGAAGATTGTGTTTGGCATTCTGGAAACATGTTGAAAATGTTGCTTAATGAAGTATAGTCAAGTCGGTTTTATTTTTGTTTATTTTTTAATTTTGTTATTAAATTTGATTAAAGAAAATTTATTAAAATAAAAAATTTGATTTAAGTAAATAAATACATGATCAGTACAGTACTATTGAGTAGAGTAGATGTAAGAATATAATGTAACAACAGAAACTAAATATTTTTAAATTTACTTTACACATAAATTTTTCATGGTATAAATTGAGTCTTTATACTTAAAAATATACAGCTGTCTTTTAAATTTTAGAATGGGGTCCATCGCACAAGAATGATCCAAGACTGTGTCCGTAATCGCCCCCTATAGGCCAGTATTTGAGGGGACAGCCATTTGTAGTGATGTCTAAAACCATCAAGTGCACTCATTCAATCCCATAATGCACCGCAATAACAAGTGCATAACCGATGTACACTTAACGACTAGAGAATACCCATAATGCACTGTGAGATTCATGCATTGAATGAATTCTCGCGTCTTGCCAGAAGATGGCATCTGCATCTGAATCATCCATCCATTTTCCAAACCGCTGGTCCAATGTGGGTGCAGCGTAATATCATACAGGTAAAAATTCCATTTGATTGATTGATTATTAAACAGTTTAATTAAAGTTTATACGTATTTTCTGTGTCAGACATCAAGATAAAGCTTTTCATTACTACTGGAGCTGTCAGTTTGCCGAGTTTCAAACAATTATTAAACATCAAGCACAACCAGCAGCAGTCAGTGTCCGAATTCACTCACTCGTTTTCATTCACTCCTTCTAGTGAGGTATATCAGTGGAGTAATGTAGGGAATGAGGATATGGGGGGGCGATTCGAATGGGATGTGAACCAAATTAAAAAATCCAATTAGCCTACTTCAAATAATTTTCTTTCCAAAGATTATTTCTGTCAATTTAGGTAGGCCTAGTTCTTATCATGGTGGTGTTTGTTCAAGTGTTCATTCTTCCAATAAGTTTGGTTTTAGTTAGTTATTTGATGCTATAAAAACGGGGAGTGGCTGCATGATTGACAGCTGCGATTGAGTCTGCAGAGGTGGGCGGGACCTTGATGGATCACCACAGCGCAGACTCGGGCTCCAAATGACCTAATCGGTGCAAGATGTCAACGGATATTATGGCTTCATTTTTCTAGTGGAAGGACGTGGAGACATGTCTTCCATCTTTTTTAGAGTCAATGATGGGATGATCATATTTGGGGGTCCATGGCATTTAAAAGATTGAAAACCACTGGCTTGAACCACAAACAAACCCCACCCACTAAAGTTAAATTAGCCAAAACCATGGCAGATGACCTGATTGTACGAAATCATTGGCCTGTGGCAGAAAAAACTCACTCAAAATAGTTTCTGATTGGCTTAAAAAAGGTCTAGTGCTGTCCAGACACAGATGTGATTATATCTCACTGTTATTTGTCAAACAAACGGCTTCAATTTAAGAAGAAAAGTCAATGGAACAGTTATGAAGGGAGTGAAAGTCCTTTATATACAGGCTCTGTTCGCCCTCTGCTGGTGGATCTGAGCATAACACAGTATTTCAGACTCAGGATACAGCATGCATATGACACAAATGAAACACTACAATCTCATGAACTTCACAAGAGCACATGAAATGCGTCATTGGGGACACGACCAGAAATGCACTTCCGCTTTTACTCAAAGTGGCATTATTTGGCCGGATCTGTGTGTGTGTCAACAGCTCTGACCACAAAAAGGATCCGTGGATTTACCGCCACAGCTCTAAACAGGAAGTGACCACAGATGAGCTGAATATGAGTTACATTCACCCACGAACTAATTTTCCGTCTTTCCATCAGATAGCATCAGTTTACATGTCTGTCCGAGACTTGCAGAGACTTAAAGAGACTTGAACGTGTTTCAGACCTCAGATGCTCCTCATGGACTCACAGTGATGTTCTTGATGATGATGATAAAGATGATGGAGAAACATCTCATGAGGCTGGTTGTCTTGCTGGTTAAATCAGAGGTGAATGGGATCGTTGTGAGGATCATTAGCACCACAGATCAACAATAAAACTGCTCCTGGACCTTCATGAAACCACCAGCAGATGTCACATGTTCTTGATCTGATGGAGGAAGTGAAAGCGATGAGGTCATTTCACATTTCCCTTTTTAAACTTTGCTGTTGCATGAATAAAAGCCTGAGTGGGATCATCCTGTGCTACAGATGTTAAAAGATTCGCTTCCCGAATTGATTCTACATTTATCTTCTACTGACACAGATTTGTCTTCTACATGCACTTCCTCTAAAACAGAATGAGATCACGTTTCAGACTTTCATCGGCCCATCATATATATATATATGTTATTATAACATGAAAGTAAGGTTAATAATATAACTTAGATTGCACATTTTTCAGTTTTACTCAAATTAGGGTGATGCAAAAATAAGCACATCCCACAACAAAAACTACTACATCTAGTACTTTGTTTGGCCTCCATGATTTTTAATGACAGCACCAAGTCTTCTAGGCATGGAATAAACAAGTTAGCGACATTTTGCAACATCTATCTTTTTCCGTTCTTCAAGAATGAGCTCTTTTAGAGACTGGATGCTGGATGGAGAGTGATGCTCCCATAGGTGTTCGACTGGGTTCAGATCAGGAGCCACTGAATCACTTTCACCCTGTTCTTCTTCAGAAATGTGTTTGAGATCATTGTCTTTGCGACGCCATACAGTTTTGAAGCCATCAGTTCCAAACATTTATCTTGGTCTCATCACTCCAGAGTATAGAGTCCCAGTCATCTTCATCTTTGTCAGCACGGGCCCTGGCAAACTCTAGGCGGGCTTTTTTGTGCCTGGGCTTTAGGAGAGGCTTCTTTCGTGGACGGCACCCATGATGCCATTCCTCTGCAGTGTATGCCGTATTGTGTCACAGGAAATAATCACCCCAGTTTGGCTTTCTACTTCTTTAGATAACTGCAGTGAACTTGCATGCCGATTTTCTTCAACCCTTCTCATCAGAAGACGCTCCTGTCGAGGTGTTAACTTCCGTGGACGACCTGGACGTCTCTGTGAGATGGTTTCAGTTCCATCTTTTTTACATTTTTGTACCACTTTTGCTACAGTATTGTGACTGATAAGTAAAGCTTTGCTGATCTTCTTGTAGCCTTCACCTTTCTGGTGTAAAGAAATGATTTTCTTTCTCAGGTCTTGTGACATTTCTCTTCTATGTGGTGCCATTGCTGACAGCATGAAATGGGGTTTTAACACCATTTTATAGTCAATTGTCTGCTGGACACCTGTGTAACGAATTATTAGACTCACCTGTGCTTGAATTCTTGTTCAATTAGACTTTTGTAGTCTAAGATTAAGATTTAGATTTTTTTTGCTCCAGTAAGTTATATTATTAACCTTACTTTCATGTTATAAGTTAAACAGATGTTATATATATCGATCAGGCATAACATTATGAGCACCTTCCTAATATTGTGTTGGTGCCAAAACAGCCCTGACCCGTCGAGGCATGGACTCCTCTAGACCCCCTGAAGGTGTGCTGTGGTATCTGCACCAAGATGTTAGCAGCAGATCCTTTAAGTCTTGTAAGTTGTGAGGTGGATCCTCCATGGATCGGACTTGTTTGTTCAGCACATCCCACAGATGCTCCACTGGATTGAGATCTGGGGAATTTGGAGGTCAAGTCAACACCTCAAACCCGTTGTTGTGCTCCTCAAACCATTCCTGAAACATATTTGTGCATTATCCTGCTGAAAGAGCCACAGCCACCAGGGAATACCGTTTCCATGAAAGACTGTACATGGTCTGAACAATGCTTAGGTAGGTGGTACGTGTCACAGTAACATCCACATGGATGGCAGGACCCAAGGTTTCCCAGCAGAACATTGCCCAAAGCATCACACTGCCTCCGCCGGCTCTCCTTCTTCCCATAGTGCATCCTGGTGCCATGTGTTCCCCAGGTAAGAGACGCACATGCACCCGGCCATCCACGTGATGTAGAAGAAACCGTGATTCATCAGACCAGGCCACCTTCTTCCATTGCTCCGTGGTCCAGTTCTGATGCTCATGTGTCCACTGTTGGCTCTTTCGGCGGTGGACAGGGGTCAGCATGGGCATCCTGACTGGTCTGCAGCTATGCAGCTCCATACGCAACAAACTGATGCACTGTGTATTCTGACACCTTTCTATCAGAACCAGCATTAACTTCTGGAGCAGTTTGAGCTACAGGAGCTCGTCTGTTGGATCGGACCACACGGGCCAGCCTTCAATGAGCCTCGGCCGTCCATGACCCTGTCGCCGGTTCACCACTGTTCCTTCCTTGGAGCACTTTTGATAGATACTGACCACTGCAGACCGGGAACACCCCACAAGAGCTGCAGTTTTGGAGATGCTCTGACCCAGTCGTCTAGCCATCACAATTTGGCTCTTGTCAAACTCGCTCAAATCCTCCATTTTTCCTGCTTCTAACATCAACTTTGAGGACAAAATGTTCGCTTGCTCTCTAATATATCCACCCACTAACAAGTGCCGTGATGAAGAGATGATCAGTGTTATTTATTTCACCTGTCAGTGTCATAATGTTATGCCTCATCAGTGTATATATGTGTGTGTGTGTGTGTAAATGACACTGAGACTAATGCTGAGAATAATCCTGAACTTCTTCTTTTAACAAAACCAACATGTCACGTTTGTCCCGACACCACAAATGTTTGTTTCTGCTCAAACTACACAGAGACATTTCATAAAATACAAGCATCACGGGACATTTAATCTCAAATAACTTTAATTAAATAATCAATTGTACAATGCATCACCTAAAATCTTTCATATGATCTGTAGTATTTACAAAATATATTTTACATGAAAAACATTTAATACAAAACAGAGTAAATGTGTGTTTGTGTCGTTTGCGAGGGAATCAATCCATCTGCTGCACTGGATCATTATTAGACCACAGTTTCCATAATGGATTCAGTTGCACATTAAACACACTTTCTCTCACACACACACTCAACAAAACATTTGATCAGATGGCAGAAGCATGTTGGCTTTAGATAATAACCGAGTCTTTCTGGTGATGTTTGTATCGTCCAACCGAGGTAAGAAAGTATCTTTGGATGGAAACACAGCTAATGTCTCTTTATAATCTCCACTGTTGGTCAAATGGATAGTCATTGCCAAAAAGACCCCATTTCAAGTCAATGAAATGATCTGAGCTGCTCCACATTGATTGCTATAGCTCTATACTCTACAACTACTGCCTCATTTGAGTCTGTTTGTGTGTCTACGGGATTTCAGGAGAACAATCCTCCATTACATCTGCTGAGCTGTGAGAGAGAAACCTCTGAGCAATGACGTCTTCCTCTGAGTGTAAATAAATACGCAGTACGCTCTTATAGTTCTGGCTGTCTGTAGTTATAGTTCAGTCACGCCGTCGTTTCGTCTCATTTCTCTGGGACTTTGTTGATGACTTTCTTCTTCCGGACGGACACTAGGTCATAGAAGGGATCTTTTGTAATGCTGGCCCTGTAAACACACACACACACATGTCGTATGTCAGATGCGTGCCGTTCGTTCAGACGCCGTATGAGGACGTTAGTGTTCGTACCTGATGGACTCGATCCACTCGTCTCTCTCCTCGGCCGAAGCGGCGCAGATGGTGTACGACTGATGTTTCCCCTCCACCACACGGCCATCGGTCTCCGTCTTACACGCTTTGATCTTCTGACCCCGACTGTTGGGGTTATACAGCTCTAAACAATACTGCACACGGGTCAAAGGTCACAGGTTAACCATCACTAATAGTATAATTTATTGCCTTATTCTCTTATTTGTAACACGGTTCAAGTCTCACCGGTTTCCGGGGAAAGACTACTTCCTTCACGCTCAAATTCTCCAGAGGAATGATCCCGCGCGGCTCTTTGTCCTGATACACAAACGGCACAATCAGCTCTGATCTACACACTTCACACTGACCTTCATGCATTCAGAGAGATGTTTGCGTGTTCTTACTGTGGTATATTCAAAATAATACAGGCAGTTATCAGTGAGGATGAACCATCGTCTCTTCCACGTCTTCACACGGCCGCCTGCAGACGGATCATACATCTGATTATACATCGATAGTTAACATGAACAAACAATGAAAAATACTTCTAAAGCATTTATTATTGGTAGTTCATTTTAATTTCAACATTTACTAATACATACCCAGCTAACAGGGAACGTTCTGGCAACGTTATGAACAAACGTTCTTCCAGTAACATTAATAGAATGTTTGTTTAAACTGGTCTTTAAAAATATTTTCTCAAAACGTTAGCACAAAAACATTATTTATACATTGTTCGTGGAACATTTCTCTGAAACGTTTTAGTTGGACGTTCGTCTAACATTTTTTAAACGTTACTACTTGTTTCAGAACATTCAGAGAACATTCATGATTGATACAATGATTCAAGAATGATACAATGGAATGTTCCCTTAACGTTCACATAACTGAGAAGAAATGTTTAAAAATTGGATGTTTTGACTGTTCAGGGAAAATTCAGAAATTACATTTTCATAACTTAATATCATGAATAGCAAAACGCACTTATCTATATTGATTATTAGGGGTTCACGAGCGTAGCGCTCTATTGTAATTGTTAAAATTTCCAAAGATCAGAATTCTCCCATAAAAGTGATCAGGCAGACCAAACCGTAAGTTGTAGAGGTACGTTTTTATGTATTTATTTTTTATGCCGTCTTACGTTTGAATGACTAAATTAATGCTATGCCTGACTATTTAAGTGACTATATTCTGATTATAAACGAAGTATTACACTACTGATGCTCAACACACCAACAAATGACATCTCACCGGAAGTTTTCGAGCTACTCACACCATCTACAATGCCACCAAGACTCATTCCGATCAGCCTGATGGGGGCGCTACAGTGGCCAAAATTATGAAATTGCTCATAACTCCTCAACCAGGCTCAAGTGTTTTATATCATTGGAATCCATTATAACAATATAATCCAATTGGCTCAAGACAGAAATTTTGGGGTATTTTGTATTTTTTGAAAAACCTACTTTTGCAAACTAGTCCTTGGTTTTTGACCCAATCGGAACCAAACCAGTGCATCAGTCTGATTGTCAATAATTATCAAAAAAGTTGAAATTTCGATTCACGGTCCCTAAGGGCCGCCAAAACGTTAGAAGTAGGTGGAGCCACTTTTACTAAAATGGCTCTAACTCATGAACGGAATGAGATATTTCCATCAAATTTGGCACACGTATGTAAGATCTCATTCTGTGGTTGCTTGAAAAAGGACGCGGCGACTGGCCACTTGGTGGCGCTATAACATGGAAAAAACTTAAAAATGGGTATAACTATGCAACCGAAAGTTTGATTGACTTGAAAATTGGCATGCAGTGTCTTTGTCCAAGGTGCCAAGACTGCCTTTGAAGACATTTGCGTATCTCAAAAAACACGTCCGGCATCAGCCAATGAAGTTTGAGCATCTATCAGACAAGGTTAACGGAAGCCGATTGGAATGAAACTCGCTGGGCCTGTTTGACTCACGGCCCTAGAGACCTGTGAGCAACTGAAAAGAAATCGCCCACCGGGGGGCACTTTCACATTTTTCACATGTTTAAAGGATTGTATTTAACGCAGTTTTTTCGCACACACCCACGTTATTCAGACCACATGGTACAACTCCTCATTCTGAGAAACTTTGCCTCTAGGACCGCTGCTGTCCATCGAATCGTTTGTTAAATATTGGAAATTATTTCAAAAACCAACTTTGTCAAACTAGTTTTTTTGGCTCAACCTCAATAACTGTTAAAAAGCTTTATAAACCATACATTTTCTATGGTAAATTGCCTGTATTGGCTGTAAATGGTCTTTTCCGTCTATGATCGAGACGGTTACAGGCTTGCTAATTAAAACATTATACCTTTTTACGCATGTGCTTAAAGACCTTAAAGCGCTTAAACCCCGATAACTGCTGCTCGCAGCTATATTTATTATTATATCATCATATTTTTGTAAGCTGGGTGAGCAGTATCTATTTGACACAAAGACAATGAGGATGTCATTGAGTGTGACAGTATTAAACTTTAACAGATTTAGAATAAACACAGCTAATAAAAGCAGTGCTTGAATGGACGAAGCACAGAAAAGAAAGAGAAAGTAAACTAGACTAAATATGTTTGCAGTAGCGAATCTATTTCAGTTTGTTTAATGCAGTCAGAGTTCAATCTTTATGATCACTGATGTAGTTGCAGTATGTCTCGGCCGAGCTCGGCTTTACCCAGTTTGAGCAGCCAGCCCTCTCGGTCAGGGTTGAAGAAGGTGTGCGTGAGATCATTCCCATCATCCTCTGGGATTTTGAAGGGTTCGTTCCGTATACTGTTGTACAGATTCTGTCGTGAAAAGAAACACATTTCTATCACAACCACAACCTTCCTGTTAGAGCTGCTTATTTATGTAAATGAGCACCGCTGGCGAATAATAATTAACACCAGAGTGTTATTTGTGCTCAGTGACTCTCACAGGCTGGTATTTTGTTTCTCATGACCATCATGTGACCCGTGACGAGAGATTGTGATTGGCTGCTCACCGTCAGGAGGTCGTCGGGCAGGTCGTCTCCGTTGTTGATCCCGCGGTTCATGCTGATGAATCTCTCCAGCGGGGTCTTGTCCTTCACGTTGGGGTTGTGCAGACTCGTGTTCAACATGATGATGGCAAACGACAGGATGTAACATGTGTCTGAGGATCATTTACACAAACAACACAACAACTTTACCACAGACTGATAAACAAACTGTTCGTCTGATTGTTTCAGAACATTCTGAGAACATTTAAAAGTAACGTTCCCATAATGTTTGAAGAATGATACAATTGATACAATGTTCCCTTAATATTCACATAACCAAATAAAAAAAAAAAAAGAAACATTTTTAAAGCATTTAAAAAGCTGGATGTTTTGAACATGTAGAGAACACTCATTACTCGTCAGCGGGGCTGTTTTGAGATTATCAGTATCTGCTTGGCCAATTAACAGCTTTATTAACTTATTTCGCCATGGAATTAATAAATATAAAAGGTAACTGCAACTTTTTATCTCAAAAAATTGCAATTTGTTTCTCAAATATCAAAAAAAAAAAAAAGTCAATAGCGTTTTGAATTGGTCTGTGAGATAAACTTGGAATTGAGATAAAAATTTGCAATTACCTTTTTTATTTTTATTTTTTATTCCAGAATTATGATATGTAAAAAAGTCGGATTTGCAAGAATATACAATCATGAGCTTATAACTCGCAATTGTCAGAAAATAAGTAGAAATTGTAAGATAAAAAGTTGCAATTACTTTTTTTATTTTTTTTAATTCCATGGTAGAAACAAGCTTCCATAAGTTTCTTTATTTTTACAATTCTGAGTTATTATTTGGTAGAATATATATCATGCAAGTCATGCAAGAGGACGTTGAGGAGTTTAGAGATGTGTTTAACCTGTGGACTGGAAGACGTTGACGTTGCAGTTACAGTAACGTGTAGCGAAAGCCTCCATCATGCGGTCGATCTTCTGTGCTTCACCCGGCAGACGGAAACTCCACAAGAACTGCCTGATGAGTGAAAGAACGGGACAAAGAGAGGAAGCAGAAATAAGACGACTTCTGCGGCACGTGTGTGAATGAAGAAGCGCTCGTGTTCTCACCGTAACGCCTGAACCAGGTTCAGATCTGAAAACTCGTGCAGCTCCACAAACGCCTTGAGGATCTGCAGGTGCATCTCCTCCCTGAAACATCACATTGAGATTCATCACACACACACACACACACGGACAGAACTGATGTGTGTGTTTGGTTCATTTGTCACCTCTCTCCCAGGAAGTCTCCGATGGCTGTCTTATTCAGTCCTTCCTCTTTATACAGAAACTCTGCCACTCGGTCTGGTTTCCATTCCAGAATTTCGTTGTCAACCAGATACTTGATTCCCTGAAACACAGAGATGTTTGTCAGTCTGAGACACAGACCGAGATAAGACACGCTGCATTTGACCTGTAGCTCTTCTGAGTTTATCAGACCGTCCACACGAGTTCCTCCACAGCTAAAAAAAAATCACTTTTTGGAGATTTTCCATCAAACCCATACTTCCCTTTTCTACAGAATGACTAAAGAAAAGACTAAAACCTTCAACACAAAATCAGAGAAACTGATATACTGGTTGACTTTTGTTTACCTGCAATAGAAATGTATTTTGAGAGCCATGCGATGTTCCCCCAGTATCAGCACTGGAACCGTTTCAGCGTTTGTATCACTCCGTTTACGGCGACTGTCATGGCGGTTGAGTAAATGCACTGTATTTTATACAAATACTACTGTTGTTGTGTCACAGAATGTAGTTTTAAGAGTTTTTAGGGGAGAATGTAGTTATTTAGACCTAAAAATATGTGACTCATATATAAATATAGCACATATTTTACAATTTGTTTGGACGCTTTCTCAGATGTGAGCTCCAGGCCGTCAGCGGCCGTTCAGTGCTCGTGTACCCGCCGAGAACAGCTTTTTATCGTCCAGTTCTTCTGTAATTTGCTTCTGGCTCTGATGTAGATGAGATATAATTAATAATTCATTTGGGGCATATCAAATGGCAATCTTTGGTCTTATTACTTGTTCCAGAGCCCAAATCAATTTGGGTTAAGGGGAAAATTAAGTTTCATAACTTTATATTTAGGCTATATTTAACTTAAATCCTGTACTACTATTATATTATATTATATTATATTATATTATATTATATTATATTATATTATATTATATTATATTATATTATATTATATTATATATATATTATATTATATTATATTATATTATATTATATTATAGTTTAGGGCCAGTACAATGTTTTTGTTTAGTTTTATCTCTGTTGTGATACATTTTATTTTTCAGGATTATTTGATGAATTGAAAGTTCAAAAGAACAGAATTTATTTGAAATAGAATCTTTTGTCACAATAAACTAAACAAAAAAAGGGTTACCATGACAATTTGAAGGTTACCTTGACAACTAACTAAAATAAGTTAAAATAAATTAATAACTAAATAATAAATAACTACAAATAAAACAAAAATAAAACTGAAACAAATAAATTAATATTAAAAATATAATATAATATAATATAAAAAAAATAAAATAATTTAAAAAACAATAATATAAAAACAACAAAATTACCAAAAATGTAACTAAAAAAAATATCTTTCATAACTTTATATTTAGGTTATATTTAACTTAAATCCTGTACTACTATTATATTATATTATATTATATATATATATTATATTATATTATATTATATATATTATATTATATATATTATATTATATTATATTATATTATATTATATTATATTATATTACATTATATTATATTATAGGGCCAGTACAATGTTTTTCTAACAAGAAATTAACACTTTTATTCAGCAAGGATACATTAAATTGACCAAAAGTGACATTTATAATGTTACAAAAGATTCTATTTCAAATAAATTCTGTTCTTTTGAACTTTCTATTCATCAAATAATCCTGAAAAATAAAATGTATCACAGATTCCACAGAAATATGAATCAGCAACATTGATAATAATCATAAATGTTTCTTGATCATCAAATCATCATATCAGAATGATTTCTGAAGGATCATGTGACACTGAAGACTGGAGTAATGATGCTGAAAATTCAGCTTTGATCACAGGAATAAATTACACTTTACTATATATTCAAATAGAAAACAGCTGATTTACACTGGAATAATATTTCACCGTTTTACTGTATTTTTGATCAAATAAATGCAGCTTTGATGAGCAGAAGAAAAAAATTAAAAAATTTGAGAGAGCCCAAACTCCTGACTGCTAGTGAGTGTGTGTTGTCTATAGTTGAGTTTGTTAATGTGTTTGTGGTGTTGATCAAACATCAAACATTCGTCGTCTCTTCTCTTGCTCGTCGGGTCTCGCTGTATGTTAAAATGCAGCAGCGAAACCACAAAGACTCAGAACGAGAAAACCAAAAGTATTTCAGGTGTTGACCTGAGGGTGAGTGTTCAGATCAGAACTTCATCCTCCTGTCTGTCAGCCCCTCATTTATACACACTCACTCTTACTCACTCTTTCTCACACACACACACACACACACACACACACACACACACACACACACACACACACACACACACACACACACTCATGGCTGATGTGAGAGACAGACTGATGTTCCACTGCCCTCGTTATCTCATCTCACGCTGGAAACAAGTGTTTCATCATCATCATCATCATCATCATCATCATCACAGAATCTCCTCCAGATCTTACCTTTTTAGGATCCATGTTGAACTTCTTCTTGCCACTAGAGAAGCGTTTCTCCCTCTCCAGCATCTTACTGCAAGAGATTCAAACAAAACAACTTCACAATCGCAGCATTTCAACCAGCGGTTAATAATCGTCAACTAAAACTATTTTAAAAATGGCTAATTGAAATATAGCTGAAATAAAATATAAATATTAGATGAAACAAAATAAACTAAACAAAAATTTAAAAGGTTACTTTGACAACTAACTAAAATAAGTTGAAACAAAAATAAGTTTAAAAAAAAAAATAAAAATAAAACTGAAATACAAATAACTTATAATATAAATATAAAAAAAAAAAAAAAAAAAAAAAAACAATGATATAAAAACAACTGAATTACCAAAAATGTAACTAAAACTGAATATATATATATATATATGTGAATATATAGTAAAGTGTAATTTATTCCTGTGATCAAAGCTGAATTTTCAGCATCATTACTCCAGTCTTCAGTGTCACATGATCCTTCAGAAATCATTCTAATATGATGATTTGATGCTCAAGAAACATTTAATGTGCACAATTGTACAAAATATTTGTGTACAATATTTTTTTTCAGGATTATTTGATGAATAGAAAGTTCAAAAGAGCAGTGTTTATCTGAAATCTAATCTTTTGTAACATTATAAATGTCTTTACTGCCACTTTTGATTGATTTAATGCATCCTTGCTGAATAAAAGTATCCATTTCTTTAATTTCTTTTCAAAAAAATAAAAATAAAAATTCTTACTGACCCCAAACTTTTGAACGGTAGTGTATAATGCTACAGAAGCTTTGTATTTCAGATAAATGCTGTTCTTTTGAACTTTCTATTCATCAAGGAATCCTGAAAACAAAAGTACACAACTGTTTTCAACATTGAAAATAATCATAAATGTTTCTTGAGCAGCAGATCAGCATATTAGAATGATTTCTGAAGGATCATGTGACACTGAAGACTGGAGTAACGATGCTGAAAATTCACAGGAATAAATTACTTTGTCAAATATATTCACATAGAAAACAGTTATTTTAAATTGTAATAATATTTCACAATATTACTGTTTTTTACTGTATTTTTAATTAAATAAATGTAGCCTTGGTGAGCAGACGAAACTTCTTTTAAAAACATTAAAAATCTTAGTGGTTCCAAACTTTTGGACTGTACTGTATATAAAACAAAAAAATGAATTAATACTGTATCAGTATATAAATAATACTATAAATGAACAGGCGATGAGATGAAGAGCGTCAGTATTGTGTGTTTGTGGATGATGTTGATGTGATTCTCTTTAGTTCTTCTGCATCTGAATTAAGTGTCTTTAAAGCATCTTTTCCCTGATTTTAAGATTCTCTCAATGAACATTCACACAGTCACTCACTTGTCTTCTGCTGACTTGAAATCCTGAATATCTGCCATGACGTTTTCAATCTGGTTCTTCAGTTTCTGTAAGAAAAACCGTTTTCAGCTTCAACTCAAACATCAGCAACTCTTGTCAGGTTTCATAATGAAACAGTGAATTCACAGTGTCTATTACACACTTTAGCAGTATAATAATGGGATTTTGATTGAAGAACCATACCAGTAAAGCTTTGAATGCACACACAAACATGACCAAGAGTGCAATATGACTTTTAGGTTATTTTGGATCATTTCTTCTTTTTTTAACACATTTATTTGAGTGTTTTTGCTTTTTCACAGAACAAACAACACCAACGAGAAAAAAAAAAAAAAAAACTACACTCTTAAAAATTGCTGGGTTAAAAACAACCCAAGTTGGGTTGAAAATAGACAAACCCAGAGATTGGGTTAAATGATTGTCTGCTGTTTAGTTTTATTTAACTCAACTATTGTTTAAAAATGACTGAACCCAAAATAATTTAATTTAATAGTTTAATAATTGAACATTTATGTATAAGTTTAATAAATAATAGTTAAACAATAAACATTTATCAAATTGCTTATTAATAAATGTTCATCTTTTGATTATTATTGTTTCCTCTAGTAATTATGTGTCTGATTTTTAATTTCCAACCTATTTTGGGTTCATTTTAAGCCAGACATATAGTCACTTTTAATCAATAGTTGAGATAAATAAAACTACCCAACATGCTGATCAAATATTTAACCCAATCTCTGGGTTTGTCCATTTTCAACCCAACTTGGGTTGTTTTTAACCCAGCATTTTTAGAGTGTACTATGACAAAACAGGACATTTGAGGGACAGATGTATACAAAGACAGATTATCATTTGACAGGTAATACTTAAGCAGAATACAAATTCAGTCGTACGAGTATAAACTAAAATAAAATTAATATCTGTGTACCATTTTATCTCTTAGGAATGACAACACTAACAATGAGGTTTGGATCAGTTCTTATGGCACATCACAGCAATGACAGAAGCAGAAAGACCTTCTCCTCAGATCTGATGTGTGTATGAAGAGCCCAGCTAACAGCGAACGTTCTCACAAGTTATGAACAAAAACGTTCTTCCAGTAACGTTAATACAACATTCGTTCAATGTTATCTGGTCTTTGATAATGTTCTCAAAATGTTAGCACAAAAACATTATTTATCGTCTTTTTTTATTTATTTCAGAACATTCAAAAGTAACGTTCCCATAATGTTTGAAGAATAATAACATGGAATGTTCCCTTAACGTTCACATAACCAAGAAAAAATGTTTTTAAAACATGCTGGACGTTTGGAACATTCAGAAACGTTTTCAGAACTTAAAGGGAACGTTAGCAGAACGTTCTTAGAACATTAGTTTGTGAGCTGTTGTTCTAACCTCAATGTCCTCCAGCAGAACCTGCTTGTGCATCTTCAGCCGTTCGATCTCCATCTGCTCCTCCGCCGTCAGATCTGAGAAAACACACACACACATGATCACGTGAGACAGACATCAGTGTGTTGCTGCAGATTCAGAGAGAGATCTCACATGTAAAACACTGTTAACAGGCCCAAAACACAGCAGTGAGTTTCTGCACAACATGACAACATCAAATAAACACTGAAACGGATTATTGACCAGATCAGAGCTGTCTGAAATCTCCCTTCTCGTGAAGACTTGAACAATACGCTTTACACTCGCTGTTCTGCTTTATGAAACAGGAAATCTGTTGCCATGGGGGCCGTTGGCTCCTGCGTGAGGGGCCTCTGTGTGTGTGTGTGTGTGTGTGTGTGTGTTTCACTTCAAACAAATAGACCACAGCAGACAGATGACAGAAACAAGAGATTCAGACAGAAACTCAGAGCTGAAATCAAACCAGCGGATATAAAATGAAGATAATAATGAACACAGACATTTTAATGTCAGATAATAATTCAGCTGGATTACACGAGTGGAGCTGATCCTGGACTACAGATTTCCTCAGAACGTTCTGTCAAGGTTCTCTCAAAGTTATGAACTTCCAGTAACGTTAATCTGGTGTTTAATAATGTTCTCAAAACATTAGCACAAAAACATTATTCATGGAAAGTTTATTTTTCTGAAATATTTCGTTTTTTTAGAGAACATTCAAAAGTAACGTCCCCATAATGTTTGAAGGATGGAATGTTCCCTGCATAACCAAGAAAAAACATTTTGAGCATTCAAAGAACGTTGAGAAAACGTTTTCACAACTTAATGGGAACGTTAGCAAAACGTTTAGAATTTTTTTTAGCTGGGATCACCACAACATCAAACTTCACTTCAACTGACCTCAAAAATGCATTAACATTATTAAAACAATAATAATAATTGATATTAAAAAACAAAAAATGCAATGGAAATCCAGATATTACCAATAAAAACTTGAATGTGAAATAGGCTGAAGATGGACAGAGAGTGTCAGAAATGAGAGTTTAGTTTTGTTAGTTAAGGTTAAACTCTCTCTTACCTGTGTGACAACACTCAGTCATTGTGCAGAATAACGCTGAACCCCTGTTTCATTAAAGCTGTGTGTTTGAATTCAGACTTTCTTCATGTTTGTTGTAGATGAGAGTGAGTTCCTCTATCTGCCCTGCCCTTCAAACACCCGTTTCACACCAGAAGTCAAGCGTTTCCGCAGGAGGAGCAGCGCAGGACTTCACAACATCAACACACACACACACACACACACATATATGTGATGAGATGATGTGAGGACTTCATGTGATCTGGTGATGCCATCTGCTGGTCATAATCACACTACAGTCCCCTGAAAACACACTCACATGTGTGAAGAAGAAAACAAATAACATTAAATTCTCTAGTTTTCTGGGGGAAATTATGTGTTCTGTAGCTTTAAAGCACAGAGAAGTTAAACCAGGAACGTTCTCACAAGGTTCTCTCAATGTTATGAACAAACGTTCTTCCAGTAACATTGATAGAACATTCGTTCAGAGTTATCTGGTCTTTAATTTTGTTCTCAAAACGTTAGCACAAAAACATGATTTATACATTGTTCATGGCAAATTTTTTCTAAAACGGTTAGTTTGACGTTCATCTAATGTTTTTTAAATGTTTCAAAAGTAACATTTCCATCATGTTTGAAGAATGATACAATGGAATATTTATTTAACATTTGCATAACCAAGAGAAACATTTAAAAAACGTTCAGGGAACATTTTTATAACTTAATGTGAGCATTAGAAAAACGTTCTTATGACATACATTGGAAGAAGCTTTGAACATATACATGTTTTTAATTCTGCACACAAACTTTATATGGAGTTTATAGCTGGATTTCAGCTGCAAAGAAAAAGCCCAGAATAACCTGAAGAACCGGAGAACATCAGACCGTCTGTAGCCTGAATATATGTTCATACCATATGCTCTTTCTTGTAGAAACATCAATATTTTAATATCTCAAAGCAAATAGTTTCTGTGAAATGCACAAAGAGACTGTAAAGCATCTGCATCGAGCTGCTCACTAACAAACCACTGACCAAACGCTCTGACCACATCACCTTAGTTTCAGACCAATAAAAGATAAGTTGTGTGACACATGATGATGTCTACAGTTCATTAAGTGGTGCGACACTAACCAGCCCAAACAAACACAACCCTCTGAGAGGGCTCACGCCGTCGCCATGGCAACAGCTCATAGATGCAAATGTGTTCAGATTAAAATAGTAAATAACAAACAGCATCTTCAGATTCATTAGAAGATCTATTTCGAGTTGAACGTGAAGATAAAAGAGCGCTTCTGTTTCTCTCTGCACAAGCATGAGGCTGATTTACTGCTTCGGATGAGTCAGCGGCTTCAGTTCTCATATATTGCGTGTGGTCAGTATCCTGTCAATCATATGTATGCGTGTTGTACAGTCCTTCATTTAATCCAGAGAGATCTGTTCCAAACCCTGCATCAGTAGAACATTTCATTCCTTCAGGTATTCCTTCATTCCTTCAGTTAAAAACACCATTTATCTTTAGGGACTGTGATCATATGTGAGTAGGTTTATATTAAAATATTACTTCTCAGCCTCATGCTGGTTATTATTATGATTCTCAGTTCGGAATTGAAACTGATATTGTCAGAGTGGGTGTGCTTATGGTTTAGTCCATTCATTAAACCAGATAGATTTTTCTATTGCAAAGAAGAAACAGCACTGCATAAAATACAAAGAACATAAAAGAGGGGGGGGGGGGGATACTACAAAAAGGTAAACAAAGCAAACCTCAATCTGTAAGAAAGATAAGATCATTGATCATATTATTATTATTATTATTTAAGTTTAAGAGATTTTGTGTGAGAATTTTCAATAAGAAAGACAAATCTGTAGTTACAATTACCAATTACAATTACAAATCTAGGCAAAGTGCGATTGATTGATTGAGTGATTGATCGATTGATCAATTGATTGATTGATTGATTGATTGAGTGATTGAGTGATTGAGTGATTGACTGATTGATTGATTGATTGATTGATTGATTGATTGATTGATTGATTGATTGATTGAGTGAGTGAGTGATTGAGTGATTGATTGATTGATTGATTGATTGATTGATTGATTGATTGATTGATTGATTGATTGATTGATTGATTGATTGATTGATTCCGATTTTCAGACCAATTTCAACTATAGACTCACATTATCAGACTGGCAGTGTGATCAGCCAATTACAGAATGATGGAGGCACCAGAGGCCCCGCCCCCTCTCATGTGATTTATTGCCTGTAAGCAGAATCTTCACCCCTGAATCTTCAGTTACTTTAGAAAAACGTTGATTTATATAATATTCAATAATTCGCCCCGACAATTTTTTACCGTTTACGGCTATTTGGTATTCTTAGTTAAAGGGCACCTATTATGCAAAATTCACTTTTACATGGTGTTTGACCATAAATGTGTGTTGGCAGTGTGTGAGCAAAACCACCCTAGAATGAGAAAAATCCACCCAGTGTTTTTTTACAATCTCAATAATTCATAAGCACTGTCTCAGAACGCCCTGTTCTAAGATTGCTCTCACTGTGACGTAGAATTGCGCTAAGCCCCACCCACGTGGTTTGATTGACAATCTGGTTTTGGCATAGACCCATACTCCATTGTTTCAACGACAGCCGGTAATGTCTCCTAAGAAACATAAGTGTTCTGTTGTGGGATGTAAAAATGAACATAGTAGTTTTCACTTACTTCCGACATCAGAGCCACTGAAAACGCAGTGGATGGATTTTATTTACGAAGGAAAGGCGCCACTCAAAATTCCAAAATACGTTTATGTTTGCGCGAATCATTTTTTGACTTACTGTTTTGAGAACGAGGGTCAATTCAAAGCAGGTCTTGCTTCAAAGTTAATCCTCAAGTGTGGATCGTTGCCTACTGTTCGCAATCCAACGTCAACTCCAGAAGAAGTAAGTGTATTTAATGTTTTTTGAGCAAATAGTCATTTCAGTCGATGTCAGCCAATTCAATAACAAATGCGTCTAAAGTTGTTGTCGTCGTCGTAGAATGTCTGTGTATATAATTTAAACCTTGTTTGTATATTGTGTATCCACACGTATATATATATTTTTTAAAGATATTGTATTCAAAACTGTGTATGTTTACTTAGCAAACGTTATCACAGTATTTGTGTTTGTATCGCGATTAATAGTACATAAATGTATCAAATAACCATTCAGAGACGTCCGGCTCCATTCTCAATTGTGTTTCTTCTGCCGGAGTCTCTTCATCATCTGGGTCTGATTCCGATTCAAACATGTACGGCTGAATGCCATTCAAAACAGCGGGTCTCTCACTCTCAGCCATTCTGCTTCTACCGACTGTTTATTGCCATAGGTATGCAAGTTACGCCCTCATCCAAAGGCAGGGCGGGGATATGCAGCTCATTTATATTTAAGGTGGTACACACCAAAACAGCTCTTTTTAAAACAGGCCCCAAAAATGACATTTTCAAATGGTTATAATAAATTAACTGTGGGGTATTTTGTGCTGAAACTTCACAAATACATTCTGGGGACACCCAAGACCAATATTACATCTTGTAAAAAGGGGCATAATAGGTGCCCTTTAATGAATAGGAAGCCTCGCACATTCGCCTTTTCCGCATTGCAAAATAAGATGGATAGCAACATCAAACACCCATCACATAAAATCAATACCATACATTATTTCTTTACATTAATGTCGTAATGAAATATTTTGCACACACAAATATTCCACCATTGTTACAAAACTGTATTAGTGCCAAAGGCTGTTTGTTTATGAGGACTGATCATTTATTTATTTATTCACAGTAGCATCACGTCTCTCAGGAGTCTGTACGCTCACCCTGTACTTACGGACATATATGGATTTATTTTAAAGAAAGACATTTTCACTAACATGGATAAAGTTTTGAGCACTTTCTCATGAGATATGGTAGTAATTAAACCCGAGTACTGTTAGAACTGTGATACTTTTGACTATTTTGAGAAATTCTGCACTCTAGATTCCCAGCGGGAAGATCAGCGCAGTAGAGACGCGGGTGATCAAGACCTCCAGCTGACAGCAGAACCAGTCTGTGTTCGAAACTAATCAGAACCTTTTCATACGCAGCTGAACATGCAGATCTCGCTCTCGCTCTCTTTCATACTGGCACTTTAACTTCAATGAGCTGTTGAGTTATTGCTCATTGAAGTTAAAGTGCTTTAAATCAGTCAGGACCTTCATTTAGAGTGTCTCTGAGTGAAATGAGTGAGAAGGGCTCTAAAGTGAGATTGTGTTGAGAATATGTTGAGTATGTTTTTGGTATGTTCTGATTTTTTTTTTTTTTCTTCTTCTTGTCTTACATTGACTGTGGAAGAATCAGTCTGTCTGTCTGCCTGTCTGCCTTCCTTTTGTCTGCCTGTCTGCATTTCGTCTGTCTGTCTGTTTGCTTTGTCTATCTATCTGTCTGTCTGTCTGTCTTTCATATGTCTGCCTGTCTGCCTTTCGTCTGTATGTCTGTCTTTCATCTGTTTGTCTGGTCTGTCTGTCTTTCATCTGTCTGTCTGTCTTTCATCTGTCTGTCTGCCTTTAGTCTGCCTGTCTGTCTTTCGTCTGTTTGTCTTTCGTCTGCCTGTCTGTTTTTCATCTGTCTGTCTGTCTGTCTTCCGTCTGTCTGTCTTTCATCTGTCTGCCTTTCGTCTGTCTGTCTGTCTTGTCTGTCTGTCTTTTGTCTGTCGGTCTGTCTTTCGTCTATCTGCCTTTCATCTGCCTGTCTGTCTGCCTTTCGTCTGTCTGCCTTTCGTCTGCCTGTCTGTCTTTCATCTGTCTGTCTGCCTTTCGTCTGCCTGTCTGTCTTTCATCTGTCTGTCTGCCTTTCATCTGTCTGTCTGTCTTTCATCTGTCTGCTTTTCATCTGTCTGTCTGCCTTTCATCTGTCTGTCTGTCTGTCTTTCATCTGTCTGTCTTTCGTCTGCCTGCCTGTCTTTCATTTGTCTGTCTTTCGTCTGTCTGCCTTTCGTCTGTCTGCCTTTCGTCTGTCTGCCTTTCGTCTGCCTGCCTGTCTTTCATCTGTCTGTCTTTCGTCTGTCTGCCTTTCGTCTGCCTGTCTGTCTTTCGTCTGTCTGTCTGCCTTTCGTCTGCCTGCCTGTCTTTCGTCTGTCTGCCTTTCGTCTGCCTGTCTGCCTTTCGTCTGTCTGCCTGTCTTTCATCTGTCTGTCTTTCGTCTGTCTGCCTTTCATCTGCCTGTCTGTCTTTCGTCTGTCTGTCTGCCTTTCGTCTGCCTGCCTGTCTTTCGTCTGTCTGCCTTTCGTCTGCCTGCCTGTCTTTCATCTGTCTGCCTTTCATCTGCCTGTCTGTCTTTTGTCTGTCTGCCTTTCGTCTGCCTGTCTGTTTTTCGTCTGTCTGCCTTTCATCTGCCTGCCTGTCTTTCGTCTGCCTGTCTGTTTTCGTCTGCCTGCCTTTCATCTGCCTGTCTGTTTTCGTCTGCCTGCCTTTCGTCTGCCTGTCTGTCTTTTGTCTGTCTGTCTGCCTTTCGTCTGCCTGCCTGTCTTTCGTCTGCCTGCTGTCTTTCGTCTGCCTGTCTGTTTTTCATCTGTCTGTCTTTTATCTGCCTGTCTGTCTTTTGTCTGTCTGCCTTTCGTCTGCCTGTCTGTTTTTTGTCTGTCTGCCTTTCGTCTGCCTGTCTGTCTTTCATCTGTCTGCCTTTCATCTGCCTGTCTGTTTTTCGTCTGTCTGCCTTTCGTCTGCCTGCCTGTCTTTCATCTGTCTGCCTTTCATCTGCCTGTCTGTCTTTTGTCTGTCTGCCTTTCGTCTGCCTGTCTGTTTTTCGTCTGTCTGCCTTTCATCTGCCTGTCTGCCTTTCATCTGCCTGTCTGCCTTTCGTCTGCCTGTCTGTTTTTCGTCTGTCTGCCTTTCGTCTGCCTGTCTGTCTTTTGTCTGTCTGTCTGCCTTTCGTCTGCCTGCCTGTCTTTCGTCTGCCTGTCTGTCTTTCGTCTGCCTGTCTGTCTTTCGTCTGCCTGCCTGTCTTTCATCTGTCTGTCTTTCATCTGTCTGCCTTTCGTCTGCCTGTCTGTCTTTCATCTGCCTGCCTGTCTTTCATCTGTCTGTCTTTCCCTGTCTACCTTTCGTCTGCCTGCCTGTCTTTCATCTGTCTGTCTTTCGTCTGTCTGCCTTTCGTCTGTCTGCCTGTCTTTCATCTGTCTGTCTTTCGTCTGTCTGCCTTTCGTCTGCCTGTCTGTCTTTCGTCTGTCTGTCTGCCTTTCGTCTGCCTGCCTGCCTTTCGTCTGTCTGCCTGTCTTTCATCTGTCTGTCTTTCGTCTGTCTGCCTTTCGTCTGCCTGTCTGTCTTTCGTCTGTCTGTCTGCCTTTCGTCTGCCTGCCTGCCTTTCGTCTGTCTGCCTTTCGTCTGCCTGCCTGTCTTTCATCTGCCTGTCTGTCTTTCGTCTGCCTGTCTGTCTTTCGTCTGCCTGCCTGTCTTTCATCTGTCTGTCTTTCATCTGTCTGCCTTTCGTCTGCCTGTCTGTCTTTCATCTGCCTGCCTGTCTTTCATCTGTCTGTCTTTCCCTGTCTGCCTTTCGTCTGCCTGCCTGTCTTTCATCTGTCTGTCTTTCGTCTGCCTGCCTTTCGTCTGTCTGTCTGTCTGTCTATCTGCCTGTCTGTCTTGTCTGTTGCCTTTCGTCTGCCTGTCTGTCTTTCGTCTGTCTGTCTACCTTTCGTCTGCCTGTCTGTCTTTCATGTGTCTGTCTGCCTTTCGTCTGCCTGCCTGTCTTTCATCTGTCTGTCTTTCGTCTGTCTGCCTTTCGTCTGCCTGTCTGTCTTTCGTCTGTCTGTCTGCCTTTCGTCTGCCTGTCTGTCTTTCGTCTGCCTGTCTGTCTTTCGTCTGCCTGTCTGTTTTTCGTCTGCCTGCCTTTCATCTGCCTGTCTGTCTTTCGTCTGTCTGCCTTTCGTCTGCCTGTCTGTCTTTCGTCTGCCTGTCTGTCTGTCTGCCTTTTGTCGTCTGCCTGCCTTTCATCTGCCTGTCTGTTTTTCGTCTGTCTGCCTTTCGTCTGCCTGCCTGTCTTTCGTCTGCCTGTCTGTCTTTCGTCTGCCTGTCTGTTTTTCGTCTGCCTGCCTTTCATCTGCCTGTCTGTCTTTCGTCTGCCTGTCTGTTTTTCGTCTGCCTGCCTTTCATCTGCCTGTCTGTTTTTCGTCTGTCTGCCTTTCGTCTGCCTGCCTGTCTTTCGTCTGCCTGTCTGTCTTTCGTCTGCCTGTCTGTTTTTCGTCTGCCTGCCTTTCATCTGCCTGTCTGTTTTTCGTCTGCCTGCCTTTCGTCTGCCTGTCTGTCTTTTGTCTGTCTGTCTGCCTTTCGTCTGCCTGCCTGTCTTTCGTCTGCCTGTCTGTCTTTCGTCTGCTTGCCTGCCTTTCATCTGTCTGTCTGTCTGTCTGTCTGTCTGTCTGCCTTTCGTCTGTATGTCTGTCTTGTCTGTTGCCTTTCGTCTGCCTGTCTGTTTTAGATATAAACATACATCTAATATTACATCTAACATATTATTTTATTTCAACTTTATTTCAATTAACGAAAATTATTTTTAATAGTTTTAGTAAACAATAACAACACTGAATCTAAACTGAGTTTAAAATCAAATAATTTATCAATAATTTTCAAATCATTTATGTTCTACATCATCCATTTGTTGTATGTGACAAGATTCAGCCTCCTGATCAATAATGTTGTTTCTGTCTGACGTTTGTTGATTTGTCACTGTATAAATGCTGGGTCTCAGTATGTTGCTCTGTCGGCCAAATTCCAGAGCCAGTGTTATTATGAAGTACGAAGATCACTAATTAGGAAATAAACTAATTGTTTTCATCAGGGTTCAGTAAGTTTTTAAAGAAACAGATTTTTTTCATGCTTTTGAAATCATCGATATGATTATATATCTTTATTGTGTTTTGTATTTGTTGTGTTGGTATTTATGGGTGTTTTTCCATAGCTTTTTGGCACCAAGATTAATTCCTTGTGTATTTATTTTTGGTGCCATCATTCTATTTGCATTTTTAATGACACAGATGAGAGTCAAACTATCTCAGTTTAGGTCCATCTGACCTGACATGTGCCCACATTTATGAGAGGAATATTTTCCATGAGCAATCTCAGAGGATGATCTTCATTAATGTCCCTAATCTCTCTCTCTCTCTCTCTCTCTCTCTCTCTCTCTCTCTCTCTCTCTCTCTTTCGCTCAGTGCATCATTGCTCTGGTTGCCAGGATACGGGATGCTGTGCCTCCTCGTGCTGCTGCAGCGGCGTCTCACTTCTTCAGAGCCGCGCGGGCAGGTGGACACACACAAGTGAAGTTTATTAATGGTGAGTTTCCATGTTACTTTGAAATTTTATATTGGAAGGATTTGAATATAATATAATCTAGTGTGAGTGATTTAAAGATGCTGCTGTTTGATGCTGAAAAAGTTCATGGCTACTGCATTACTGTGACTTCTACATGACAGAAGACGCTTCAGGTGGTTCAGTGTGAAACCGACAGTCAACTTCTCTCTGTCTTGAGCTCATGCAGAACAGGTTCACATGAGAACTGAAGAGTCTTGTGTGTTTTAGGAATAAACCAGGTTTGATGCACAGACTGTAACAAAATAAATAAATAAAGGTTTTCACAGCGATTCCATAGAAGAACTAAGACATTCCAGAGGGTGTAGATGCAGAAATGTAACATGTAAATCACTTAGATTAATTCTTGTGCACACATATGTTTATTTTTTGAGCTTTAAATTGTCTAACCTTCTGATTATATGTCACAAGCTTTGCAAGTTTGTCAGATTTACTTAGTTATGACAGGAGTTGAGGTTAGTGAGTTTTTTAATGATGCTATTCTCATGTTAACCCTTGAGATGATGCATGTGGTCATTAAACAGACCTTCACTGTAAGTTCATTACTGTGAACAGCATTTTACAAATGAAATGACTTTCTGTGGTAATCGACAGCATGTCACAGAACATGTCGAACCTGCAGGATTCCTTTAAAAACCTTTTGTTTTTGTGGGAAAAACTCAGGAAACACATTTGCATGTGAATTTAGAATCAGAATATCATCAATTAGATACACGTCATTCTTTCTCAAATGAAATGTGTTGAATTCTCACATGAAGATGAAATGTTTTATGCGTAGATGAACGTCTAATAATAATCGAGCTGATGAATGATCATTAATTGGACTCGTTCGAATGCGCTGGCATTTCAGCGACGCGCGGCACAGCTGTTTGTGTTTTTGGTGAAAAGCTTTTTCAATGGCAGCAGACTGAGTGAGATCAAAATGGCTGGAGCTTTTGTTCCCAGAGGTGTCATTAATCCACATTAACCTGCACAGCTGTTCACACTGCAGCCGCTCGATTCACTTTGAGCGATGGAGGCAGAACATCAGCAATAAAGCTGCAATCACCTGCAGCTCGACAAACACTGATGAACTGGCTGATTTCACCTCTGATGGACGGCCTCAGTTCTTCTGGGTTTATCCTGCATCGGCTCTCAAACTCTTTTAGTTCGGCAATGAAAACTGTTTGCATTAAGTTATGAAAACGTTATTTCTGAATGTTCTCTGGACGTTCAAAACGTCCAGTTTTTTAAATGTTTTAAAAACATTTTTTCTTGGTCATATGTGAACGTTAGATAAAACATTATGGAAACGTTACTTTTGAATGTTCTCTGAACGTTCTGAAACAAGCTGTAACGTTTAAAAAACATTAGAATAACATCCAACTAATATGTGTCAGAAAAACGCTCCATGAACGATGATGTTTTAAACATTTTGAGAACATTATTAAAGACCAGACAACTTTGAATGAACGTTCTATAAATGTTAACATAATATGTCGATTTTTCTTCTGTAATGTGACGCATTTCTGAGTGAATCAGAATATTAAATGGGAATAAATGATGGCATTTTCTCCATGATTAATTGTGTCTCTAAATGAAGGTGGTTGATCAATAAGAGTGACTGATGACATCAGCTGAAGGAAAGTCATTTCTGAGGGGAGTGAAAGATTATAAAGACATTTATTTCTGTAGAATAACGTCACTGATGAATCATTGATTCAACAATACAAACAGGAACATGAATTAAGAGCGTAAACAGAGCCAGCGTTGATTACTTGTTGTCTTTTAACGCATACATCAATCTTCAACATTGAAATGTGGTCGAAAATAATGTTAAAGTTTTTAGTAATGTTGAAAAAATGTTGAAACAATGTTGAAACAACATTAATGCTAAATATCAACCTAAAATGTTGACAAAATATTTATAAATCAGTGTTAATTAATGTATTTTAATGTAAATTAATGTATTTCACCCATGTTGAAAAAAATATCAACATTGATTTGCAAAACAAACAAAATTCAACAGCAATTTAACCTTGATCCAAGACATTGATGTCTGAGAGAGAACGTTCTGACAAGGTTTTCTCAAAGTTATAAACAAACGTTCTTCCAGTAACGTTAATAGAACAAAGTTATCTGGTCTTTAATAATGTTCTCAAAACGTTAGCATAAAAACATTATTTATGCATTGTGTGTGTGTGTGTGTGTGTGTGTGTGTGTGTGTGTGTGTGTTTCAGATTGAGTGCTGGATTTATGGATCATTATCTGAACACCAGAACAGCTGGTCATCCTACATTTAACCCTTTACTTTCCCCGGCACCTTCATTAATCTCTTCATTTACATGTTTGGTTTGTCTCTCTATGATGGATAATTGATTTAGGCAGCTGGTCTCGGATCATCATCTGCGCAACATTTAAGTCTGTCAGCATAAAAGTCTTTTTTCGGTTTATTCTGGTCAAGAAACACACACACATACACTAACATTCGAAAGTTTCAGGTCAGATTTTTAAATGTTCTTAAAAAGAGTCTCTTCTGCTCATCAAACCTGCATTTATTTGATCAAAAATACAGTAAAACAGTGAAATATTATTCCAGTGTAAATCAGCTGTTTTCTATGTGAATATATTAAAGTGTAATTTATTCCTGTGATCAAAGCTGAATTTTCAGCATCATTACTCCAGTCTTCAGTGTCACATGATCCTTCAGAAATCATTCTGATATGAAACATTTATGATCATTATCAGTGTTGAAAACATTCAGATTTCTGTGGAAACCGTCATACATTTTATTCTTCAGGATTCTTTGATGAATGGAAAGTTCAGAATTTATTTAAAAATAGAATCTTTTGTCACATTATAAGTGTCTTTATTGTCACTTTTATAATTGTCACAAAATAATTATTGCTGAATAAAAGCAATTATTTATTTAAAATAATCATACTGACCCCAAACTTTTGAATGCTAGTGTAGAGGAAGAGAGCGTCTGTAAAGTAAAAAATGAATGTTTTTGGTGCAAGGCATTATTGCTGAATATCTTGAACAGCATTATCCACTCTGAACCCATAAACACACAAACACCTGCTGATGCAGCGCTGAAACCTTCTGCTCTCTTCAGTGACACTCATTGTCAGCTCAAGCGCCATTGTGTTCAGATAATGAACAGGTCTAATCTCACTCACACAATCCAGCATGTGTGTGCATGTTCTTTTGTCCTTTATTCTTTTATGGTCTTTCAGACACTGCCCAGGCCGTATCCATGGCGACGAAGGGCCAAGCCCATACTGAACTGTGTGTGTGTGTGTGTGTGATTACATTAGATGCAATTTGGTGCAGATGCTGATATTCATATGTCCAAAAAGATGATATTTAAATGCTTAGTTTGATGATCAAAGCTCTGTAGTTTTAAAACATATAATGAAATACAATGATGATGATCATATTTGATACTCATGATATAATAAATGATGTATGATAATCAAGTAAACCTGCTGCAGTTGAAATATTTCTAACAATATCAAAGTTGTTCTTACGTCTACTTGATAAAAATCAGCAGAAAGACACGTGAAGCACGAGCTGAAGGACGTTTGTACAATTACTCTGAAAGACTTTTACTTGATAAAACAGTCTAGACTATCGATCAGAGACAAGAAGGACTGGAGGAGATGGTGTGAGACAGGTTCATGTTCATCATTTAGAGGCATTAGAAGAGTGTCTATCAAATATGCTACAGTAGGATTTATAGGGTTAAAAGCCTCGATCAGTAATAAATAACTAGAAAAGACACTGATGTGTGTGAGAATCTTTATGTTGCACTGTAAATCTACAGTCTCAACAAGATTCATGCACACACATGATGATGAAGATGATGATGATGAAGGTGGTGTTTGCGTAGTTTACTGCTGCTGTTTGCTCTTTGTGAACATAAACACTGCTCTATTGTGTTTGTGTGTGCATTAATAACCTAAACCGCGTCATCAAACAAGGCCTTTAAGGTCTCTGCATCTCTTTTTAGTTGTAAATGTCAGTAGACAAAAAATAATGCACAGACTCCGGAGTAAATTATCGAAAGAGCGTTTAGATCATAATGGATAAAAGAGGTGAAGCTCGGTCACTTTTTACCTGCGGAAAGAGGAAAACACAGTCTGACGCATGAAAGATTCACAAAAACACACAAGAGGGATGATTAACATCATCGGTCTTTATGTAATCTGTGATTTATGTTTTTTGAGATGTTTGTCTGTACTTTGGGCACTAAAATCAACATGAAATCAAGATGGACTTATTTTACTTTAAATATGTCTGGATTCACCCCACAGTTCTCAATACAGTGACATATGCACTGATACCAGTGACCAAATCATAAAATGACTGACCACCATACTGATCAAATTATTACTTAATTGACCAGATTTTTGTGGCAAGACTGTTTGAGACATTTGAGTGTGTCTCCAAAAGCAGCGCAGCATCACAATAGACCAGAATAAGAGGCAAAATAATGATCCAGTGCCTTTGATTCCTGCATCCAGATGCTCATAATTGGTGTCGCTCAGTCAGAGGATGACAATCAGACGAGCTGAAGCAGCCAATGACATCTACACTTGATCTACAGCCTATATTAAATCTAGGACAATACAAAAAGACTGTGTGTTTTCTTCCTGTGCTCCTAATAAAGTGTTTTTACCTCGAGCCACGCACTTGTTCCGTCCGTCTGCGCCGCTACCGCACGGTAATTAGCCGGCATTATAAGTGTGCTAGAGAGGGTGAACACGGCTTAGAATAAACGTCACCAAACAGTACCTGACAGAACAAACAGTGTCAGCGAGACCGTCATCTATAATCACAGGCCATTCTTTATCCATGCCTCTCATTTCCGACCCGGTCGGGGTCCAGGAACGCCGCAATCACGTACGGCAGACGTGCTTCTGTGCACTTATGCCAAGTAATTATTTAGAAGCATCACTGAATAAAACAAACTCGTCGTATTTTTTACTGTATTATTGTATTAAAGGAGTAATTCACTCACCCAGCTAACAAAATGTGTCTAAGAATGTTTTGCTACTTGAGTTAACATTCAACCCTAACAGCCATTTAAACAAAACATTCCATTTTTATCATTCTTCAAACATGATGGGAATGTTACTTTTAAAGATTCTCTGAATGTTCTGAAACAAGTAGCAACATTTAAAAAACGTTAGTCGAACATCCAGCTGAAACATTTCAGGATGCATGAATGGTATTTAAGTAATCTGTTTCTGTGCTAACGTTTTGAGAACATTATTAAAGACCACAGAACACTAAATGAACTTTCTAATAACGTTACTGTTAGAACGTTTGATTTAACTTTGAGAGAACGTTGCCAGAACATTCTAAGAACGTTCTCTGTTAGCTGGGCAGACATGAACGTTCCGTCATCATCTACTTACGGAAGCTTGTTTCGGAAGCTTTTTCTGAGTTTATATCTCACAATTCAGACTTGCAATTCTGAGAAGAAAAGTAAGAATTGTGAAATAAAAAGTCACAATTACCTTTTCTATTTTTTAGTCCGTGGCTGAAACAAGCTTCCATGTTTACTCTCCCTTGTGTATGATTCATCCACATTTACACACTTGTTTACATCACATGCAAGAAAAGTGTTTGGAATCATTGATGTAGTGATGTTACATTTCAACCTTAATTTCTGTTTTTCACACAAAGCATCATATGACTTCAGAAGTATTAATATAGCTGCAAGCAGCAATTGCATGTCAAATTTGAAGTAAATCAGACCAGCGTGTCAAATTTGATGAAAATATCTCATTTTGTTTAGGAGTTATAGACATTTATATGTTTGAACACATAAAAAATTACCCTGATTTTGATTGCATTTTTTTGCCATTTACTATCAAAATTTTGACATTTGGCCATTAGAGTTTAGTCAACGACCTATGTTTTTGATTTTCCTACTGTGGTTTCATCTCAATCGGACTAACAGTTTCTAAGATATTCACGAATGTTGTTTAAACGCTAAATTACAATGTTGGACTAACCATAGCGTGTTTGGTATTGGACTCAGCAATGTTTCTTCAACTCCCATGAAATAAGTCAACCAAATCAAGAGCATGTAAATCATTTTTCACCACTTGGTGGCGATGGTCCAAAACTTCTCAGACTCCTTCAGGGCATTGTGATGATTACCCATACCAAGTTTCGTAATGATACATTCACGCGTTTGTAAAATACAGCATTTTACTATAAAATTCAAAATGGCTGATACGGAAAAATTTGATATCATTCGACTTAGCATGATGAATATTTTTGGACAAACCGTTCAGAAGTTATAAGGAAAAAATATCCATTTTTCATATCTCCGGACCAGTAGGTGGCACTGCGCCAAAATGCTGCATGTAGCCTTAGGTCATGCATGTGATAACACGTACCAAGTTTGGTCTGAATACGATAAAGCGTTGAGGAGATTTCGCAATCTCCTCTATTTTCGCAAGCGCTACATAAAATTTGTTCGCACGTTTTTTGAAAATGGTTTGACAAATCAACTTGAATTCCTCAAATCTTTGTCGGCATGGTCTGAAGATGATCTCTTTCAGTTTTTGTGAAAATTGGAGCAACGGCGTAGGAGGAGTTCTAAAAAGTAGGCTTTTAAGGAAATTCAAAATGGCGGGGAAATTTTCATGACGGAAAATGAAGTCATAGGGTGCAACTGAATCGTCTTGAGCCAAGGAATTAAATGAAAGAATTTTTTTCTACAGTTTTTCTACTAATTTTTTTCTTACAGTTCAAAAGTTACATAAGTTTGGACAGTTGGTGGCGCTAGAGGGATTGATTTAGAGACTCCAAAATTGGTGTGGTTAATGTTGGGACTGACCTCTACCAATGTGCCAAATTTCATAACTTTCCCGCAAGCAGTTCTATGGGCTGCCATTGACTTCCTGAGCGGAAGAAGCACCTTCGTTGCTTGGCCCCTAAATATAGCACACATGAGAAATATTGAGAATATTTGTAATTTTTATCGAGAAAACTAAAAATGCTAACTATTAATTGTACTTTAATACAATTATAATTTCTACAGTATATACAGCGAAAACATCAAATTAGCCTTAAACTATTTTACTGTCAAGTTAATGTTCTTTTCCAGTAAAAATGATGAATAACGAGTATGACGGTGTTTTGACCATCAGTGCATTTTAAAGGGTTAGTTCACCCAAACATAAAAATGCTGTCATTAATTACTCACCCTCATGCCGTTCCACACCCGTAAGACCTTCGTTCATCTTCAGAACACAAATTAAGATATTTTTGATGAAATCCGATGGCTCAGTGAGGCCTGCATAGCCAGCAATGACATTTCCTCTCTCAAGATCCATTAATGTACTAAAAACATATTTAAATCAGTTCATGTGAGTACAGTGGTTCAATATTAATATTATAAAGCCACGAGAATATTTTTGGTGCACCGAAAAAACAAAATAACGACTTATATAGTGATGGCCGATTTCAAAACACTGCTTCAGGAAGCTTCGGAGCGTTATGAATCAGCGTGTCGAATCAGCGGTTCGGAGCGCCAAAGTCACATGATTTCAGCAGTTTGACACGCGATCCGAATCATGATTCGACACAAAAGATTCATAACGCTCCGAAGCTTCCTGAAGCAGTGTTTTGAAATAATAATGTTAATGATTTCTTTAAATGTATCTGTCCATGTGTAGACACACTCAAACAGTGTTCTCTCTCACTCACAGATCAGATGGGCAGCTGTTGAGTCGCTCTTATAACGATGGAGGTTCATCGAATGACTTCACATCCCTCCACAACAGAATCAGCGCCGTGGAGTAACGCGTCCCCCTCGTTTCCTCCTCCGTTTCTCTTTCCGAGCGAGAACTGGACCGACAGCAATACGGTGGATTATGCTCCGGGAGTCGCCGGTATCCTCATCCCCCTCATCTACGTCACCGTGTGCGTCGTCGGCCTGGTCGGGAACACTCTCGTCATCCACATCGTACTGCGATATTCCCAGGCGGAGTCGGTGACGAATATTTACATTCTCAACCTGGCCATCGCAGACGAACTCTTCATGCTGGGTCTGCCGTTCCTCGCCGTGCAGAACGGCCTGCTCTCATGGCCCTTCGGATCCTTGATGTGTCGCCTGGTGATGACGGTGGACGCCATTAACCAGTTCACCAGCATCTTCTGTCTGACGGTGATGAGCATCGACCGCTATCTGGCTGTCGTGCATCCGCTCCAATCCTCTAGGTGGCGCCAGCCTCGCGTCGCCAAGGCCGTGAATGCAACCGTATGGGCCGTTTCTTTCGTGGTGGTCCTGCCGGTGGTGGTGTTCGCCGGCGTTCTGCAGGATGATGGGAACTGCAGCATCGTGTGGCCGGAGCCTGCCGAAGTCTGGAAAGCGGCGTTCATCATCTACACGGCGACCGTCGGGTTCTTCGGCCCGCTGACGGTCATCTGCTTGTGCTACCTGCTGATCGTGGTGAAGGTGCGCAGCTCCGGACGAAGAGTCCGCGCCACGTCGATCCGCCGCAGGAGGTCAGAGCGCAAGATCACGCGCATGGTCGTGATCGTCGTGGCCGTGTTCGTGTTCTGCTGGTTGCCGTTTTACGTTCTAAACATCGTCAACCTGCTGGTGCTGCTGCCCGGAGAGTTCAGAGGTCTGTATTATTTCGTTGTGGTTCTTTCTTACGCCAACAGTTGCGCGAATCCCATTTTGTATGGTGTCTTGTCGGACAACTTCAAAAGAGGATTCCGGAAAGCCTTGTGCCGGTCGTCCAGACGTGTGGAAAACCACGATCAGCAACCGGGAACGGGAATGGTTGCGCTACCGCTCGAGGAGATTCAAAGAGAACTGGACCCGAAGGAGCATCTGAAGGTGACCGACGTCGAAGAGCACGAGGAGAACGAACTCCAGAACGGACACCATGAGGACTCTAGAAAAGTGGACGTGGACGTCAGCCCGACCCGTGACCGCAGTGGAGCGCGGATATCACACCTGTCGGAGAACAGCAGGGAGAAATGCTTGGTCCTGGAGATCAGCTGCTTGTAATGTGGACAGATTGAGCTGCGCTGATGCAGATTCATTACCATTAAACACAGATGATTTAGTTACACTGCCAGCGAAGACCACAAGAAAACACGGCCTTCGCTCATATTCATTGTTTAGATCTTATGTTACATCATTCATTGAGCAGGAAACTGGAAAATATCAATATGTTTACATGCACTAATTTTCCTCAATCACCAGTCATATGCACAAGGTATTTTTCAATATGACTGGATCGGATTGAAGCGTTTACATGCTTATTTCTTATTTCGGATTATCCAATCGAAATGTGATTCAGATCGAGCTCAGTCGGATCGATTATGGTGTTTACATGAAGGCTTTTCTGTCCGATTATAAACAGTTTATTTGGGTGCATGTAAAGGCAGCTACTGAATCAGCTGAAGCATCGCAAACACAGCGGCTTGTTAAGAACAGTGTTGGACTGTTTCCATTTGAAGCACAGAAACTGCAGCTGTTGCAGTTGTCAGTGCATGTGTGTGTTTGTGTGTTCACTGACATTTGAGGACTCAAAGAAAATCCAGTGCTGCTCCTCTGATCATGTGATGCATCTTACATTAAAAGCTGTTGTGCATTATTACTCATCTGGAATACTTGATTGTGATTGGTCACTGGTGTCATTTCTGTGGTATAAATGACTTTCTGGTCACAGAATAAAATCCTTTACACTCCTCCTAATCAATAATTCATCTCCGTTCATTAATGTGCTAACTAAGTAGTCGTATTTTAAGTGGAATCGTGCATTCTTCAGGTAGCCGAATGTAGGCTGTGTTATTTTCAATGGGGTAAACAAAGACTTCATTTGAATCAAAACAACACATATTCTGTAATCTTCAAGAAATAATAATGTAAATAATAAGACGCAAATGCATTTTGCTCATTTTAACATTTTAATACAGATCAAACTGATCGGACTGTGCTTGAGCCGCCCGTTATATCAAATGCAACAAATTGCTAATTTATAACAGTTCTCAGTCTTTAATATTCACTTCCTGCTGTTGCAATGAAAATGTTGTGGTGGGAAAAAACAAGCAGTCAAATTAAAACAACATAAACTGTAATCCCAATTTCTGTGTCAAAGCCTGAAGCGCTGCTCATTCCGGCACAACGTCTCCGATCCATTTCAGATACGGCGGGTTTCCCTGATCGATGGGTAAACTGATGACCTCCGCCACTTCATACGGGTGATTTGACCTGCAGAACAAACAACACACTAACGTTTATTTATTCAACACTGGTGTGGTGTATTTTTAGATGAAAGGTGAAGCCAGTCATTTCTGTCACCAGCAGCACCAAACAGAATCGCAAAAAGTTGCATTCGCCATCACTGGCTTCATCTGGCCAAATGGACTGCGATTCTTTTTGGTTCTGCATGAAATGTGTTTTTTGTAGCTTGATGTGTGGGGGATACCGGACATATTCAGCAAGAGCAGGAATCTTTGAACTTCTCGTCTTAATCATCTGAAAAAAAAATGTACAGAAAACTTCAGTTATCAGATATTACATGCACTGGAAAGCCAAACACTGCAATACAACCTCTGAAAACACACATTAGTGTATATGAATAGATGTAAATGAATGCAATGTTATATTTAAAAGTTTCTACATGAACAGTATTCTTCTCATTTGTGTGCATTATTTTCTCTAAAGATGTTGAATGTCCAGTGAAGTGCTAATGATTGTCAGGTGTAGATTCTACCCAAGCGTGTTTCTGCCACGGAATAAAATTTTAAAAAAAATGTGACTTTTTATCTCAAAATTCTGACCTTTTTTTCTTGGAATTTCAAGTTTACATAATGCAATTTGAATGTTATAACTTGCAATTGTGAGTTTATATCATAGACTGTAAAAAAAAATATGAATGTAGTATCCAGGACGTCACCCGCAGATTTCTGAAGAGCATTTTTGAAGCGAAAAGGCGGCCAATGCCATCTTAGCAGCGCGTCACCGCAGGTCACTCCCGGATAACTGAAAATGGGCAAGAGGCGGGACGTGGTTGGAACTGAGGTGCTGAAACCATGCCCGCCTAGCTCGACGTGATCATGTTAGCAGGCAAAGGAGCTATCCATCTATCTTAGATACTATCTAAAATATTTTTAAAGTTATATCATTAGAAACTTCTAAAGGGTTTACTGTCAATCTACGGTGTCTTTTTTATGATATAGATGCTCCAACACCAGTAAATAATTTGTGTTGAGTGCACAAATGACAACACACAAAATCAAAACGGGACTTCATACCTTTATAATTAAATAGCAATTGAGAAATGAATCCAATCTGTGGTAAAATATGAATGTCCATTGAAAAACAAAAAGTACTTTTTGTCCACAAAAGGATTAAATCCAAGAAATATTGATATATGATCCATAGTTTGCATCACATTTCCTCTGAATGATCTGCTCTCCATCATCGTTCTTCAAGAAATTATGCAACCTGGGCAGCGTTTATGTTGTAAAACTGTATATGATCATATATCTCACAAAAAATGAGCCCAGAGTTTTATAACCTCCCGCCATTGTCATTGTAGTAAATCTCAGGAACTTTTAGCCAATGCCGATCCAACAACATGTGTTCTGTTTACCTTCCGCATGCGTGCACATCTACGCAGATGCACATCTGTCTCGAGTCTCGATCATTAACGCAGCAAGCCATGTTATTTTAGAATTGTATAAAATAATCCTGAAAAAAAGCATAAACACGGCAGAGATGCCAAATTCAGCGGCTGGAATTAGCTGAGGTCAAGTGACGGCTCACAGACAGCAGCGGCAAACCTGTCACTCATGTGACCACGCCCTTAATTATGCAGAACTTTAAGGCTTAATATAATTTAAACGGATGAGTTATAAAAAAATTCACCATCCTCAGAGTTGTCATGAAGGGCAAAATTAGCAGTATAGACCAAAACCACAATTTGAACCAGCTGTTAACATGTTATTTTTGCTGTAAAGTTGGGCATTTTAACATGGGACTCAATGAGATTCTGCTCTCTTTTGGAGCCTGTCCCTAGCGGCCAGTCGATGAATTGCAGTCACTTCCGTATTGGTTTCACGTGAAACTGGGGGAGGTTGCCGCTTGGTTTATATCTAAAAAAGTCAGAATCATGAAACATAAAAAATGTGATTCTGAGAAAAAGTTGGAATTGCAAGATATAAAATCCCAATTCTGAGGAAAAAAGTCGGCATAGCGAGATACAAATCTCCAATTTAAAAAAAAGTAGGAATTGTGAGAAAATCACAATTCTGAGAAAAAGTCAGAATTGCAAGATATAAAATTGTGAATCTGAGTGGAAAAGTCAGAATTGTGAGATATGAAATCACAATACTGAGGAAAAAAAGTCAGAATTGCAATATATAAAATCCCAGTTCTGAGAAAAAAGTAGGAATTGCAAGATATAAATTTGCAATTCTGAGAAAAAAAAGACGGAATTGCGAGATAAAAAGTCGCAGTTACCTTTTTTATTTTTTATTCCATGGCGGAAACAAGCTTCCATAAGATCCACATAGAAGAAACAGCTTTGCACATGTGCGTCTTTCATAATAAACACACCTGATTCAGATCATCAGCTCCATGAACTGAACAAAGCGTGTTAGAAAAGAGACACACAAACTGACTGAAATCCACTGCACTACATCATTCATCAACATTTCTGAACACAAATCAGCTTTGAAATGATTCACTGAAAATTAACTTTCCCATTCTAACAGTGTTTTTGCTATTAATAAAACATCTTAATGCTCTCATACTCAAGAACCAGAAAGAGAAGAACTTGACGGCATGATCTTGAATATAAAAAGTGCAGTAAATCAAAATGATCCTGAATGCAATGTAAAGATCTGTTATATACTGTATTATACTTTTACAAACATCAGCTTCATGATGTCAGCTCAATCCTAATCATATCTACATGTTTATTGTCATTTGATGTATTTTACTCTCTGGATCTGGTTTCAGCTTTTCTTTAACCAGCTCTCTTTTAAAGCGGCCAACCTTGTTGAATTATGCTTTAATAATAAAAAGAAAACATTAATAAAGATGGAGATGTGGAGCAGAGGAAATGATCGATGAGCATTCAAACTCACCAGCAGAACTTCAGAGTCCTCCTCGATCTTCCCCTGCCACTCGTACCTGCAGCCGCCGCAATAACACACGTCAGAACCGCAGTGTCACACACACACACACACACACACACACAGCTCGTACTCACACGGATGTGATCTGCGGTACGATGTTCACACACGCCGCCAGCTTCTTCTCCACTATTCCTCTGAGGAGAGTTCAAGAAAACAAACACATTTATACACAAACACACAAAATACACCTGCATACTTCAGATATTCACAATATACTCAGTATTATTTTATTAATAATATAAAATCAGCATTAATACAGATGATTTTTAGTATAATAAAATATAATCAATATTGCTGTTTATTGTTAAAGTTGTGCATGTAAATGATGAAATGTTCATTTGGTGAAAAACATGCCTGGATTATTTAAATGTGTACTTTTACCTTTTTCATTAAACTTTTTGAATGTATTTGGCCACAATGATTGTTTGAAATGATGTGTGTCTTGTATATGGTGTTAATTTAATATCTTGCTATATTACATTTTTGTATTTTCTCTCTCTATTTTTTTTTTAATTAAGTTAAAATTTTAGTAATTTTGCTGTGTTTTTGTACGGAAGAGGATTAGGGCCAAGCAATAATAAAAAAATAAAACCATCTCGAGATTAAAGTTGTTAAATTTCGAGAAAAAAGTCTAAATAAAATGTTGAGAATAAACTCATTAAATTATGAGAAAAAGGTCGAGATAAAATGTTGAGAATAAACTCATTAAATTATGAGAAAAAGGTCGAGATAAAATGTTGAGAATAAACTCATTAAATTATGAGAAAAAAGTCGTTAAATTACGAGAACAAATTCGTTAAATTACGAATTTGTTCTCATAATTTAACGACTTTTTTCTCGTAGTTTAATGACTTTATTCTCATAATTTAATGAGTTTATTCTCAACATTTTATCTAGACTTTTTTCCTCGAAATTTAACGACATTTTCGACATAATTTAACGAATTTGTTCTCGTAATTTAACAACTTTTTTCTTGGAATTTAATGACTTTATTCTCAACATTTTATCTCGACTTTTTTCTCGAAATTTAACGAGTTTTTTCCTGTAATTTAATTACTTTATTCTCAACATTTTATCTTGACTTTTTTCTCGAAATTTAACGAGTTTTTTCTCGAAATTTAACAACTTTAATCTCGAGATGGTTTTATTTTTTTATTATTGCTTGGCCCTAATCCTCTTCCGTATTTTTGTCTTTTTTTAGTTTTAGTTTGCCTTTTTTTTTTTTTAAATGTGCTTATATTGTTTTATTAATTTTTATTTTAGATCTTTATCGTATAATCTTTATAATTATAATCGATAATCATATAGTCGATTATCTTTATCGTTCTTGCTGTGAACGGGCCTTAATTCAGTCCCTCAAAGCCTTGTTTCATTCTTGTCAAAAACTTAAAGGGGTCATTAATAGAGAAATCAACTTTTCCTTGATATATAAGAGCTCATTGTACGATAAGAATATCCTGTAAGTTTCAGAACTGAAAACGTCCTTGTTAGTCCAATAAAAGCTTTTATTGACAGCAGACCCAGAGAACGACTGATCCTGTCATAGATAGGTGAAACTCCGCCTCCTCAGAAGAAATCAACGCCTACTTCATTATTGCAGCGTTAGCCCCGCCCACTGGTGTGTTAGTGAGATGAGGAGGAGAGAAGAGCGATACAGGACTAAAATAACATTACCTTTCAAAGGATCCTAATGCAGGAATATGGTTATTTATTTTCATCAATGTGAGTCTCAGTTGAGCTTTATTTATCTGTATTCGGTTCATTTCACTGTGGATTCTTTGGTAAATCAATCGCATTTCAGTGCAAACAGACTTTTACGATATGAACTCGACAGTAATGCAACAACATGTCAGTAACTGTGTTCATTCTAATGCCTGATCTGATATTAATGATTCATGTACAGTCACATGATCTTTATCTGTGTGTCAGTAAATCAAACCAGTGACTAAACGCTCAACTTCACCTTGTTTCTGTTATGAAAATAATCTGTTATTTAAACGGTGATAAAATTATAGATTAAAGCTCCCTTTACATTCACTGGAGCTGTCAATCAAACAGAGTTTATCAGTAACTCGCACCAAAACTCCCGTTTTATTCAACTAATCTCTTAGTTACATCTCGTTTGCACTGTTAGTTATGATGAAAGCATTCGTTAGTGTGCAGAAATTGAGTTTCAATGACGAGATCATGAGCTCAACAACATGCCTGTGGTCGACTACAATGTTCATCACTGCAACCTTTCATGCCACGATCTAAATATAATGCTGTAGATCTAAATATGATGCTATAATCAACACTTTTCACGATTAGTTAACCTTGAGAGCTGTAATAGTAAAAATGTGCTAAAGTTTTCAAGAGAGTAATATTTAGCAATTTCATATGCAAAGATGTCAGCCAATCACAGCAGTGGGCGTTTCCACTGAAGTCTCACAGCAGACACGCCCCTTAAAACAGAGCGCTAAAATCAGAGGCTAAAATCAGGGAGGAAAAATGCCTTTTATTTCTACACTCTGACAATTTTTGCTGTAAAAAGCAAACTAACATTATAAGTGCATCTCAGGAAACATTATAAAACAATAAAACAACTTCATAATTTGGTGCAGTGTACCTGGCCAGCTCTTTGGCCACCGTGTCGTTCGGGCAGGTGACGAAGGCTGCCGAGTGAGTGCCAGACGAGTATGTTTGTGTTGCCATGGAGAACGCGCGCAATCCCATCCACCGCAACACCGGCAGCATCAACACACCCAACAGAACCGACTGAACACACAAACACACAACAGCAGCGGCTGAGCATCATCTGGCTTCACTGCGGGTCTCCAAACACACAAACACTCACCAGACAGAAGAACCTCAGCGCTCCTCCAGCAGACGCGTCAAATCTCATCACCTGTGCAGGTAAAGTTCTGACTGAAAACACTTACTCTACATACAACAACAGTGCATGTCTGTAAAGCTCCAAAAAATGCCATAAAGTGCATCACAACGCTTTTATTCGGTTACTTTGTGGTTGATCATGTTGTATGGAAATCACACTAACAGCAGATGTTACTGCTTCAACATTCCTCTGGCTTGTTTGCAATAAACACTGAGCTCAAGCAGACCTGATATGCGTTTAAACATTCACTTCATCACTGTAAAGCTGTTTATGTGTCATTAGCACGCATCTCTGCTGCTTATTAATGAAGAAAAGAAGCGTCGCTCACCTCACAGCCACACTCTCTGCCGTAAAGCGTCCGCGACTGTCGTACAAAAGCAGTGCCAGAGCCGCTTTGAGGCGAGACTCCAAAGTCAGCTCAAAACGCTATTGTAGTGTTGCCAAGTCCGCGGTTTTCCTGCAGAATTGGGCTACTTTTAGACTGTTGCCGCCGGTTGTTTTTCATGTCCATGGGTTGAAGCGACCGCAAATAACATGATATTTAGCCCGTGGAATGCGAACTTTACCAGGGGAACCCCGGCAAAAACGTGAATTTTATCCTCTGAAACGTGATTGGGATAGTTTTGACTAGCAATTGGAAGGGTTTTGTTGTCAACCTGGCAACCCTGAAAAGACCGTTTTTAATGGACGCCAATGCAAGACAGTGTTGCCAAGTCCATGGAATACTTTAAAGGGTTAGTTCACCCAAAAATGAAAATAACGTCATTAATTACTCACCCTCATGTCGTTCCACACCCATAAGACCTTCGTTCATCTTCAGAACACAAATGAAGATATTTTTGATGAAATCCGATGACTCAGTGAGGCCTGCATAGCCAGCAATGACATTTCCTCTCTCAAGATCCATTAATGTACTAAAAACATATTTAAATCAGTTCATGTGAGTACAGTGGTTCATTATTAAAGGGCACCTATTATGCCCCTTTTTACAAGATGTAATATTGGTCTTGGGTGTCCCCAGAATGTATTTGTGAAGTTTCAGCACAAAATACCCCACAGTTAATTTATTATAACCATTTGAAAATGTCATTTTTGGGGCCTGTTTTAAAAAGAGCTGTTTTGGTGTGTACCACCTTAAATATAAATGAGCTGCATATCCCCGCCCTGCCTTTGGATGAGGGCGTAACTTGCATACCTATGGCAATAAACAGAGGGTAGAAGCAGAATGGCTGAGAGTGAGAGACCCGCTGTTTTGTATGGCATTCAGCCGTACATGTTTGAACCGGAATCAGACCCAGATGATGAAGAGACTCCGGCAGAAGAAACACAATTGAGAATGGAGCAGGACGTCTCTGAATGGTTATTTGATACATTTATGTACTTATAGAGTTTTAATCGCGTCCCCTTTGCAATTATGGATGTGCAACACACACACACACACACACACACACACACACACACACACACACACACACACTGTGATAACGTTCGCGCAATTTTTTGAAACTACAAACACAAATACTGTGATAACGTTTGCTAAGTAAACATACACAGTTTTTAATACAATATCTTTAAAAAAATATATATATACGTGTGGATACACACTATACAAACAAGGTTTAAATTATATACACAGACATTCTACGACGACAACAACAACTTTAGACGCATTTGTTATTGAACTGGCTGACATCGACTGAAATGACTATTTGCTCAAAAAACATTAAATACACTTACTTCTTCTGGAGGTGACGTTGGATCGCGAACAGTAGGCAACGATCCACACTTGAGGATTAACTTTGAAGCAAGACCTGCTTTGAATTGACCCTCGTTCTCAAAACAGTAAGTCAAAAAATGATTCGCGCAAACATAAACGTATTTTGGAATTTTGAGTGGCGCCTTTCCTTCGTAAATAAAATCCATCCACTGCGTTTTCAGTGGCTCTGATGTCGGAAGTAAGTGAAAACTACTATGTTCATTATTACATCCCACAACAGAACACTTATGTTTCTTAGGAGACATTACCGGCTGTCGTTAAAACAATGGAGGATGGGTCTATGCCAAAACCAGATTGTCAATCAAACCACGTGGGTGGGGCTTAGCGCAATTCTACGTCACAGTGAGAGCAATCTTAGAACAGGGCGTTCTGAGACAGTGCTTATGAATTATTGAGATTGTAAAAAAACCACTGGGTGGATTTTTCTCATTCTAGGGTGGTTTTGCTCACACACTGCCAACACACATTTATGGTCAAACACCATGTAAAAGTGAATTTTGCATAATAGGTGCCCTTTAATATTATAAAGAGATGAGAATATTTTTTGTGCACCAAAAAATTTCAAAACACTGCTTCAGGAAGCTTCGGAGCGTTATGAATCTTTTGTGTCGAATCAGCGGTTCGGAGCGCCAAAGTCACGTGATTTCAGCAGTTTGGCGGTTTGACACGCGATCCGAATCATGATTCGACACAAAAGATTCATAACGCTCTGAATCTTCCTAAAGCAGTGTTTTGAAATCGGCCATCAGTATATAAGTCGTTATTTTGTTTTTTTGGTGCACAAAAAATATTCTCGTGGCTTTATAATATTAATATTGAACCACTGTACTCACATGAACTGATTTAAATATGTTTTTAGTACATTAATGGATCTTGAGAGAGGAAATGTCATTGCTGGCAATGCAGGCCTCACTGAGCCATCGGATTTCATCAAAAATATCTTAATTTGTGTTCCGAAGATTAATGAAGGTCTTACGGGTGTGGAACGACATGAGGGTGAGGAATTAATGACATTATTTTCATTTTTGGGTGAACTAACCCTTTAACACTGTTTCCGTGGGTTGTTTTCATGACCGTATGTTGAAGCGTCCCCAAATTACATGATATTTAGCTGGAATGCGAATTTTACCAGGGGAACCGCGTCAGAAACAAACAAAAAAAAAGCGATTTTTACAGGCAGACCTCCCTGAAATGCATTGGGCTAGTTTTGAGGAGGATTTTGTTGTGAAAACCTGGCAACCCTAATGCAAGACATACTTCAGTGCGCTGAACAAACAGTTTTCGTGAGGAAACAGTTTAATTAACGGATTTATCAACAAGTGTGCCATTAAATAATTGTTTCGGATTTATCTATGTTACACCGCAGTGTTGCGGAAGTAAAAACTCAATTTTCTCCACAGGGAAATTGATTTTTAACTTATAAACCATTGAAGACAGCCCAACTGTGAGTTAAGATTGTTAACTGATGGTATATGCTTCTCTTGAAGCCCGCATTATTTCAACTTAAATAATCGTGTTTAACACCGCTGAATTCGTGGTGAAAGACTACATTCCCCATAATAAGAATATCTCTGGCAGCGCTATTCACCATCACTGTTCGTTTTCTGCTTTATATTTCCATTCATCACAGACATAATGTAATATACAAGTGTGTGTTATTAAAAAAGTCGTGTTTAACCACCAAAACCACTGTAATTCATATGAAATTCATAAAGTAGGAACATGTCGTAAACTGACGGAAGTTGCGTAGGTTCTGCATCCTCCCAGATCAGCTGGTGTCTTCCGGCGCGAAGAGGATCCGCGTGTGAGAGAGCAGAGTTCCCTCCAAAGGTAGGAAAATAAAATAAAATAAAATAAAATAAAATAAATCATAATAGATTGATTCCAGTGTTATGGTCATGTGACCGGTGGTCAGTGATGACTAGTCCACTGCGCAAACTGACGTGCGCATGAAACGCGTGTGAAGAAAGCAGTGCTGATCTCAGTCTGAGCCCGACTCCATTCATCACTGCACATGTTATATCTTTTGTGTTATATGGACGACAGTTAAATAATAATTGTGCTCATTTGTTTATTAATTCTCTCCTGTTTCCTCAGATGCATGTGAACGGCTCGTGGCGAGGAATCGAGTCTTTTGGAGTCGACTCCCCATCACAGACTGATTCGTTCTCCATAAAGCTACTGATATGATGTAAAGATTTGTGTGTTTTTGACTCTGTAGATTCTCAAAGGACTTACTCTTTTAATTCTCGTCTTTCTTTGCATTGCTTTTTCCACCAATTTGATTTATTTTATTTTTTATGTGCACGTTTCTATATTAGTCTCGTGTAAAATTCTATTTAACTTGTGTTGTATAAATATGTCTTACATCCCATTGTTATTAAATTATGGCACAGAATCCTCCATCATGCTGTTTCTATCTGAGGTCTTTGTTAATATGAGATCATGGTGATTTTGTTAATAAAATATTTACCTGATTGAATCTACAGCTGCAGTGTCGGTGTCTCTCCAGCAGGTGGCAGCACTGATGTTCACACATTCATTATCATTCAGACTGTTTCATATCTCAGTTATTCTGGAGTTATTGATTTGTCTTTTCCTCATTTATTAGTGAGTTCAGAGTCGTTCTTGATGTCTGAAGGTGCATTTGAAAAGTTGAACTGATTTTAAAGGAATAGTTCATCCAAAAATATAATTCTGTCATCATTCACAATCCCTCATGTCCTTACAAACCTGTTTGACTTTGTCTTCTGTGGAATGTAAAAGAATAAAATTTTAAAGAATTATACAGGGCACTCTATTCCATGCAGTGACATCAGAAAACATGGAATATAACACATGAAGTGTGTCACCATGAAATCAAAACTGACTGTTCTTAATTGGAAAATTACAGGATTTATCGGTGCACATCATTGTTTTAAATTCATGTTCTTTGTAATCTTGAATCAGAATAGAGTGGTGCAGGAATGACATCACTTTGTAGGTGAAAACAAGTTAGCATTTAAAGGGTTAGTTCACCCAAAAGTGAAAATAATGTCATTAATTACTCTCCCTCATGCCGTTCCACACCTGCAAGACCTTCATTCATCTTCAGAACACAAATTAAGATATTTTTGATGAAATCCGATGGTTCAGTGAGGCCTGCATGTAGAATGTAGAAGAAAACGTGATTCATCAGACCAGGCCACCTTCTTCCATTGCTCCGTGGTCCAGTTCTGATGCTCACGTGTCCACTGTTGGCTCTTTCGGCGGTGGACAGGGGTCAGCATGGGCACCCTGACTGGTCTGCAGCTATGCAGCTCCATACGCAACAAACTGATGCACTGTGTATTCTGACACCTTTCTATCAGAACCAGCATTAACTTCTGGAGCAGTTTGAGCTACAGGAGCTCGTCTGTTGGATCGGACCACACGGGTCAGCCTTCAATGAGCCTCGGCCGCCCATGACCCTGTCTCCGGTTCACCGCTGTTCCTTCCTTATAATTGTGCTCTTATAAACTATTCTAACTCAAACTGAAAGACTAAAAGAGTTGTCGGAAGCTTAGTGATGGTGATGTTGAAGCGACTGTGGTGTAGTCCGTTTATAGCCTACCTTTAGCTTTTCACTTCTGTCGGCTGCATTTAGGCTTCAAAATTCATAAAAGTTGTGATCATCTGTGAAAATTATCTTGATGGACAAAACGTGTAAGTATCATAAACCTCTGTTGATCACAGAGCTTGTTTTTTGTGATAATCCAAAAGCCTATGGAAAAATCCTTTTGGGATTTCGTTGAGGGAACCGGTGTGATGCTGACTGCTGACTGGTCTACAAAATTACCACTCTATATCTTCTCCTCCCTCTTGCAGCATCTCTTCTCTTCTCTGATGATGAGGGCGGGGCAACCTGTCACTCACATGAGATCCACCAATAGCAAACCACAACCATCCAATCAACAATCAAGCCCCGCCCTACATTTGTTCTTGTTCCAGAAGCGTTTCACTCGGATATACGGACACAACAGAGAAGAAAGGAGGAGTGCAATTTCCATTTCATGCTGTCTTTAAGAATGAAGACTGATAATATTGGGTTTACAAATTAATTAGTCTTGATTAATTTCAGTCATGCATTGCACGCACAGTAAAAGCTGCTGAGTTCATGTGAACAGGCGTGACATGCAGCAGACAGGTGGAGGAGACACACACACACACACACACACACACACACACACACACACACACACACACACGTCTGAGCCGATGAGACTGAATGAATGAATGCCGCAAAGATGAAGATGTTCCCATGGAAACTGGGCAGTCAGCACATCTGTAGCTGCATGCTGCTGTCAACTTCCCACGACTCCATTCAGAGCAAACACACACACACACACACACACACACACACACACACACTCACACACACACACACACACACTGCATTCTACAGCAGTCAGCTGAACATGTGAGGGATGCTATAACTCAGGTGTGTGTGTGTGTGTGTGTGTGTGTGTGGAGCTGTCATATTCATTTTGCATTTGGCAGATGCTTTTATCCAAAGTGACTTACATTTCATTCAAAGATCACATTTGATCAGTTCATGCATTACCTGGAAGGAATCAAACCATGACTTCAGTGCCACGATCTACAGTTTGAGCTACAGGAATATTGAAAATGACCATTTGAGCACAGAAACACTGACCAACAGACACGACACTGACAGTGAATTATCAACGACACTGAGAGGAATAAAGCAGACAGACAGTGTTTGCTCAGTTGCTGTAATCCATGTAATGGCTGCTGCGAACTGTGTGTTGGACGACAGAATGAACAAATAAACCAGCATGTCAGAGTTGCCAGATACTCTGATTGAAACACACACACACACACACACACACACACACACACACACACACACGTTTGTTTCACTATATTAGTGAAGACATTGCATAGACTTGGGTTATTTTTTCTACCCAAGTCTTGGGTTGAGCCTTTAGGGTAATATTTTTGTGGGTTATTTTAGCAGTGTTTGGGTAGATTTTAGATTGGGTAGATCCTGGGTCAGATGTAACAATCCGGCATTTGGGTGGTTTTTGCGTTACCCAGATCTTGGGTCAGACGTAACAACCCGGCGTTTGGGTAGTTTTTGCGTTACCCAGATCCTGGGTCAGACGTAACACTCCAGCGTTTGGGTAGTTTTTGCGTTACCCAGATCCTGGGTCAGACGTAACAACCCGGCGTTTGGGTGGTTTTTGCGTTACCCAGATCCTGGGTCAGACGTAACAACCCAGCGTTTGGGTAGTTTTTGCGTTACCCAGATCCTGGGTCAGACGTAACAACCCGGCGTTTGAGTGGTTTTTGCGTTACCCAGATCCTGGGTCAGACGTAACAACCCGGCGTTTGGGTGGTTTTTGCGTTACCCAGATCCTGGGTCAGACGTAACAACCCGGCGTTTGGGTGGTTTTTGCGTTACCCAGACCCTGGGTCATCCTGGGTCGGACGTAACAACCCGGCGTTTGGGTGGTTTTTGCGTTACCCAGATCCTGGGTCAGACGTAACAACCCGGCGTTTGGGTGGTTTTTGCGTTACCCAGATCCTGGGTCAGACGTAACAACCCGGCGTTTGGGTGGTTTTTGCGTTACCCAGATCCTGGGTCGGACGTAACAACCCAGTGTTTGAGTGGTTTTTGCGTTACCCAGATCCTGGGTCAGACGTAACAACCCGGCGTTTGGGTGGTTTTTGCGTTACCCAGATCCTGGGTCAGACGTAACAACCCGGCGTTTGAGTGGTTTTTGCGTTACCCAGTTTGGGTAGTGGTTTTTGCGTTACCCAGATCCTGTTTTTGGTCATCTGGGTCGGACGTAACAACCCGGCGTTTGAGTGGTTTTTGCGTTACCCAGATCCTGGGTCAGACGTAACAACCCGTTTGAGTGTTTTTGGCGTTTGAGTGAGTGTTTTTGCGTTACCCAGATCCTGGGTCAGACGTAACAACCCGGCGTTTGAGTGGTTTTTGCGTTACCCAGATCCTGGGTCAGACGTAACAACCCGGCGTTTGGAGTGGTTTTTGCGTTACCCAGATCCTGGGTCAGACGTAACAACCCGGCGTTTGAGTGGTTTTTGCGTTACCCAGATCCTGGGTCAGACGTAACAACCCGGCGTTTGAGTGGTTTTTGCGTTACCCAGATCCTGGGTCAGACGTAACACTCCAGCGTTTGGGTAGTTTTTGCGTTACCCAGACCCTGGGTCAGACGTAACAACCCGGCGTTTGGGTAGTTTTTGCGTTACCCAGACCCTGGGTCAGACGTAACAACCCGGCGTTTGGGTGGTTTTTGCGTTACCCAGACCCTGGGTCAGACGTAACAACCCGGCGTTTGAGTGGTTTTTGCGTTACCCAGGGATTGAGTTATTTATCGCTCTCTTCAGGAGAGAGCAGTGCAGCTCCGTCAAATTGGTGCATGTCTTCAGTAAAATACAGCTTTGTTTACATTTTATTTTAGCTAAAAATTTGTTATTGTTCTGTATATCGTTTAATTTTATGCAAAGCAACATACAGGGGCACGATGTGAGTAAACAAGTGTCGCATCGGTCTTTTCGTGTGATGGAAACACCTGATGTCTTGCATAAAATGTTATGATTTTATTCTAAAAGATACAGAATATAAACACTTAGGATGTTACAATATGTTCTCAGAATTGTACACTGATTATTTATGGTCAGGTTATGGAGTCAGTCACAGCATTTTTCTGCTTTGAGTGAAACACAGGAGGTGGTCTGAAGTTATCAGTTCCCCCGCCGAACGCGAGCCATTGGTCGATTAGACTTCCAAATGTTTAATTTTTACTTCTAATATTTGTTAAACAAGCTTAAATGTAGGCAATATGTACTAAAAACAATATAAAATATGCTAAATCTGATCGAAAATAAAGGATTTATCATGCAAACCAGTGGTTGTGTGGAGTATTTACATTAATTCATGTATGAAGTAAAAATATAATAAAATCAGCTAGTATTATAGTAGAAATGAATCAACCCATTATGCTGGGTTAAATAAACAACCCAATTTGCTGATTGAAATTAACCCAACATGTGTTCTGTCCTATATTTACCCAGCCCTTGGGTTGAAAACAACCCAAATTAGCCCAGTGTTTTTTAGAGTGTTCTGTTCAGTCTGATGCTGAAGTGCATTTGATTGTGTGTGTGTGTGTGTGTGTGTGTGTGTGTGTGTGTGTGTGTGTGTGTGTGTCTGATGTGAGACACATCAGCTGCAGCGCCATCAGCCGCAGCCAATCAGACTCCTCCGCGCATGTGACGTCACCGCATTGTATTCTAAATTCATAAATCTTCTTGATCTCTCCCTCTCTGTGCCGCACTGGCGGCTTCAGTGTGTTTGCCGTCCTGAATGTAAAGTGTGTCCTTTGGTCTGCTGGAGCAGGAACACTGTCTGAGTGTCGTTCCTGCTGTCTCTCTCTCTCATTCTGAGACATCTGAGCAATAATGCTGTGAATGATTATAGTAAAGGCTGTTATGAAGTGCTGCACCAGCACATCTCCTGATGACATGTTAACGAAGGTTAATATTCGGGCGCTGTGCAGTAGAAAACATCTCTAATGTTGTATCCATCGCAAGAGGGAGACAGTCGCCTTGGCAACAGCAGCATCCGTCAGCTTCAGCACCATTCATCAGTCTACAGCGAACTACTGGAAACACTTCAAATCTCACATGTTTTTTTAGCTTTTAAATCAAATAAATCTAAAACTAATATGATCTAGTCCCAAATTCTCCCAGTTCTGAGCTCACAGAACGCGACTTCAGGCCTATCCAGATGTTGAACACGTTTCTCACGCATGTGGAGGAATAATATCTAAACCAATGAGAGGAATTCTGACATTCGTGAGGTTTTTAACGCCAAAATAAAGTGTTTGAGTGTTTCTCGTCTCGCAGCAACAAGCGGCAGACAGACAGACAGACAGACAGACAGAGAACCTCCATCTGCTGGAACCCGATACCGAACAGAAAGAGGGAATATAATCGGATGTTCCCGACTGACCCTTTCATTCCCAGCGCCGTGAGAGGAGCGCGCGGCGGGCGCGAGGAGCAGCGCTCGTCCGTTCGGTGAGGGGGTTTGATTCATCCGTCGTGATTCGTTTCTCTCTCTCTCTCTCCTCTCCTCTCTCTCTCTCTCTCTCACTTGTACGTGTCGTTTATGGAGCGGGTGGGCTGCGGATCGGCCACCGGGTGTGATATGACCGGTTCGGCGGAGCGGGGAACAGCAGGGCTGCGGTGCAGCGGGCGCGTCGGTGCTTCCGACCGGATTCACGTCGCGTGATGATCGCTCGCTCTTTTCCACACGAACATTCACGCTCACCCGCGAAGCATTCGACGATATAACGGCCACCTATGGAAACTGGAGACCAGAATTTTAGGAAAAAGGCAAGCGAGTGATTTTATCCTTTATTTTCATGCGCTCGTTTCTTTGATCATCGCCAGGATGGATTGATTTCACTGACACGTGTCTCTGTCGAATCTCAATCTGAACCACAAACCGTTTTGATGTTAATGGATCGGTTTTAATCGCTCATTGTTGGCGTTTAGATTCATGGATGTGCGCGCGGACAGCGGCACCGGGGACACGCGCACGCCACCGCTCGACCGGCAGCGGTTTGGGAACGTGAAGGATTCTGAACGTGAAGGATTTGAAGGCTCTTCATCTGCATCAGGCCAGAAGGATTGAAGATGAATGTATGTTTTGGCAGCATATGTTCCGTTTCCCATTTGGAGTGTCACTCAAGTTCATCATAATCAGTTAGTATGTAGGTCCAGGTTGAAGTGACCTGCTCATTTGTCTTCCTTCTCAATCAATTCATTGGCTCCAGCTCCTCTAGGGCCCTCCTCGGGCTCTCAGGCTCACATTTCTTCTTACTTTGTCCCCTTAAATTTACAAATATTTACTTCCTATACATCAAGAGGAAAGGGGGCTCCCCTTTCATAGAATGCGGCAACATGGGAGTGTTTGAGCGCGGGGTGCAGATGCTCCTGACCACGGTGGGCGCTTTCGCCGCCTTCAGTCTGATGACCATCGCCGTGGGAACGGACTACTGGCTGTACTCGCGCGGCGTCTGCAAAATAAAGACTACTAACGAGAACGAGACCAGCAAGAAAAACGAGGAGGTGATGACCCATTCGGGCCTGTGGAGGACGTGCTGTCTGGAAGGTAGGAGCTCCGAGAAGAATCGCTCGAAATCCTGGAGAAACTCGTTTGTGCAGATCTTTGTGGCTCATGATGATGAAGAACGATAAAAGCATCACCTCAGCTGACAGGGAACGTTCTGGGAAGGTTAAGAACAAACGTTCTTCCAGTAACGTTAAAAGAACGTTCGTTCAGAGTTATCCGGTCTTTAAAGGATTAGTTCATTTTCAAATTAAATTTTCCTGATAATTTACTCACCTCCATGTCATCCAAGATGTTCATAAATTTCTTTCTTCAGTGGAAAAGAAATGAAGGTTTTTGAGGAAAACATTCCAGGATTTTTCTCCATATAGTGGACTTCACTGGGGTTCAACGGGTTGAAGGTCCAAATGTCAGTTTCAGTGCAGCTTCAAAGAGCTCTACATGATCCCAGACGAGGAATAAGAGTCTCATCTAGAGAAACCATCAGACATTTACTAAAAAAAAATATATATATATACTTTTAACCACAAACGCTCATCTTGAACTAGCTCTCTTCTTCTTCTTCTCTATTAAAATTACGGCAGTGTAGACACTGCTAAGCGTATTACTGCCCTCCACAGGTCAAAGTTTGAACTAATTGTTATATACTTGCACTAGCATATTGAATATGACAATTTAGTTCAAACTTTGACCTGTGGAGGGCAATAATAAACTTAGCAGCGTCTACACTGCTGGAATTCAAATAGAGAAGAAGAGAGCTTGTTCAAGATGAGCATTTATGGTTAAAACGTATAAAATTTAAAAAAAAATAATTAGAAAATGAGCGATGGTTTCTCTAGATAAGACTCTTATTCCTCGTCTGGGATCATGTAGAGCTCTTTGAAGCTGCACTGAAACTGACATTTGGACCTTCAACCCGTTGAACCCCAGTGAAGTCCACTATATGGAGAAAAATCCTGGAATGTTTTCCTCAAAAACCTTCATTTCTTTTCCACTGAAGAAAGACATGAACATCTTGGATAACATGGGGGTGAGTAAATTATCAGGAAATTTTAGTTAGAAAGTGAACTAATCCTTTAATAATGTTCTCAAAACGTCATTTATATTAAACGTTTTATTTCTGAAATGTTTTAGTTGCATGTTCGTCTAACATTTTTTAAATGTTACTTCACTAAAAAATTGTCAAATCAACTTAGATAATTAATTTGATTCAGATTACATAATATCTTGAGTTTCTGTTGATTAAATCAATCGCCTTCATTGTATTAACTCAAATTTTTAATGTCAATGAACTTAGAACAACCAGGTAACTTACTTTTTAAAGTTAAACCAACAGTTAGTTTTTTACAGTGTATCTGTAAAAGTAAACGTTCCCATAATATTTGAAGAATGATAAAATGGAATGTTCCCTTAACGTTCGGATAACCAAGAAAAAACTGGACACTTTGAGAACATTCAGAAATAACGTTTTCACAACTTAATGGGAACTTTAGCAAAACGTTCTTAGAATGATATATATTTATATTTTCTGAAGTCATGTGATAGTTTTGTGTGAGAAACAGGTCCAAATTTTAGTCATTATTCACTGAAAATCTTCAGAAGATTTGGAATATAGTCAAGTTAGCTTTATTTATACAGATCGTTTCAAAGCAACTTCACGGCAATAAACAATAAAATAACAGAATCGATGATGCAAACTTCATCAAATATGACAATAGTGTAATTATTCTGATCAGTTCACTTCAGTGTTGATTCAGTTCAGTTCAATAACCGTGTAAAGCTCATCAATTCATCTATAAGCAGCTCTACAGATGACAATAGTGTTGTTATTCAGCTCAGATCAAGTTTAATGTAGTGCACAAGACATTTGGACTGCTTTTGTGATGCTTTTATTGTCCTTATTGGAGCTTGACGGTCATCATCACTATGAAGAGCTGCATAAAGATTCTTCAGAATTTGACCTTTTGTATTCAGTGTTCAGTCTGTCCATATATTCAAACACACACACTGCTTCAGGAAGGAGGTCCTGTTTGATGCACAGTGTGATTGACAGCTGTCAGTCTGACGCTCTGCAGCAGCAGGATGAACAGGTTCAGTGTTTACTGTGTTCTGATGCGAGGGCTTTAAAATATTTATGAATACTTGCACAGAAAACACTAAAGAAATGAGCAGAAATATGTGCAGAACGGACTGTAGCTGTACCATTTTAGCAGTTTTTAGAGTATTAATGTTTTTTTACAGTAAGAATACTATGTTTCCGCCAAGGAATAAAAACAAAAAAATGGAACACTCTAAAAAACACTGGTCTGGGTAAATATAGGACAGAACACATGTTGGGTTAATTTTACCCAGCAAAGTGGGTTGTTTATTTAACTCAGCATAATGGGTTGATTCATTTTTACTATAAGTACTAGCTTATTTCTTTTTACTTTATACATGAATTAATGTTACAGATTAACTTAAATCCTCTAAACTTTTTTAAATACTCCACACAACCACTGGTTTACATGATAATTCCTTTATTTTCAATCATATTTTATATTGTTTTTAGTACATATTGCCTACATTTAAGCTCGTTTAACAAATATTAGAAGCAAAAATGAAACATTTAGAAGTAATTCAAGTGTAATTGGACCAGTCTCTGTTGTCTGTTTCCACCATAACGGCGCTGGATCTCGTGCCGGAGATGGCTCGCGTTCAGTGGGGAAACTGATAACTTCAGACCGCCGCCTGCGTTTCACTCGTAGCCGAAAAATGCTGTGACTGACTCTATAACCTGTCCATAAATAATCATTGTACAATTCTGAGAACATATTTAACATCCTAACTATTTATATTATGTTTATTTTTTAATAAAATCATATCATTTTATGCAAGGCATCAGGTGTTTCCATCACATGAAACGACCAACGCGACACTCGTTTAGGTGACTCACATCGTGCTTTGCATAAAATTAACACCCCTGTATGTTGCTTTTAATAAAATTAAACGATATACAGAACAATAATGAATTTTTAGCTAAAATAAAACATACACAAACCTGTATTTTACTGAAGACATGCACCAATTGGACAAAGCTGCACTGCTCTCTCCTGAAGAGAGCAATAAATAACTCAACCCCTGGGTTGTTACGTCTGACCCAGGGTCTGTGTAACGCAAAAACTACCTAAGCGCTGGGTTGTTACGTCCGACCCAGGATCTGGGTAACGCAAACACTACCCAAACGCCGGGTTGTTATGTCCGACCCAGGATCTGGGTAACGCAAACACTACCCAAACGCCGGGTTGTTATGTCTGACCCAGGATCTGGGTAACGCAAAAACTACCCAAGCGCTGGGTTGTTACGTCTGACCCAGGGTCTGTGTAACGCAAAAACTACCTAAGCGCTGGGTTGTTACGTCCGACCCAGGATCTGGGTAACGCAAACACTACCCAAACGCCGGGTTGTTATGTCTGACCCAGGATCTGGGTAACGCAAAAACTACCCAAGCGCTGGGTTGTTACGTCCGACCCAGAATCTGGGTAACGCAAAAACTACCCAAACGCCGGGTTGTTACGTCTGACCCAGGATCTGGGTAACGCAAAAACTACCCAAATGCCTGGTTGTTACGTCTGACCCAGGATCTGGGTAACGCATAAACTACCCAAACGCTGGGTTGTTACATCCGACCCAGGATCTGGGTAACGCAAAAACTACCCAAACGCCGGGTTGTTATGTCTGACCCAGGATCTGGGTTGCCGGGTTGTTACATCCGACCCAGGATCTGGGTAACGCAAAAACTACCCAAACGCCGGGTTGTTACGTCTGACCCAGGATCTGGGTAACGCAAAAACTACCCAAACGCCGGGTTGTTACATCCGACCCAGGATCTGGGTAACGCAAAAACTACCCAAACGCCGGGTTGTTATGTCTGACCCAGGATCTGGGTTGCCGGGTTGTTACATCCGACCCAGGATCTGGGTAACGCAAAAACTACCCAAACGCCGGGTTGTTACGTCTGACCCAGGATCTGGGTAACGCAAAAACTACCCAAACGCCGGGTTGTTACGTCTGACCCAGGATCTGGGTAACGCAAAAACTACCCAAACGCCGGGTTGTTACGTCTGACCCAGGATCTGGGTAACGCAAAAACTACCCAAACGCCGGGTTGTTACGTCTGACCCAGGATCTGGGTAACGCAAAAACTACCCAAACGCCGGGTCTGGGTAACGCAAAAACTACCCAAATCCTGACCCAGGATCTGGGTAACGCAAAAACTACCCAAACGCCGGGTTGTTACCGACCCAGGATCTGGGTAACGCAAAAACTACCCAAACGCCGGGTTGTTACATCCGACCCAGGATCTGGGTAACGCAAAAACTACCCAAACGCCGGGTTGTTACATCCGACCCAGGATCTGGGTAACGCAAAAACTACCCAAACGCCGGGTTGTTACGTCGACCCAGGATCTGGGTAACGCAAAAACTACCCAAACGCCGGGTTGTTACGTCTGACCCAGGATCTGGGTAACGCAAAAACTACCCAAACGCCGGGTTGTTACGTCTGACCCAGGATCTGGGTAACGCAAAAACTACCCAAACGCCGGGTTGTTACGTCCGACCCAGGATCTGGGTAACGCAAAAACTACCCAAACGCCGGGTTGTACGTCCGACCCAGGTCTGGGTAACGCAAAAACTACCCAAACCCGGGTTGTTACGTCCGACCCATCTGGGTAACGCAAAAACTACCCAAACGCCGGGTTGTTACGTCTGACCCAGGATCTGGGTAACGCAAAAACTACCCAAACGCCGGGTTGTTACATCTGACCCAGGGTCTGGGTAACGCATAAACTACCCAAACGCCGGGTTGTTACGTCCGACCCAGGATCTGGGTAACGCAAAAACTACCCAAACGCCGGGTTGTTACATCTGACCCAGGGTCTGGGTAACGCATAAACTACCCAAACGCCGGGTTGTTACGTCTGACCCAGGATCTGGGTAACGCAAAAACTACCCAAACGCCGGGTTGTTACATCTGACCCAGGGTCTGGGTAACGCATAAACTACCCAAACGCCGGGTTGTTACGTCCTGACCCAGGGATCTGGGTAATGCAAAAACTACCCAAAAGACCCAAAAGGCTCAATCCAGGTTCTGGGTAGAAAGAATAACCCAAGATTTTTTAGTGTAATTGTGACTTTTTATCTTATAATTCTGACGTTTTTTTAGTGAGCCTCACTGGACCGAACTGGACACAAATTGAGACATTTGTGCTTGTTTTAATAACATCATCTGAACAGCTGTGATATGTGAGGTATCTGATGGCCTGATCAATGAATCCAGTGAAGCCTGACTTCAGTTTATTCTCATTCATTTCTGCTTGAAATTTACTTTATTGAGTTTCTTCTCAGCCATTAGTCAGAGGGACAGTATTATTATTCTGCACCATCTGCCTTTTAATTTACTGTCTTATATTTAGTGATCTCTGTAACGGTCTAAATAACACTTGATTTAATGTGCAGAAATGATCTGGTGAATATTCATGAGTTTATTTCCACAGAGGACAGCTGAACAGCAGTACATGCATGTTGTTGCATGTGTTTCTCGAGGCAGGATTCACTCTGTTTGTTAAACTAGTGTCCTAACATGAACCCTGCGTGATCACCTCACTCACACACACACACACACACACACACACACACACACACACACACACACACACACACACACACACACACACACACACACACACACACACACACAGGTGATAATGAAACAAACCAAACTGTAAAATATTCCCAGCTCACAAAAATATATTCTAAGAACGTTTTGCTAATTTTCCCTTCAAGTTATGGAAACGTTATTTTTGAATGTTCTCTGAACGTTCTGAAATACATTTAAAAAACTAAATGTTTCAGGTAAAAACACTCCATGAATAAATAGTGTTTTTGTGCTAACGTTTTGAGAACATTATTAAAGACCAGATAACTTTGAATGAACGTTCTATTAACGTTATTGGAAGAATGTTTGTTCATAACTTTGAGAGAACCTTGACAGAACGTTTCCTGTCAGCTGAGTTATCCACCATTTTTATTTCCATGTTCTGTTGTGTATAATACGTCCTGTTGGGTATTTCTGTGACAGTTCTAAGGAGGGTCAATCAGTGGTCAGACTGGAGCACGAGTGTCCGGAGGGCCATTTGATGGCCTGTTATGTCACTGTCAGCGGTCACCTCTGACCTCTGTGACCTCTGTGACCTCACTGAGCCGCGGATCATCTGACATTCTCTGTAGTCTCGTGTGGCCAGGATTTATGGTTTATTTGATCGGCATAAAGTCTGATTTAAATTTCAGTTTATTCAGTGATATTGTGAAAAACACATATTATGCTGGAAACACGTCATGCAGCAGAGACTTTGAATCGTTTAGATTTATAACGTTAGGCCAGATCACAGTTATGTTCATCTAATTGGTTATTTATGATCATTAGTAAATATCATGATTTCTTTTTTGTTCTTTAGAGTTGCAGTCAGACTCATTTGAGGTAATGAGTTTATAGCTTGCGACTGCAGGGATTTGATTAGATTGACGACTTTATATTTGACATCATCTGGATGAACATGATTAATGTCAGAAATGTTTCAGTATGTAGAAGGTCCATAATCTGACCTGAAGTGATACTTAAACTACTTCTGTTAATTAAATGTATCACAGTTTCTCCAAAAATATCACTGTTTTCAACATTGATAATAATCATAAATGTTTCTTGATCATCAAATCATCGTATCAGAATGATTTCTGAAGGATCATGTGACACTGAAGACTGGAGTAATGATGCTGAAAATTCACAGGAATAAATTACACTTTACTATATATTCACATAGAAAACAGCTGATTTACACTGGAATAATATTTCACTGTTTTACTGTATTTTTGATCAAGTAAATGCAGCTTTGGTGAGCAGAAGAGACTTCTTTCTAAAGCTTAAAAAAATCTTACAGACCCCGAACGTTTGAATGCATGAGACTCTCGCTGTTTATAAATAAGAGAGAGAAAATCAGCCAATCAGCTTCAAGGATACAGAACAGGATTACACAAGAATCATTTGATTGTGATGACACATCAAACACACACACACCTCTGTCGCTCTCTCTCTCTCTCAAGTCCTGTGTTTTCTCTCTGGTCTGAATAGGTTTCATCAGCAGGTCTGAGATCAGCATGGTTTCATCTCTCCTTGGAGATTTGAAGATAAAGCTTTTAACCTTTGACCCCTCAGGACTGCGGTGATGAGGGTCGTCTCTTATTCTGGTTGTTATGGATACTCTGATCAGATGTGGTTTCTATCAGGTCTAGTTTAGGCCTCTGGTCGAGGATTGTTTTGATAATTGACTAATATGTGACTGCATTTCTACGATTAATCTGATAAAAAGGCATTTTATTGAAAAAATGTTATTCCACATTAAGTGTTAACACACATCCACTCCTGTTTACTGTAATCTCGTCGTCATTTCTTCTTACATTGATATCCAATTACATTTTATAAGTTCCAGTTACTGCTCTCATAAAAATACAATTACATATGTAGAATTCTAAACCTAAATGTAACGATAGTTGCTGTCGATAGTAAGAAAGGGGAAGCATTTACATTTAAAAGACTGGAGATGTCAGACACTTTTTGATGATATGATATAATATAGTACTTTATTGTCGGACGAGTTTTAATTTTTTCTTGCATAGCAGTATCTATGTTTACAACAGTCAACATCATTTATCCCACACACTTTTCCACAGCAGCTCAGTCTGTCCTTTCACTGTTTTACAGGTGTGTTTTGTTTTCCATAGAATGTTATTTCATATGTAATTCAGTGCGGGTTTCTGTGTAAGTTGTTTTTATTGGTTATTGATTTTATCGATTAGTTGTTGCAGCCCTAATATCACAATATTGTTGCACATGTATGATGTAAATGAGGTCAATCATTCATTCTTTCATTCACTTTATTGCTGATGCTTGAGTTCAGTTACATGAAGTTCTTGTGCTCTTCATTTGACTGTGAGTTTCTGGGTCTGTAAAAACTCCTGTTCCAGTGAGAGAAGATTAAAATGGGCTTGTCGACATCTGTGTCAGAGGAGAAAGAGTCACACACTCAGTTACGAGATATGGGACGATGAAATCAATATGTGTGTGTGAGTGTGTGTGTGTTTCCCTTCAGACTGTACAGTTATTAAAGTCAATCAATCAAGGTAAAGTCTAAACTTGGGCTGGCCGTGAGACAGGTCATGATGCTGTGAGACGTGATGATACAGTGAGACAGGCGATGATGCAGTGAGACAGGTCATGATGCTGTGAGACGTGATGATACAGTGAGACAGGCGATGATGCAGTGAGACATGATGATGAGACAGTGAGATGCAGGCGATGAGGTGTGAGACGTGATGATGACAGTGAGACATGTATGATGATTATGTGAGACATGATGATACAGATGAGACAGGAGTGATGATGCAGTGAGACGATGAGGTGCAGTGAGATGCTGTGAGACGTGATGATACAGTGAGACATGTAATGATGACATGTGAGACATGTGATGATGCAGTGAGACAGTGAGACATGTGATGATGCAGTGAGACAGTGACGTGACGTGAGACATGTGAGGCGAGATGATGAGCAAGACATGTAATGATTATGTGAGACATGTGATGATGCAGTGAGACAGGCGTGATGATGACGCAGTGAGACGAGATGCTGTGTGATGATGCAGTGAGACAGGCGATGATGCAGTGAGACGTGATGATACATGAGTGAGACAGTGATGATGCAGTGAGACAGGTGATGATGCAGTGAGACATGATGATACAGTGAGACATGATGATGCAGTGAGACAGGTGATGATGCAGTGAGACAGGTGATGATTATGTGAGACAGGTAATGATTATGTGAGACGTGATGATACAGTGAGACGTGATGATGCAGTGAGACAGGTGATGATTATGTGAAACAGGTGATGATGCAGTGAGACGTGATGATGCCGTTAGACGTGATGATGCAGCAAGACATGTAATGATTATGTGAGACAGGTGATGATGCAGCGAGACGTGATGATGCGAGATGTGAGACGTGATGATGCAGTGAGAAGTGATGATGCAGTGAGACAGGTGATGATGATGTGAGACAGGTGATGATTATGTGAGACAGGTGATGATGCAGCGAGACGTGATGATGCCGTGAGACATGTGATGATGCAGTGAGACAGGTGATGATTGTGTGAGACAGGTAATGATGCAGTGAGACATGTGATGATGCCGTGAGACATGTGATGATGCAGTGAGAAGTGATGATGCAGTGAGACAGGTGATGATGATGTGAGACAGGTGATGATGCAGTGAGACAGGTGATGATGATGTGAGACAGGTGATGATGCAGTGAGACGTGATGATGCAATGAGACGTGAAGATGCCATTAGATGTGATGATGCAGTGAGAGAGGAGATGATGCTGAGACGTGATGATGCAGTGAGACATGTGGTGATGATGCAGTAAGACGTGATGATGCAGTAAGACAGGAGATGATGCAGTGAGACAGGTGATGATGCAGTGAGACAGGTGATGATGCAGTGAGACAGGTGATGATGCAGCGAGACAGGTGATGCAGTGAGACATGTGATGATGCAGTGAGATGTGATGATGTAGTAAGAGAGATGATGCTGTGAGAGATGATGATGCCATGAGACAGGTGACGTAGTAAGACAGGTGATGATTCAGTGAGACAGATGATGTAGTTAAATAATGCAGTGAGAAATGATGATGCAGTGAGACAGGTGTTGATGCAGTAAGGCTGTTTATATTAGAGTGAGACAGTGCTGCTGACAGACAGACAGACGGGTATTTAGATGTTTCCAGCTCCGCTGAGAAATTTCACACCTGCTGAAAGGTGACCACACACATACCTGTCGTCACCTTTCAGCGTGTGTGAAATGTTCTCAGCGGAGCTGGAAGCGTCTCAGTACCCGTCTGTCTGTCCGTCAGCAGCACTGTCTCACTATATGTGATTCCTCATATATGCAGGGAATATTGAGAGTGTTTGTGCATCAGATGATGATTATGATGTCATCAGGACTGAGGCATACATGCTGCTTCATCCTACAGATATTAGTGACGTGTGTGTGTGTGTGTGTTTGATCTCAGAGATCAGTGGAATAAGGGTAATCCTGTCAGACACGCTCCTAATCACTTACACTCACTCACACACACTCACGTGTGGAGAACAGCGAATTATGTAATGCAGTTATGCAACATACATGCATACAGCAGCAAAACAGAGAGTGAGAGTGAGTGTGTGCAGAGAAGTGCAGTTATCCTACAGGGGAAGAGAGATCATGTGACAGGGGTCAGAGGTCAGGGGTCAGCTGCAGGTTCAGCGCTCACAAACCAACATCAGCACCAACTTTCATCATTTGGGGCTGGAGGGGTAATATTTAAACCTAATATTTAATAATATTGTATAGTATTTTATAAAATAGAAAACATAAAATATACTATTCTATAAAATATACTTATAATATTTTATATAAAATTTGTATTTTTAAGAGTTTTGCTGAATTTTCAGCATCATTACTCCAGTCTTCAGTTTCACATGATCCTTCAGAAATCATTCTAATATGATGATTTGCTGCTCAAGAAACATTTATGATTATTATCAATGTTGAAAACAGTTCATATTTCTGTGGAAACCATCATTTTATTCTTCAGGATTCTTGGATGAAGTTCAAAAGAATCACATTTACTTGAAATAGTAACATTATAAATGTTTACTTTTGATCATTTTAATGTGTCCTTGATGAATAAAAGTATTAATTTAGTTAAAAATATATATTTGTATTTGAACAGTAGTGTATCGAATGACTTGATGACGTCATTCAGAAGGAACTATTGAGCTCTTTTCTCATAATTTATGTTTCCATGGTAACAGTGTCTTCTCTAATTGGTGGATCTCAGGATTATGGGTAGTGAATCAGAAAAATGGACAGAATCAGAAATAATCACTGAAAAACTGCTTGCCTTTTTATTAATGTCTCTGTCTGTCTCTCTCAGGTAATTTTAGAGGCATGTGTAAACACATCGAACACTTTCCTGAAGATGCGGACTATGAAGCCGACGCATCAGAGTATTTCCTGCGTAAGTCAAACATGCATGTGTGTGTGTGATGATGATGGTGAGATGAAGAGCGTGCGAGAGAGAGAGAGAGAGAGAGAGCGGATAATGCTTTGGTGCTCAGAGCTGCTGCTGCTCTTTTAAGTGTTTAATTAGGTCACTTATTTCTATAAATATTTCACTGCAGTTTATATGGGTCAAAACTCTGAAATGCCCTGCACTCGTCCTCATCTCTTCATCCTCACTCAATACAGAATGAAAGAGACACAGATGCTGTAATATTCAACTGTATGAAGCACACACACACATTTATATATTATATAAAACTGATTATAAAGACTACAGATACCTTTTTACATTTTTAGAATAAAAAGAACATCTATTATTATTATCAGTCAGATATACGTCCGTTCTGTGTTCCTGAACTAAACACACAGATCAATGAGTGATGTCATGTCACTGGACAGGAAGTGGTGACCTCATGCTGTGATGTCATCAGTCAATCAATCATGTGGTTTCTGGCAGCATTATCACACACACACACAGTGTATACATCTCTTGACTAGAGGTCAGAGTTGAGGGAAGGACACATGTATAATTAATAATGCAGTGTGTGATGAAGGAATAGCGGCGAGGAGAGGCAGATGAAGTGGAGATCTGAGCTGAACGGAGGACAAACAGTATCGAGAATCAGACAGAAAGGGAACGAACCCGTTTTCTGAACTTTGTTTTTTTGGAATCAGCAGTTTATCAGGCACAGAGACATCTGAGAGATGAGTATGTGAGCCAATCAGACGCAGTGATGAAGGTCATGCCTGCCGTTCAGACTGTGTGTGTGTGTACAGGTGCGGTTCGGGCCTCCAGTATTTTCCCCATCCTCAGTGTCATCCTGCTGTTCATGGGTGGACTCTGTGTCGCCGCCAGCGAGTTCCAGAAGTCTCGACACAACATCATCCTCAGCGCGGGAATCTTCTTTGTATCTGCAGGTGAGTGAGTTCTTACGAATTTTCTTCTTGTACCTTCTAACAGTGAATCAGAAGCAGTTTGTGATGGTTAGGCATGTGACGGTATCAAATTTTCATGTTGCGATTAATTGCTGAAGCTTTTATCACAGTATATGTTATTATCACTCACGATATTGCAAAAAAAAGTGTTGTCAGTAGGCTATAACAGGTTTAAGAACTGTTTTTGTAAAAACAAAAAGAACTCTGAATGTTTAAATACAATAATACAATACACACAAAATATATATATAAAGTGAAATTTTCAAAAAGATTAAAGTGCAAAAGAATTAGGCTATAAAGAACAACAGACAACACTTTAGAATAAGGTCTCATTATTTAATGCATTAACTAAGATTGAGCAATAGCTACATTTGTTACAGAATGTGTTATTTTTAGTTAATGTTAGTTAAGAAACACAACTGATCATTGTTAGTTTGATCTCAGGTCCATTAAATAAGTTCTTTTGATTTTAGTAATGTTATTAAACAGTAACTAAAAAATTAACATTAACTAAGAATAATTAATGCTTTATAAGTATTTTTCATTGTCAGTTTGGTAATAATGAATTAACATGTTAACTAATGAAGCCGTATGTCTCAAAGTTTTACTGAACAATAACAAATAATCACAACATTTCTAATCATTAGGGCATGTTGTAGTCCAGATTAAAATATAAAATGTTTAAGTTTGAAAATAAATAGTCTATTAAGTCTTTAAGTATTAAGTATTTGTATAAGTAAATGAATTGCTGTTTGAAGCATTTTAAAACCTTCACTAGCAGCAGCTTTGTTAATGGGTTTCCGGGGTAACCGCTGCATTTCTGCTGTTCCATCAGCGACCTCTGCTGTCAGAGAGTGAATGTGCACTTTCATTCACTCGTTCAAAATTCGCATTTAGAAGATATAAGCGTTCAAAACTTACAGTCTCTCACTTCCGGCAATATGGATCAATGATTTTGATGACATCACACTGCACTGCAGCATCTCATCAGATCTTCTGTCCAATCAAATGCTCTCTAGAATCTAAAGAGTCCTGCCCCCTACATTATAAATAAACGCTGAAGCTGCGGCTAAAAATCGGTTACTTGTTTTCACAATTAATATTTTCTACATGGTGAATGGCACATAGTGCACTATATAGGGGATAGGGAACGATTAAGAGAGTGTAATTATGCTTTCCATTGGGGCGAATGAAGTCTGGTTTTCACATTAGTGTCATGTGAACTGCCGCAGCGCGCACAGTTTGCTCCAGTGACAAATTGGGTCCCCCCTGGAAATCGGGTCTCAATTACGATCCCATTGGTTTAAATAGCTTTTAATAGGTACTCTCTTTAGCGCCTGTTTACAATTCCTACAAAATCATGTTATGATAAATGCTGTTTCAACTACGTTATAATGGCCATTAGTTAGCTTATGTACTAGCTTAGCATACAGATACCCGATTAGCCTGATAGCTTAGTTTATATGTACATTTGCACTTACCCTACATGTATTCACAATCATCTTTAATGTAATTATATTTTAAGATAAAGGGTTAGTTCACCCAAAAATGAAAATTCTGTCATTAATTACTCACCCTCATGCCGTGGCCAAATTAAGATATTTTTGATGAAATCCGATGGCTCAGTGAGGCCTGCATAGCCAGCAATGACATTTCCTCTCTCAAGATCCATTAATGTACTAAAAACATATTTAAATCAGTTCATGTGAGTACAGTGGTTCAATATTAATATTATAAAGCCACAAGAATATTTTTGATGCGCCAAAAAAACAAAATAACGACTTATTTAGTGATGGCCGATTTCAAAACACTGCTTCAGGAAGATTCAGAGCGTTATGAATCTTTTGTGTCGAATCATGATTCGGATCGCGTGTCAAACCGCCAAACTGCTGAAATCACGTGACTTTGGCGATCCGAACCACTGATTCGACACAAAAGAGTCATAACGCTCCGAAGCTTCTTTGAGTAATTAATGACATAATTTTCATTTTTGGGTGAACTAACCCTTTAATGTTAAATGTCCAAATATTTCAGTTATAAATATAACAAATTAATGATGTTCAATTATTCACTTAATAGGCTATTATAATAATTTATTAATTAACAGTTAAGAACAGTAAGAAATTACATTCAGTTGGTTTTATTATGCACTAAATTGTTTTCTTATGCATAATATAGTAAGCTATATGGGTATTTTAAATTCGTAATATTTGTATGTACTTAGGATAATCATTAACTGACAATTTGGGGAGACCCTTTTTGAGGGAGAACCGGATTTGTCACGACACGAATCACATGCGTGAGTCGGTGAGAACACAAAACATATCGAATTCTGCTCAGAATTCTATATTTTAAAGCAAATTGGAGGAGATTAGGAGGAAAACTGAGGCTTTACCAAGCTCAACAGCTCTGTCCGAGCTGTGATATAAACTAAACGCTATTGGCTATTTTAAAAAAGGGGAGGAGCTGTTTGATATGTCCCGCCCTGTCTTCCTGTTTCAGTGGAAATTACGTCAACACATTGAATAATGCTGCGCGTTTCGGTGGGCCTTTAATATTGTTCTCAAAACGTTAGCGCAATATAGTTCATTGAACGTTTTTCTTCACATTTTAGTTGGGTGTTTGTCTAAATGTTACAGTTTGTTTTAGAACGTTCAGAGAACATTCAAAAGTAACGTTCCCATAATGTTTGCACAACCAAGTAGAAACGTTTAAAAAACTGCACATTCAGAGAACATTCGAAAAAAAATAACGTTTTCATAACGTTAGCAAAACGTTCTTAGCAAAAGCTGGCATGTGATTGTGAGTTCTGTCTGTGTGTCCATCCTCAGGTCTGAGTAACATCATCGGGATAATCGTGTACATATCAGCCAACGCAGGAGACCCGTCCAAGAGCGACTCGAAAAAGAACAGCTACTCGTACGGCTGGAGTTTTTATTTCGGCGCGCTGTCCTTCATCATGGCGGAGATGGTGGGCGTTCTGGCCGTGCACATGTTCATCGACCGCCATCGGGAGCTACGCGCGGCCCGTGCGCGGACGGGCGTCGGAGACTATCTGCAGGGATCAGCCATCACCAGAATCCCCAGCTATCGCTACCGTTACCGGCGCCGCTCGCGCTCCTCCAGCCGCTCCACCGACCCGTCGCACTCGCGGGACGCTTCGCCGGTGGGCCTGAAGGGGTTCGCAGCGTTACCGTCCACCGATATTTCCATGTACACCCTCAGCCGCGGAGGTGGCGGCGGCGACACGCTGAAGACTCCGCACGGAACGCCACCGATGTACAACTCCGACAGAGAGCCAGACTTCCTACAGGTCCACAACTGCGTCCAGAAAGATGCGAAGGACCGCCGCACCACACCTGTATGAGCGCCCCCTGCAGGTGAGGTGGAGATCGACTCCACAAACAGACGGACTTATTTCTAACACTAATGATGATGAGTTTACATGTTAAAAGAAAAATTAAAATGCATGATTTTCTTATCTTCCATAAACTAACAAGTTTTCGACCATGTGATGAGAGAGCGAGACTGACGCTCTTGATATCTCTTTTCTTCATGTTCATTTCATTTTGTTGCACATAAATACTGTGAACCTCCGTGGCCGCTGTGACCGCAGGGAAGAGAAAAACAATCCCACAAACCGGCCGCGATTTATATGTCATTATAAACGTATTAATGATACATGACTATATAAGATACATACATGAATATATGAACATATGTTAATAAACCATACATAATTGACTTCTTATTTCAAGAAGACACAAAAAAAACAAAAGAGCAAATCAGAAGCCAATAAAATCATCATGGATAATAACAGCCGGATTCATGTGGACTCATTTGCATGTGATGAAGGAAGACAAACAACCAAAAAAACATTTAAAAATGACCTATTATGGTGTTAAACTGTGTGTTTGAGCATGAAAAAGGTTTCCAAAGTCCCTCCAGCAGGAGTTTTTCTCTGTTCCTGAACTCCTGAAACGCCTCCATCTTGAGTTTTCTTCACAATATTCCTCATTTAAATAATTAATACACAGAATAAGGGGCGGGGCCTGGTTGAGTTAGTTAGTAGTGTGTTGAAACTGGCGGTTATGGTAAGGGGCGGGACATTTCCCAAACACCAATCACAACACACTGCTCCAGCCGACCAATCAGAGCACATTGTGCTTTTCAGAAGGAAAGAGACAGGAACTAAACAGAGCGTTACTGACAGACTGGGAAGAGAGGAGCTGCAACAATGGAGAATATGAGGAAAATAATCAACAATCTACTAGATCTCAAAAACAACATCAAGACCACTTTAAGAAGCCAGAGTAGACCTATGAACCACCTCAGGCTGGTTTAAGGTGTATTTTCAGCAGCGTCACAGATTGTGTTCTCAATAAAGGGTTTTCATGTCCAGTATGAAGATGGACACTGAGATCAAACTCTCACTCCCTCTGCTGGCCGTCAGATGAACACACAGTGTGTGTGTGTGTGTGTGTGTGTGTGTGTACAGGTGTAGCATACTAATGATCATTCAGCAGCTGCAGCATTCAGGATCAGAGATCATGTACGTCTGTGGGATTTTTTTCACCTGTTTTATCGTCCAGCAGGTTAAAGCGGTGCGTCTGATCAATTAGTAAATAAAGTAAATAATAATCTGTGTATATTGTTATATCTTTGTATAGAGTCCGCGAGCGAATAGCCTTGAAGAACTAAAATAATAACAGCTTTTTTATTATGCATTTATTCTGAATTAAATTTTGCAACACTTTGTATCATGATTATACTAATTTAAAACTAAAACGACAAACTCAAGATTATTTTATAATCAGATTAGTGTGTAAAGATTTCTGATTGTTCACATCAACTGTATATTTCTTTTTGTAACACACACCAGTGCTAGTATTGTTGAGTTTTTAATTTTATATTTTCTTTTTCATTTGTTTTTAAAGTTTGAGTAATTTTGTTGTTTTGTCATATTTAATAGTTTTTAAATGTATATAAAGTTTTTATTCATTTTTATTACCGTTATTTTAAATATATTAAGTTAAACTAAATGTAAATGAGTGACTGCCTTATTTTTAATATTTATTTTTTATATCTTATTTCAGTTAAAGTATTTTTTTAAGTAAGAAATGTTTTTTATGGTTTTAGGTTTAGTTAACCATAGTAACCCTGACACACTCTCTCTTTCTCACACACACTCACACTCTTTCTCACACACTCTCACGCACACTCACTCTCTCACACACACACACACACACACACACACTCTCTCTCTCTCACACACACTCACACTCTTTCTCACACACTCTCACGCACACTCACTCTCTCACACACACACACACACACTCACAACACTCTCTCACACACACTCACTCTCTCACACTCACACTCTCTCACACACACACACTCACTCTCACACTCTCACACACACTCACGACACACTCTCTCACACACACTCTCTCACACTCTCACGCACACTCACTCTCTCACACACACACTCACACTCTCTCACACACACTCACGACACACTCTCTCACACACACTCACACTCTCACACACACTCACTCTCTCACACTCTCACGCACACTCACTCTCTCACACACACACACTCACGACACTCACTCTCACACTCACTCTCTCACACACACACACTCACGACACTCACTCTCACACTCACTCTCTCTCACACACACACACACACACACACACACACACTCACGACACTCACTCTCTCACACTCACTCTCTCACACACACTCATTCTCACACACTCACTCTCACACACACACTCACATTCTCACACACTCACTCTCTCACACACACACACACTCACGACACTCACTCTCACACACACACACTCACGACACACTCTCTCACACACACACTCACATTCTCACACACTCACTCTCTCACACACACTCACATTCTCACACACTCACTCTCTCACACACACACTCACATTCTCACACACTCTCTCTCACACACACACACATTCTCACACACTCACTCTCTCACACACACACTCACATTCTCACACACTCTCTCTCACACACACACACATTCTCACACACTCACTCTCTCACACACACACTCACATTCTCACACACTCTCTCTCACACACACACACATTCTCACACACTCACTCACACACTCACTCTCTCACACACTCACTCTCACACACTCTCTCACACACTCACATTCTCACACACTCACTCTCTCACACTCTCTCACACACACTCACTCTCACACTCTCACACTCACATTCTCACACACTCACTCTCACACACACACACACACACACTCACTCTCTCACACACACTCTCTCTCACACACTCTCATGCACGCACTCTCACGCACTCACACACACACACACACACACACACACACACTCACACGCACTCTCACACACTCACTCTCTCACACTCTCTCACACACACGCACTCTCACACACTCTTTCATGCACAAAATCTCACACGCACTCTCTCACACACACACACACACACACACTCACTCTCTCTCTCTCGCTCACACACACACACACACACACACACACACAGAGAACATGATTGTCACAGATTTCAGAGGAAAGAGGTTTATTTAATTGAGCTCAAAACTCTGAACACAAACATATATAAAATATTACTGTATTAAAATATCATCACACTGATCTGTATAAGATATCGTCAGTACAGATGAACGGGTTAGACGAGACTCTGGATGATCTGAGTCTGATCCTGATAGAGCGAGTGAAACGCTCGAGCCAAACTCAGGAACGGAGCTTCAAACTGTCCGATCTCCTTCTGCCAGATGAACACAAACACAGAGATTAAGTTCACTGATGAAGATGATGATGAAGATGCAGTTGTTTCGACTCACAGCAGACGTCTCGTGATACTCCAGCCCGTGACTCTGAGCCCACGTCTGAGCCGCGGCACTGTCCACCTCCCTCCTGGACGACAGGTCACGCTTATTCCCCACCAGCACACCTGATCACACACACACACACACACACACACACACAATATCACTTTCATCCCACGAGTCCTTAGATGACATCATCCTGCAGCAAATTACATCATTATGGAGGGAAAACGGCATCAGTGAGTTCATCAATGGATCTGATCAATGTTATCTGGTTTGTGTCTCTCTAAAATCTTCATCCTTTCAGAACAAATGACGAGTGATGATTACTTTTACATTAATCCTGTGAAGTGTGCAGTGTGTGTGACCTCTGACCTGGCACCTGCAGCCCGTCACAGTGCGATCGGAGCCTGTCGATCCAGCGGCCGCAGCTGGTGAACGAGGCTTCGCTGCTGATGTCAAACACCACACACATCACCGACGGCTGACTCCACTAACACACACACACACACACACATCATTGGACACACATCAGGGTCACATGGGCCATGCTTGGGCGGTTCTATTAAACTCACCATGTTCTCACAGGCGTCTGCAAACGGCTCCCGTCCCGCTGAATCATAGATGTACAACTCCTGAGTGTGAGGAAACACACCGCCAATCAATCAATCAATCAATGAGCAGGTAAGATATGTGTGTGTGTTTATGTGAGTGTTTATCTGTGAGTGTGTGTGTATATATGAGACTGTTTGTGAGTGTGCAAAATTCAGAGGGGCTTGCAATTTTCCTAAACTGCCGCATATGGAACAAGTGAAGGAGACGCTGAATGAAAATGTATTCGATAATATTTCCAGGGTCACCCCTAAAAACAGCATTCAACTACTTTACCTTTCTGACACTGCTTGTGTACTGATTGATTACATTCAAACTTTATTGCACTTTAATCTGTTTGAAACATTGGTTTGCTTTATACATTGTGTGTATTCTTCAAAAGGCCACTGTTATATTTGAGGTTCTTTTTTGTTGTATTATAAAAATACTAATCAACCCTGTAAAGCTTGAAATAATATAATAGTCAGAAAATAATTACTGTTTTAAACGTTTTGTCATATAATTGATGCACCAGGATTTTATGGCCCATAAAGTATGATATGGTGAGAGTATGGAGGGGGAAAACAGCTTAACTTTATTCAGAGGCCAAAACTGAGCAAAAATTGCAGTTTACTGCAGTTGTTATTTATAAAAATGTAAATCAAAAATGTACAGCAGACTAATATAAAAATGCATATAAATATAATTTGTCACTATATCTCTTATAATATGTCTTGGTAAGAAGATATGCTTAGTTTTATGATGAAAGATCAATAATTTTTATTGTGGGGGGCAAAACACAATGCAATGCAACATGCATACAATGATGATTGATAGATGAACAAATAAATATTCCTCAAAGCCTGTTGTATCATATTTGATACATAAAATATACAAAATTGATTGATAAAATATACAAAAAATTCTAAATGACAACCATGCCCCCATAGTTTCACAAAATCCTGTGGGAAACACTGCAATGTAACATTTTATAATTTTTTTTGTTTGTTTTATTTGGTGTTACATATGAAATAAAATTATATTTTAGGTTATTATCAGTGTTCTCCTTTTTAAAATTACAGAGCCCAGTGGTTCTTGAGCTCAGAAAAGTAATAAAAATGTTAGAAAAATATTGACTCTGGTGTATTTTCACTAAAAAACGACACAAGAAATGCCGCAAATATTGCCGCAAATTTTGAGAAAAGCCAGAGCAAAATTAGTCATTTTAGGCTGCAGAAATCAGAAAAAAGTCCCGCGAAATCCTGGAGGGATTGATATGAGTGTGTGTGTGTGTGTGTGTGTGTGTGTGTGTGTGTGTGTGTGTGTGTGTGTACCACAGTATCACTGGTGTCAGGGATGGACACTGATTTCTCCAGCAGCTCCACACCAACATTCTGCAAAAAACATAATTCTGACCATCAATCAATCAATGACATTATCATTGGACTTTATATTTATTCACTGATGTGTGTGTATGTGTGTGTGTGTGTGTGTGTGTTCTTACCATGGTGTAGTTCTTCTGAAAGACAGCACCATCACTGCGAAACATCTGACACAGTGTGCTCTTCCCTACAGCAGCATCTCCTGAAAACACACACACACACGAAAAACACACAAAATCAGTGAACACGTGATCTATTTACTGTGAAATATGACATTATATCACATTATAATCTGCCCGCGTTCTTACCCACGACAACACATCTAGCTCTTAACTTCACCATTAGGCAGAAATGAACAATAAAGAATTGATCACAACATAAAGATGAATGTGTGTTTGTTATCGTGCATCTGTTTCTCCTTCCGCCACAGCAACCTGAACCCGAAGCGTTGCTTAGCAGCTGAAATAAAGCGCTTCTATTGGCTAACAGCTTTACGCCAGTAATCTGAGCAACGCGGTTGGCTGAACGGCGTGACGCTACCGATACACGTCACTCTGACGTTAACGTAACTGTTTTGAAATCCACCACTAGAGGCCGCGCTTCACACACACTGCTAAAAATAATTTCATTCCCTCATTATCTTTCTTTTATATAAGAATTTATAAACTGTGAGTGAGCTCGTTTAAACCACTGTTATTAACACAAGATTAACCAGATCAGTGATGGCGATGAGTCAGAAAATGCAGAACTGGGTTTTACTTACTAAATCGACAAACACACAAACAAACGCAAATAAATAAATAAATCAACCACTCTATATGCAGTTTAAATGGAAGTAAGTAGATGCTGAAGAAGAAAAAGCTCCTTCTCTGAGTAAAGAATGTTCGTTCAAAGTTATCTATGTTTTGAAAACAAAGATGGAGTGTTTTTCTGAAACATTGTTTGGACGTTCATCTAACATTTTTTAAACTTTACTACTTGTTTCAGGACGTTTTTAAAAGTAGAGTTCCCATAATGTTTGAAGAATAATACAATGAAAAGTTCCTTTAAAGGTGCAGTAAGCAATTTCTGAGAACGTTTTTGATATTTGAAATCACCAAAACAAACACGCCCCTATCCAAAAAGGTCACGCCTCTTTATTGATAGCCCCGCCCCCAAAATTACAAACCCTGCGTCCTAATGTCCATACTATCCTCCTAAATAGTAGGGCTGGGTAAAAAAATTGCAGTTTCTCGATTTTAATCGATTCTCATTTTTACGAACCGATATCGATTCTTAAATCCCAAGGATCGATTAGTCTAGTCTGTTTTCAGTTGATTAATGAGCAGAATATGTAGCGCCTCCCATCCAATAAATCGCAGTAATCTTTGTGCTTTGTTACTTTTGATATGAAGCAAAGTCTCAGATTTCAATCTGAGATTCCATCTTATTATGAGATTCAAAAAATAAATACCGTTTTGGCGCTGTTTAATGTGGCGTGACAGATCGCTTTAGCGCCTGAGTTAAAGAGAAGCATGTGATCATCCTCTCCTCCGCTTTAATACCAGTTACAGCGACATAAACATGAACATCTGAAGGTATGTTAAAATATACAGTACAACTTACTGAAATCCGTATCATGTCTCGTGTAATCGCTCAATCAGTGCTTCAACTTCAATAAAACAGGTTATGTCACATTTACTTCAGAAAAACATATTCAGTGACCATAAACTCATTAGTCAGCTAGAAAAGTGACTCTAGAAAGTAACATTCTGATAAATATAGCTATGCACCATTACATATTCATTATAATGTTCTTCAATATTTAATGCATGTTTGAATAAATCAGTTATGACTGCCACGATTTAAATGTTTATATTTTAAAAAAACTAATTAGAGTAGAAATATGATTATGTAATTCTAAACTTTATTTATAATAAAAACATCATTGAGTGTAATTTAAGTGTTTGTATTATAAATAAGTTTATTTAACCTTCAATATTATTATAGTCGTACCAGCTGACTCTCATGTGTAGTTTACAGCATTAGTTGAGAGATTTTTTTCCTCAAGAAAATTTGCCATGTGCTGTAACTGAAATACTCTACATCTAAAATAATCTATATCGAATCAAAATCGAATCGAAGCATGTGAATAGTAATTGAATCGAATCATGAAAATTGTGTCAATACCCAGCTTTTTTTTTCTGGCCATGAAACGGTTTTTGCCAAAACAAGCAGTAATGACACCAGTGGAGATTCACAATTCTCTATTCCAATTTCAAGACCACATCTAAAACCACAAGCCTAACTAATATAAATGTAAAACTTTATTAAAGACAAGTAAACAGTCAGTAATAAAATCATTATCCAAATAATACAAATAAAATGAACTGTCCTTTTCAGGTTTTTCAGGTAGGTCTAACAGTAGTTTTCAGATACAAAAATTAAATAAAGTAAGGAAATATAATATAACACTGCATAGCCTTCACTGTAAATTAAACATCCTTATTAATGAATACTTATTAAAGTTACAAAAGTTATTCAGTCAACAGAAGTGAGGGATATTTTTTTTTGCCTTTGTTGTTTGATTAACATTAAAAACACAGACAATGCATGGATCTAATTACTGAAACTGTATATAAAGACCCAACCAACTATGTTTACTGGGATACTCACTATTTTTTGACATATTTTTTAATTAATCTGTCCACTTCAGAGCAAAATGTCATGCAAGACAGCTCAGTTTAATATTTATGGGCTGCCCAGAGATGCTGATTTTTGGGCATGCGCTTGTTTGCGCACACAAAACTTTCCTCACAGCACATGAAATGCACTTCTTGCACTTGAATATTTATTTATTTATTTATTTATTTATTTTGCACTTGAATATTTAAATGGTCAAGACTTAAACTCTCTTGATGATGCAGCGCTGACCCATCAACTGTCCCAATCATCGTTTATGTTTGTTCTCATTCATGCTTTGTTAGAATTCATAAAAATGCACCGTTTTATACGCTCGCCAACACCAGTTTTTACTTCGCATTTGGCGGTTGGGCAAGTATTAATATAAGGCCCTGTCTGTATGTACATGCTTTTTTCAAAACAGCTAATATTGCCCATAACCCATTGCGCTTTGGAGGAAGATTCGGTTCAGAACTACAAACACTAATAAAAAGTGTTTTAAAAAAAACTACAAACATGGCGGATGTATGCACGACCAATGGTGAGAGGTTTAGATAAAGGTTTGAGTGACTAATAATCAGTTTAACCTGATAAAAAATATTTATTTAATGTTATCCGTGTTATATTTCACCTGCAATAAGAATGTGGACTTTTATAAAGGTTCGTTTGGCCATTAACTTTTAAATGCAATTGTATGATAGTAAAGCTTGCACTCAAAATTATGTAATTTTTCTTCACAAAAAAAGGGGCAGGCGTTGTTAGTGTAAATGCTAATTAATGTATTTGTGCATTCCAGTGAGCTGTATCGAACCTTCACGAGCACGAGCCAGCGCGCGCTCCCGACGGTCTCTCCTCCTCTCCAGAGCGCGCTTTCTGCCGTGAGGGCGAGAATCGGCGGAGATATCAGATACACATACAGACAGAGAGCTGTAATTAGCGTCTGTCTGTGATTAGTGTTGATTAGCGAGAGTCTCATCAGGAGCGCGAGCGGCTGCCGGAGCGCGCGGCTGATGGACGGGATGCAGCAGGGCGCGTTCGGCGCGGGCAGAGCCGGTGGAGCCTTCGACCCGCTCACCTTCATCCAGCAGCCGCACACCGGCCTCCGGATCGTGTCCTGGGTACGTACCGATGATGATGATGATGATGATGATGATGATGCTTTCGGTTCTGAGTGTGTGAAACATCATCTGATGCTGCGAGTGACACATGAGCACTCTGGACCACTGCATTGAACTAGTGCTTTATATGCATGATTGAAATGATTGTTTTCTAAGTGCTGTTAGTCAGGGGTGAGAAAAGGTGTGTGTTGAGCTTTAGAGGATAGAAAATATCATTAGCTTGGCATGACAACAATAGACGTCATTGGAACATGCATGCATGTGTGTGTGTGTGTGTGTGTGTGTGTGTGTTAATGGAGATTCACTGTCTGTCATTAATTAGTCTGTGTTTGATTTTATGAACATACCACAAACTGAGACAAAACCTTAACTGACCCGAACAACAACTCAACTGTAAATTAATAAATGAATGAAAGCGCAAAATCTGTTCAGAAGCAGTATGGTTGTTTTGTACATGAATTATGATTGTGTGTGTTTGTGATGTAATAATTGAATAGCTTCTGCTCTCTTCTTCTGCTCATCAGAACAAGTTCTTGTGTTCAAAACTGATGGACGGAGTCCAACTATAATGAATCTTGTATTTTTAACTTGACAATGATATTTCATCTTATAAATGTAGCACTTATGGCACAAAACAGGATGGAAGTGAGAATAGAGAGATAATATTTATTGAGCTCTGATATAACAGTCTAACAGCACTGGAATATTCACTGTTTGTGGCGCTCCGATTCTCAGGGTTTGTTCCAGACAGACTGGGTATTGGTGGTGGTTCTGCAAGTTACATAGTTACACCAGTAGGTGGCGACACGTGACTGTCTCTATAATTTGAATCATTCATTCAACTGATTCGTTCAAGACTGTGAGTCATTGGATTATCAACAATGATTCATTTCAGTTCACTGTTTTTAAGGGCACCTATAATGCCCCTTTCACAAGATGTAATATCAGTCTCTGGTGTCTCCAGAATGTGTCTGTGAAGTTTCAGCTCAAAATCCCCCACAGATCATTTATTATAGCTTGTCAAATTTGCCCCTATTTGGGTGTGAGCAAAAACACGTCGTTTTTGTGTGTGTCCCTTTAAATGCAAATGAGCTCCGCTTTCCAGAAGAGGGCGGAGCTTTAACAGCTCAACAACAACAAAGCTGGAGAATCTCACGCAGCCAAAATGAGGAAAGTGTTCAGCCTTACATTGTTCAAACCGGAGTCGACACTGATGGAGAGACTCAGGAAGAAGTTACAACTTTTAGACGTTTCTGAATGGTTAGTGGATAAATTGATGTAGTTGCTGTGGAGTTGATTCAACTCATCCACTAGCATGTGCCGTCATGTTCATCTTTTGTGTTGAATTGACCCTCGTTTGTGAAGCAGTCCGGCGTAAAATGACGGCATGACAACAACACTCTACTACAACAACTCTTCCTCTTCTCTAAAGCAGCCCAACATGGCCCCGCCCCCTTTGTTGTGTGTTCTCGGGGGCGGGGTTTATGTAAATTTTAGGGTTTGTGATGTCATCAACCGAGGAAGAAGCTCGTTGTAGTCCCTACTTTGCAGATGTTGTTTATGATCAAACAGCAACATTACACACTAACTAAAGTTTAAACAGTGAAATCATAATCAACCACCCCTTTAATGAATGTTTCATTGAATCAATCATTCGGGAATGAAACATAACTTGTGTTTTGCAGTGGTTCTTCTGTGACTGAAATATTTTAGGTTGGCGATGCAAAAACAGACAGACTAGGTAATATCGTGTCTATAATGCAAGTTAATCAACTTTTCATTCAAAAGCATCGTCACACAATGCTGCTTACTTTTTACTGCAGTAACTTGTTGTTAGTTCACAACATCTGACCGCAGTGAGATTCACACTACAGGGAAGTTCAACATGCTTGAGTTGTCAAAGAGAGAAAAAGGAAGTTAGACGTGTTTCTGCATCATCTTTAACACCTGTGTGTTTCTATACTTGACACTTTCAGCTGAAGAGGACAAACCGTTTCTTTGTTTCACATGATTCAAGCTGTTTTCTGTTTTCCCTTTACCTCTTGCATTACTGTTAAATCCACAACACGTTTTAATCATACGGTCCACCAAGAGCTGGTCTCATCAGTTTTAATTCACTCATAAATCTTCTCAAGAAATCAAATGCTGTTTTGAGATCAGAGTTCTCTGTATTGTGAAAATAACAAGCCTGTTTAATGAAAAATAAAGATAACACAGACTTCCGCCACGGAATAAAAAATAGGCTAAATAAAAAAGATAATTGCAATGTTTTTTTCTTGCAATTCCGACTTTATTTCTTGGAGAGAAAGAACTGTGAACTGTGAGATATAAACTCTCAATTGCGAGAAATACACTCAGAATTTGTGAGATAAAAAGTCGCAATTACCTTTTTATTGATTTATTCCGTGGCAGAGACACCCTTCTGATGCTCGTTTGAAGATTTGTTGATCTGTTTGTTCTCCTCAGCTCTTTTCGTTGGTGATCTTCGGCTGTATCGCTAACGAGGGCTACATCAACAGGCCCGATGAAGTCGAGCAGTTCTGCATCTTTAACCGGAACCAGAACGCCTGTAACTACGCGGTCAGCATGGGCTCGCTGGCGTTCCTGTGCTGCATGGCCTTCCTGGCTTTAGACGCGTATTTCCCTCAGATCAGCAGCGTCAAAGACCGCAAGAAAGCCGTGCTGGCCGACGTGGGCACATCAGGTAGGAAATCACGAGTAGGTGTCCATCATATGCACACTTCAGAATCTCGGCGGAAGTAGTAGATCATCCAGGGACTTTTCGCCTACTGTTTTTCAAATACTGTGTATTCAGACATACTACGCTTTTGGCGTACAGTTTTTCACATACTATGTAGTAGGGAAGTATTCAACACATTATACAACATACATTTACGCTATTAATAGTGCAAAGGAGAAGTAGAATTAAAGCTGCAAGCAGCATTTACCGGGGTTCAAGCACTTTAAGACCTTTAAGCATATAAAAAGGTATATTTTATTTAGCAAGCATGTAAACACTTAGATCATAGATGGACAACATTATTTACAGCCAATACAGGCAAATTAGTAAGGAAAAATATGGTTTTTAAAGGTTTTTTGACAGTTATAGTGCCATCTATTGCCAGATCTCCACCACTTTTTATATGTGTCCTCAGAGTGACCCCATACATTTGTGTGTCAAATTTGGTGAAAATATGTAATTTCGTTTCGGAGTTGTAGACATTTATATGAATGAAAACATAAAAAATGACCAATGAATGACTTTGATTTTTTTGCCACTTCCTATCAAAATTTTGACATTTGGGCCTTCACGTTCAGTTAATCAACTTAGGTTCTGTGTTTCCTACGTTGGTTTCGTTTCGATCAGACTAACGGTTTTGAAGATATTCACAAGTTTAAGCGCTAAATCACAAGGTAGCACAAACCATAAGCTGAAAACTGGCAAGTCTGGTATCGTTGGACTCGGCAAGGATTCAGGAGACTAAGGATGTGACTGTAATGATGAGTCGGCAGAGTGTGGATCCATTTGCAGCGTTTATTTAGAAAAATCAACAAAGCAGAACAGGGCAAAGGCAGAGGCAGAAACAGGAACAGGCAATGGTCGTGGCAGGCGGCAGACAAGCAGAGTCAAGGGACAGGCAGAGATCAGGGCAGGCGGCAATACAAACACAGTCCAGGAAACAGGCAGGAATCAGGGCAGGCGGCGATGGGTCACAAGAGATAAACAGTCCAGACGATAACAGATAGCAGTCCACAGAAAAACGCTCAGTAATGATCACCTCGGCAAATCAAGACTTCGCGGTGTATGTGTGTGTGTGTGTGTCTTAAATAGTGTGGATGTGATGTGTTGCAGGTGTGTGCGTAATCAGTCCCAGGAATGAGGGCCCATGGGAAATGTAGTCCGAATAGTAACTGTTCAGTATTCCGGAGATGGCTCCCTCCGATGGTCCGGAGGAGGAACCGAGGGAGCCACATTCGTGACAGAGCCCCCCCCCTGTGAGCGGCTCCAGACGCGAGGGCGCGGGCGCCGGGGTCTACCGCGTGGTCGCGGGGCCGGTCTCTCCGGGTGCGTCCTATGAAACTCCTCTATGAGTGACGGGTCCAGGATATCATCCGTATTGACCCAGGATCGCTCTTCCGGGCCAAACCCCTCCCAATCGACCAGGTACTGCAGTCTCCTACCCCGGCGCCTGGAATCGATCAGCTCTCGTACGCGATAAGCTTCCTCGCCCTCGACCATCAAGGGTGGGGGGTTGCGGGCTTCGGCTCCCCCTGGCTCCTCCCCCGGGCCCCCGGAGGGTTTCAACAGCGAAACATGAAAAGTAGGAGACACACGGTAATTAGTAGGCAAATCTAAACGATATGACACTGGAGTTATTTGTTTAATAATTTGAAAGGGCCCGACAAACCTGGGACTGAGTTTTCTGCATGGAAGTCTTAGCCGGAGGTCTCTAGTGGACAGCCATACCCATTGTCCCACAGTGTATTGAGGATTGGGACGACGTCGTCGGTTAGCCTGTATCTCCTGTCTTCTTACAGCACGCTGGAGGTGATGGTGAGCTTGGTCCCAGGTCTCCTCGCTTCTTTGCATCCACTCATTGACAGACGGTAGGCTGGATGGTTCTCCTGACCAGGGGAATAACGGAGGTTGAAAGCCCAAGATACATTGAAAGGGTGTGATGCCAGTGGCAGGTTTTTGCAGAGAGTTTTGGGCGTACTCCGCCCAGAGCAGGTAACGGCTCCAGTCACTCTGGTTGCGATGACAGTAAGTGCGTAGGAATCTAGTTAATTCTTGGTTCATGCGCTCAGTTTGGCCATTGGATTCTGGATGGTACCCAGAGGTGAGGCTCACGTTGACATTGAGGTTCTTGAAGAAAGAAGACCACACACGAGAAGTAAACTGGGGTCCCCTGTCTGACACAATATCCTCGGGTAGTCCATAAGAATCGAAACACATAATTGCAAAGCATCTCAGCTGTTTCAAGTGCTGTGGGTAACTTGGCCAGAGGAATGAGTCTGCATGCTTTAGAAAAGCGGTCAATGACTGTGAGGATGGTAGTGTGGCCCTGAGACGCTGGGAGATCGGTGACGAAATCAACGGCTATGTGAGACCATGGGCGTTGAGGAATGGGCAACGGTTGTAGCAAACCCGCTGGTGCTTGGTGCGAGGCTTTGGTAGTCTGACAGGGGGAGCAATTGGAGATGAAGTGAGTGGTGTCGGCCAGCATGGAATCCCACCAGAACCGGTTTTGCAGGAGCTTGAAAGTGGCTGTAATGCCCGGATGGCCGGAACTAGGGAAGTCATGTACATGATGAATCAGCCTGTCGCGAAACTGGTCGGGGACATATGTGCGGTCTGGCGGGCATGTCGAAGGGGGTGCGGTCTGTTCGTTGGCCTGATTAATCTCTGTAATGATATCCCACTGAACTGGAGCGACAAGTAAGGTGTGAGGAATAATGTTGTCTGCGCACTCTGTCCGTTCCACCTCCTCATGTTGCCGAGACAACGCGTCCGCCTTGGTGTTTTTTGAGCCTGGTCTGTATGTCACCACGAATTGGAACCGCGTAAAGAACAAAGCCCACCTAGCTTGTCGTGGGTTGAGACGTTTGGCGGAGCGTAGGTATTCCAGATTCTTGTGGTCCGTGAGAATGGTAAATGGATGTTTAGCCCCCTCCAGCCAATGTCGCCACTCCTCCAGAGCCGCCTTCATGGCTAGCAGTTCTCGGTTGCCCACGTCGTAATTACGTTCAGCTGCCGACATTTTCCGTGAGAAGAATGCACAGGGGTATGTTTTCCCGGGGTCACCTTGCCGTTGGGAGAGCACGGCCCCTATGCCCGTGCTGGATGCATCCACTTCTACGATGAAAGGGAGTTCGGGGTCAGGATGGTGGAGAATGGGAGCTGAGGTGAACCGTTCTTTTAATTCTTGGAAGGCCTGTACTGCCTCGGGGGACCAGGCTAGGCGGGAGGACTGTCGTTTGGTCATAGACGTAAGTGGGGCTGCAACGCTGCTGAAGTTTCGTATGAACCGCCTGTAGAAGTTGGCGAACCCCAAGAACCGTTGTAGCTCCTTCAATGTGCGAGGCTGCGGCCATTCCAGAACCGCTTTAACTTTGTTGTCATCCATCGCCACGCCCTCTCGGCTGATCACGTAGCCCAGGAAGGTTGTGGAGGTTCGATGAAATTCGCATTTCTCTGCCTTGGCGTAAAGTTGATGCTGGATTAACCTTTGGAGGACCACCCGCACGTGTTGGACATGTTCCTCGTAGGAATTGGAATAAATCAGGATATCGTCTATGTAGATGATGACCCAGCGGTTGAGCATATCTCGGAAGATGTCGTTCATGAATGACTGGAAGACGGAGGGACTGTTGGACAGCCCGAACGGCATGACAAGAGTCTCATAGTGACCAGTGGCGGTGGAGAATGCGGTTTTCCATTCGTCTCCTTCACGAATACGAATCAGGTTATAGGCGCAGCGAAGGTCCAGTTTGGTGAAGTAAGCCGCCTGACGAAGTTGTTCAAGGGCTGGAGGAACCAGAGGCAGAGGGTACCGGAACTTGACTGTGATATCATTTAATCCTCGGTAATCGATACAGGGTCTTAAACCACCATCCTTTTTTTTGACAAAGAAGAACCCTGAGGCGGCTGGTGAGGTGGATGGCCGGATAAATCCTTTCTCCAGCTCCTCCTCGATGTAAGCTTTCATAGCTGCTGATTCGGGTTGTGATAGGGGAAAGATCCTGCCCTTGGGGGGCGTGGTGCCAGGCAGCAGGTCTATAGCGCAGTCACTAGGGCGATGTGGAGGTAGCTCAGTGGATTTGTTCTTACTAAAAACCACGGCCAGATCGGCGTACTCCTCGGGAATGTTGGGTTTCTCAGTGTCTGTGCCGTGGAGTGAAGTAATTTGAATGGGTAGCGGGGTTACTGGTTTGAGACAGTTTTTTTGACAGTTTGCGTCCCACTGTAGAATTTGACAATCCTTCCAGGAAACATGAGGGTTATGCATTCTGAGCCAGGGTAAACCAAGGATTACAGGGTTGCTGGGCGAGTGGATGACATAAAATCGGATTTGTTCGTGGTGAAGGGCTCCTATTTGCAGCAACACTTCGGCGGAGATGTGAACCACTCTTCCTCCGCCGATGGGCTTCCCATCTAGCGCCTCCACTGTCAACAGGGAATTACAGTCCGTTAGAGGGATACCATGTTCTTTAATGAATGACTCTGATATAAAATTCCCAGCAGCTCCAGAATCTAGCAGGGCATCAGTGAGTATGTGTCTGTCATTAACAGTAATTTGAATGGGAATTTTAAAACAGCTAGCAGGATGGTTGGACTGATGCATGGAACTCACCGCTTTGGAACCGGAGGCTTGGGGCCGTACAGGGCAGTTAATCTTAATGTGGCCGGCCTGGCCGCAGTAGAGACAGAGGTGAAGCTGCCGTCTCCTCTCTCTCTCCTCGGGTTGCAGGGGAGTGTAACCGAGTTGCATGGGCTCTGGAGCGGGACTGACGGGGGTAGAGAAGCGGTTCGGGCGTCGGGTTCGTAGCAGATTGTCTATATGAATGGCGAGTTCAATGAACGTGTTGAGCGAGCTTCCTTCATCTCGGCAAGCGAGCTCGGCTTGTAACTCTAGTGTCAGACCCCTTCGGAAAAGCAGTTTTAAAGTGTCTTCAACCCAGTTAGTTTGTGCGGCTAACGTGCGGAAGTTCAGTGCATACTCGGCGGCTGTTTGTTTACCTTGGCTGAGGGCGAGTAGTTGATCGCCCGCACTCTTGCCTCCTTCGGGGTGTTCGAAGACTTCTTTAAAGCTCCGTAGGAAATCCTGGAACGTGGGGAATGTGGATCCGCCATCCTGCCACACCGCGGTGGCCCAATCCAAGGCTTTCCCAGAAAGCAGGGAACAGACAAACGCTATCCGACTGGACTCGGTGGGATACAGAGACGGCTGCTGGTTGATGAACAAGGAGCATTGTAGGAGGAATCCCTTGCATCTGGCAGGATTACCGTCGAATTTCTCCGGGAGTGCGAGGCGTGGGTTGACTGCCGGAGAGGCCGCGAAGGCTGGAGTGGCGGCAGCAGAGGACGGCGCCATGGCGGCCGCGGCGGGACTGAATTGGAGGCCCTGTAGCGTCTTCACCAGCTCTTCGGTAAGGGAGGTTAGGCGGGTGAGTTGGTGTTGATGCACCGCCAGCTGGTTGGCCTGGGCAGATAGTTCAGATGATATCTGCTGGAGAGCTGCTGGATCGCTGTGCGGCGAAGTCTTCTGTAATGATGAGTCGGCAGAGTGTGGATCCATTTGCAGCGTTTATTTAGAAAAATCAACAAAGCAGAACAGGGCAAAGGCAGAGGCAGAAACAGGAACAGGCAATGGTCGTGGCAGGCGGCAGACAAGCAGAGTCAAGGGACAGGCAGAGATCAGGGCAGGCGGCAATACAAACACAGTCCAGGAAACAGGCAGGAATCAGGGCAGGCGGCGATGGGTCACAAGAGATAAACAGTCCAGACGATAACAGATAGCAGTCCACAGAAAAACGCTCAGTAATGATCACCTCGGCAAATCAAGACTTCGCGGTGTATGTGTGTGTGTGTGTGTCTTAAATAGTGTGGATGTGATGTGTTGCAGGTGTGTGCGTAATCAGTCCCAGGAATGAGGGCCCATGGGAAATGTAGTCCGAATAGTAACTGTTCAGTATTCCGGAGATGGCTCCCTCCGATGGTCCGGAGGAGGAACCGAGGGAGCCACATTCGTGACAGTGACTCCCGTGAAAAGAAGCTGACCACAACCAAAGTTATATATATATATTTTCAACTAAAGCCATTAAAAACGTATGTTTTTTAAAGGTTTTTAACAATTATAGCGCCACCTATGGTCCGATCTCAATAAAAATTGGTGTGCTTCTTTAAAGTCATATGCTGCATGCGCTCACCTATTTTCGGGAAGTTCTGAGTTTTCGTTTAGGCTTTATAGACTTTTGGGTATATTTAGCCTTGTCCATTTTTTAAATGACCCTGTTATAGTGACCCAAAGGGTAAAAATCAACTTTTTTTGATAATTATTGATCTAGAGAGTCCAGAGAATTGTCCTGCACAGGTTTCGTTCCAAAAAACCTAGGACTAGTTCACAAAAGTAGGTTTTTCACATATTTGCGAATAATTAATGAACGATTTGATTGACAGCATTGGTTCTTGAGGCAAAGTTGTTCAGCATGAGGAAATCTATCAAATGATATGCATATTCTGTGGATGTGTGAAACACCCCGTGATTACTGAGGCGTAAAACTCGTTAGCACCAACTAGTGGCCGATTTCTTTCAAAATTCTTACAGACCTCTAGGGCCATGAGTCGAATATGCCCACCGAGTTTCGTTCCGGTCGGCCTCTGTTAACCTTGTCTAATAGGTGCTCAAATTTCGTTTGCCAATGGCGGCCATGTTTTTGGAGATGCACCAATGTCCTCATAGACCATCATGCCCCCTTGGACCAAGACACTGCATGCCAAATTTCAAGTTGGTCGGACTAATGGTTGTGTAGTTACAGCTGTTTTCATGTTTTTTCAAGTTATAGCGCCAACTAGTGTCCAATCAAAGCAATTTTTTTATCGTGACCAAAGATTGAGCCCGTACACACGTATACTGAGTTTGGTGTAAATATCTCATTTCGTTCTCCAGTTATAGCATTTTAGTAAAAGTGGCTCCGCTCTTATCGGTCGTTTTGGTGCTCCTTAGGGACCGTGAATCAAAATTTCAACTTTTTTTTGATATTATTGACAATCAGACTGCAGAGAACATTTCTGCACTGGTTTGGTTCCGATCGGGTGAAAAACCTAGGACTAGTTCACAAAAGTAGGTTTCAGACAAAATTGAAAATTGCAGAACATTTTTCTAGGCGGAAATGAAATTGGAGATTTACGACAAAATCCTATACTTGATTATAGGACAAAAGGTCTAGGAGTTATAAGCGATTTTCAACTTCTGATCGTTGTAGCGCCACCTATTGACCGATTTGGACGAGTCCGGGTGTCTGAGTTCCTACCTTACTAAGAAGATTTCCTCTGTAGATATTGGCGAGTGTTCTTCATCCCCAGCTTCCGTCATGTGCGGGGTGCAGCAAGGCTCTATTTTGGGCCCGATTTTATTTGCTTTATATATGTTCCGTCTCGAGTATCATAGAGTCCCATATCATATTTACACAGATGACTCCCAATTATAAACCTGGCAGGAAGTCTTTAGCTTGTGTGAATGACATCAAAGGTTGGATGGGTGAATATTTTCTTTAGTTAAATAACAATAAGATTGAAGTTTTTAGACAGTTTTACCTGCACTCATGTAATAAATTGGGTGTCATTTTCGATGCAGTGTTAAAATTTGGCAAGCAAATAAATTCTGTTGTTAGAGCCAGCTTTTTGCAACTTACTGAAGCTCAAATCTTTTCAATCTTTTAATGACTTAAAGATGGTCATTCATGCTTTGATTTCAGTGAGGCTCTTTTCTCTTTTACACATGCAATAAGTTCAAAATGCTGCAGTTTGTTTCTTGACGGGGACAAAAAAGCGGGAGCATATCACCCCTATCTTAACACATGTAAAATTTAGAATTGATTATAAGGTTTTAACTTCTGTATTTAAAGAGATCACTTAGATCTTCCTCTGAACCGGTGTCTCAGTTGAAATCCAAAGGTGAAATCCTTGACCTTATAGTTTCTGTGTCTCAATGTCTCTCTGTTCCAGCGTTCTGGTCCTTCATTTGGTTCGTGGGCTTTTGTTTCTTGGCCAATCAGTGGCAGGTGGCAAAACCGGAGGACAACCCTCTGCGAGCGGGCGGAGACGCGGCACGGGCGGCCATCACCTTCTCCTTCTTCTCCATCTTCACCTGGGTCTGTACCTGCTTTGATTAAACACAAGAACTTTGTCCCGGAGCCGTGTTGATTATTTCAGCCGTGTTCACGTGTGTTTCAGGGAGGCCTTACGCTGTTCTCTTTGGAGAGACTTAAGCGTGTGTGTTTTGAAGAGGAGTATGAGGAGCTCTTTACACACACGGATAAACGTGTTCCCAGTGAGAGTCGAGCCTCAGCTGTCGTCCTGAAGAATGAATTCGTCTCAGAAGCTCATTAAAGAGTCTTTACTCAGAATTAATGCAGTCGAGATCTTTACGGTTGCTCTGCTTCAAGCGACGGGTTCAGATCTGCTGTAATGCGCTCATACAGGAGAGAACCGCCGCTCTGAACAACAACACGTTTGTTAGTGTTATGAATAAGTTAACATTTAATTTCCAGAATGTTGCATATTTCCAAGTCAAATTAATAGAAATAATGTAGGGCAGGACTTGATTTGTGCTGATGTTTATCGACTGTCTGTTCTTCCGTTACTGTAACGGCCCGTTCACACCAAGAACGTTAACTATAAAGATAACTATATTAGCATCTTCACCAGCCTTTTTATTATAGGCGCGCTGCTGTTTTGTCTTCTGTCACTTTAAATGCTCGAGCTTTTTAAAGCAGGATTGGATTCTGATTGGCTGTCGAAAATGAGAAATTATGACAAAAAGTCAAAACTATGACATACTAAGTTATATTTATGAGATGAAACGGTCAAAATTATGACAAAGTCGAAATTATGAAATATTAAGCTATATTTATGAAATAAAAAGTAAAAATTGACAAAGTTGAAATTATGACAAATATTTGAAATTATGACACTTGAAATTGGCATAAAAAGTGGAAATTATGAAACAAAAACTTGAAATTATGACAGTCATTTATGAGTCAAAATTATTAGTCAAAATTTACATAAAAAGTTAAAATTGAGAAAAATGAGATGAAAAATCTGTATTATGACAAAATTGTGACATACTAAATTATAAATTATTGGCTGTGAATGTTTTTATCATTCATCAGCAGGAAAAAATCGTTCTGAAAGTGATTCCATCTATATCATTTCTCTGTGCCGTTATCGTTATCGCTGTGATGTGGACGTCGCTATTGTTTTAAATTTAGAATAATTTTTAAAACGATATCTTTATCATGATAGTCTTTGGTGTGAACGGGTCTTTACTTCGTTTTCTGTTTTCTGACTAATTAATCTGAATCTTATCTTTCTCTCTTTTCCTCATATCATATTTTCTTTCCATCCTTCACTTCCTCATCCTTCCCCAAACTGTCTTTTTTTTTTTTTTTTTTATACATTGAATGGATCCCAAATCCATCATTCGCATGTTTAAAAACACCCTTCATCATCCAGGCCGCTCAGGCCTTCCTGGCGTTTCAGAGGTATAAACTGGGTGCGGATTCGGCCCTGTTCTCCCAGGACTACGCCGACCCCAGTCTGGACGCGGCCGAGGTGCCCTACAGCTCCTACAGTGCCGGAGACGGTCTGGAGAGTCCAGGAGGAACCGGCTCCTACCAGCAGAGCGGCGACGGCGGGTTTGACGGGTCAGCGGGGTACCAGCGGCAGGAGTACTGACCCGTGACTGACTGACCCAGCCTTCACTAGCTGAATATTCTGTAAAACATTACACAAATGCATTGATTACAGTAGCGATGCATGATGTTGATGATGAGGTCATTTGTGTAAAGAGTTACGCCTCAGGTGAGCGTTAATGACTCACACTCTTAAAAATAATTCTTTATTAGTGACCTTGAGTGAACGCAGAATCTGTCTGACGGGCTTTCCATGGAAGAACATTCCCGCCACACAAGACAAAAATCACGCTTTTGTATTATGACGAAATTGTGGCATACTAAGTTATATTTATGAGATGAAAAGTCAAAATTATGACAAAATTGAAATTATGACAAATTTTTGAAATTATGACAGTTGAAATTGACATTAAAAATGAAAATTATGACATACTAAGTTCTATTTATGATGAAAAGTTGGAATTATGTTAGTTGAAATTCACAAAAGTCTAAATTATGACATACTAAATTGTTTAGCCTATAAGATTAAGTCGAAATTTTGACAAGAAGTTACTAAATTATATTTATGAGAATGAGTCAAAATTATGACAGTTGAAATTGATAAAAAGTCAAAATTATGAAATAAATCTTGAAATTATACATACTGTCATGTTTATGAGATAAAAATCAAAATTGTCAAAAAGTAAAAATTATGAGTTTATGAGATTAAGTCAAAATTAATAGTTTAATAGTAGAAAAATTAATAGTAGAAATAAACATTTGAAATTATTATATTTGAGATGACAAGTCAAAATTATGACAAATATTTGAAATTATGACGTTGAAATTGACATTAAAAATTAAAATGATGACATAGTTATATTTATGAGATGAAAAGTGGAACTATGTCAGTTGAAATTGACAAAAGTCTAAATTATGACATACTAAGTTATATTTATGAGAAATTGACAAAAAAAATCTAAATTATGATAGTTGAAATGGACAAAAAAAATAAATCTTGAAATTAAGTCAAAATTACAACAAAAACTCAACATTGTAACATACTAAAGTTATATTTATGAGATGAAAATTCGAAATTATGAAAAAAATCAAAATGATGTTTGTTGAAATTGACATAAAAGTCGAAATTATGAGTCATTTATGAGATGAAAAGTCGAAATTATGAAATAAAAATTGGAAATTGACATTTATGAGATGAAAAGTCAAAATTATGACAAATAGCCTACTAAGTTATAATTATGATAAACAGTTGAAATTATGACATACTAAGTCATAATGACTTTTTATCTCATAATTTAGATTTATTTAAAATCTTATGACTTTTTAATCTCATAATTGTGGCATAGTATGTCATAATTATGACTTTTTATGCATGATTGTTTTCTTATGTGGTGGAGAGGGGTTTCCATGTTTGAAGTAGTGACACCTCAGGTCAGCGTTATAAGTTTGTTTTTCAGACTCGAGATCCGATACTGCAGCAGGAGTTGTGTCCAAAAATCCCAGACGCTTTGGTTTATTTGTCAGTGTTTTCCAGAATATTCTTCAGGCTGTTATCAGTTGTTTGTTGAGTCTCTGTGCAGGTGTCAGTGAATGTGGAGGGATTTTATTCTCGGATCATATACCAGTTTGCCTTCAGCTCCAGCAGATGACACTGTCTGTCCTTCATCATGTGAACGAACGTATTCACACAGCTGAACTTTCAAGTCGACATGAAATGCAATTTACTTATTTTACTTCCATAAAGTGTTATTTCACAGTGAGATATAACATTAAAATAAAATAAAAAGTATTTTATCCATGAGGAATCTCTGTACAGAAGCTGCGTGAAGCAACACGAGGGATCGATGACGTCACTGAAAAAGGAAAGTTGTTTCAGTGGTGGAAGTAATTGCATTTTGATGAAATCATGAGGAAAAACTTTTTTTTTTTTTGAACCTAGACTGTCACCAATGAATCATTTATTATAAGATAATGAACACTATGTTAAGGAAGTAAATAGAGTCTGTTTTGACATCATGTGGACTTGTTTTCATTATATTTTAAGATATTCTTCGAGTTTGTATGTGTGCAAACCCAAGCAGTGACAATAAACGGTTTCAACAAACACCCGTGTGTCGTGATGCTGAATGTGAATGACAAAAAACACAAGCTAACACCATCCGTTATCTCTGTAAAGCGTGTTTTGAATGGATGTTCAAGCATTTTCAACATGAACCGCGCCGGCGACGGTGTAAAATTAGCCCGATTACGCGGGAAAACCGTGGACTTGGCAACCCCTGCTGTATGTAAATCTACTATTTAATATACATCTAATTCATTAATATTAATAAAAAAGATGTTTTTTTTTTTTTTGGCATTAAAATAAACATAAAAATCAAACTTAATTGCCCCTAAAGTGGAATTAGGCTATAGAAGCCCATTTCCGCCAAATGAGAAAAAAAGGTTACACTTTATTGTACAGTGCCATAGTTACATTGTAATTACTCAAATAAGTGCTATTAATTAACTACATGATGTACTTACTATAGAGTTACTTGTAAGTATGCAGAATTTACTGTTATTACTATAGTAAATATGTAGTAATGTACGAAACTAAAATAAAGTGTTACCGAAACAATCATGCTTTTGTAAATAATAATTATCGCAATCATGAATTATGGGGTTAAAAAGCGCCATATGTGACATAAAATTAAGACATATGCTGAGTTCCAAACATATATTTCAACTTTTTATGTTATAATTTCGACTTTTTATTTCAGTAATGATTTACCAAACATGATTTCTCGTGTGGCGGAAGTGATCTTCCACAGTTTCCTGACAGATTCTCCAGCAGATCTCACAGTCATGGAGCTGTCTGAAGCTGAGTCGCGCATGCGCGCAGATGAGCTGTAGATCTGACGCCGCTCACTTCCGCTCAACATGGCGGCGCAGCGCAGGAGTCTGATGCAAAGCGTAAGAAAGTCCTTTTCTCTAATCATCAACACTCATTTACTAATGGATCATCTATAGGTTAAACACACACACACGTATTAAAAGGGCCTTGAGTGAATTAATCTCGGTGTGTTGAGCTGCGACAGTTACTACAGTATATCTGTCTTTACTGCAGTAATTCCGATGTTTACTTTGTCTCTGATCTGAAATATTACTTTATCATATAATTACACAATAACTGACAGCTGAACCTGCATGAATGTTTACAAAAGAAAAGAAAAGCTAGTCAAAACATTTTTGATCAAGTCTTGCCTGAAAGTCTTTCTCGAAGGTTATTTAGTCACATGAATAAAGTTCTTGTTTTCCTGTACAAATATATATAAAAACATTCTTGAATCAAGATAAATTTACTAGAGAAGAAAAATTACTAATTAACAGATATTAAACAGTGCTGTCAAATCGATTACTCGAATCTAAAATAAGTTTGTTTACTTAATATATGTGTGTATACTGTGTATATATATATATATATATATATATATATATATATATATATATATATATATATATATATATATATATATATACATACATATATATATATATAATGTACTCTTTTCATATTTATGTACATATATATAATGTATTGTTTTATATATATACATATATTTAATGTACTGTTTATATATATATATATATATATATATATGTACATATATATAAAAAACAGTACATCATATCTATATATATATATATATATATACATATGTTTAATGTACTGTTTATATATATATATATATATATATATATATATATATATATATATATAAAAACAGTACATCATATCTATATATATATATATATATATATATATATATACATATATTTAATGTACTGTTTATATATATATATGTGTGTGTACATATATATAAAAAACAGTACATCATATCTATACACACATATATATATATATATATAAAATGTACTGTTTATATATAAACAGTACATTATATATTATATAGTACATTACTGTTTATATATATATATATATATGTATATATATATATATATAAAATGTACTGTTTATATATATATATATATATATATATATATATACACATATATTTAATGTACTGTTTATATATATATATATATGTGTACACACACACATATATATAAAAACAGTACATTATATATTATATAGTACATTACTGTTCATACATATATAAAAAAGTAGTTTTTTTATTTATATATAAATATATATATGTGTGTGTGTGTTTATACACATTATGTAAACAAACTTTTAGATTAGATTAATCGATTTGACAGCACTAATATTGTCTTTTTTTTAATGAAAAATGAAGTGAGTTTATGAATACACAATAACAAATATCAATAAACTTGTTTTCCCTTTGAATTAAGAGTATTTTTCTGACCCCAATGGCAGATATTTGTTCTCGTTTTATTTATAAACTCACTTAATTTTTATACATTTTCAGAAAACACGACTTTCAAGTAGATGTATATTGATTTAATAATGTTTAGATATTATATTTAGATATCATTATAAGGTGTCATTGTTACTACTTAGTAGTATTAATTAATAACATGCTTAATATATAGCTAGTTACATAATTTACTATTAATACTATGGTAAGAATAACAAAGACCCTGTAAAATAAAAGTGTTAGTGATATTGTAAATGAATAATTTTTGTGCGCTGCACTTCAGAGATTGTGTTCAGATCTGATGATGTGTCGACGGTCAGTGTGATTGACAGATGGGTCAGGTGTGTGTGCTGTGATTTCAGCATCAGAGCTGGACGGACGATCTTCCTCTGTGTCAGCTGTGCGGCGTCGGTTCGGCCCCAAACTGCACGTACGGCCCTGACGGGAAAGGGACCCAGAGCCACCCGAACGAAGACGGACACTTCCGCTTCAGGTAGAGTCGCTCACAGCCGCCGCGGACGCCTGCGCAGGCTCAGTGTGAACTGATGTCACATCCTGTTTCCTCCTCAGCACGGAGTGCTGCTTCCTCTACGGGGTGTTCAACGGGTACGACGGCAGCCGCGTGGCCAGTTTCGTGTCTCAGTGTCTGACGGCGGAGCTCTTGCTGGGTCAGCTGAGCGCCGGACACACGGACGCAGACGTGCGCAGAATCCTGTCGCAGGTACCAGAGCTTCACATCTGCACAGTTTACAGTTTTAAAGTTGTTCTTCACTATTGGGAGTGAAACGGCTTCGCAAACAAGAACAAATGTAGGGATCTGATTGTGAGTGACAGGTTGCCCCGCCCTCACGCCAGTAAACACGTTCAGTAACAGTGTGAATTTCATTATTTTAAAACAATTCCAGCTTATAATCAGCTCTACTGAACACAACAGTGTCATTATTCAGTCATGTGGATGATATTACGTGTCTTTTAAACTCTCAGGCGTTTGATGTTGTGGAGAAGAGCTACTTTGAGACCATTGATGATGCTCTCGCTGAGAAGGCCAATCTGCAAACACAGCTTCCTGAGGTGAGGACAAATGACTCAAATCACTGCTTTTGTTTTGGATAAGAGTGTTTGCCACCTCTGTGTGTGTGTGTGTGTGTGTGTGTGTGTGTCAGGGCGTCTATCTGTCAGCGCAGACGCAGAAGATGGCGGAGCGGCTGAAGGCTTTAGAGCAGGAGGTTTCAGGTGGAGCCACTGCGATAGTCGCTCTGATTCTCAATAATAAGCTCTACATCGCTAACGTCGGTATGTGCATCACACACACACACACACACACACACACACACCTGATCTGAGGAATCTTTCACATCTGGAGCACAAACGCTGCTGTTGGATTGTGTGGTTCTTTTCTCCGCTCCAGGAGTTGTGATGATCAGTGTGTGTTTTCAGGTACCAATCGGGCTCTTCTCTGTAAGACCACTGCTGACGGTCAGAACCAGGTGATCCAGATTGGCCGAGCGCACACAACCGACAACGAGGATGAGCTGACCAGACTCGCCCAGCTGGGTCAGTACACACACACACACACACACACACACACACACACACACACACACACACACTCTCACTCACACAAATTGAAAGCAAGTTTTAAAGGGTTAGTTCACCCAAAAATGAAAATAATGTCATTAATTACTCTCCCTCATGCCGTTCCACACCTGACTTCGTTAATCTTCGGAACACAAATTAAGATATTTTTGATGAAATCCGATGGCTCAGTGAGGCCTGCATAGCCAGCAATGACATTTCCTCTCTCAAGATCCATTAATGTACTAAAAACATATTTAAATCAGTTCATGTGAGTACAGTGGTTCAATATTAATATTATAAAGCCACGAGAATATTTTTGGTGCGCCAAAAAAAAAAAAAAAAACGACTTATATAGTGATGGCCGATTTCAAAACACTGCTTCAGGAAGCTTCAGAGCGTTATGAATCTTTTGTGTCGAATCATGATTCAGATCGCGTGTCAAACCGCTGAAATCACGTGACTTTGGCGCTCCGAACCGCTGATTCGACACAAAAGATTCATAACGCTCCGAAGAACTGAACTGGTTCAAAAAGTTTGATTCAAAGGTTCTTTTGTGCCATCACATGATAATTTGGCCCCTGGCCCCTGCTTATGCTGCGACTTATTTGTGATTATGATCGATTGTAATCAGCATGTGTGTCATTTGAGTTTGTCACATGTGTGAATGATTGACATCATCTCTCTCAGGTCTGGATCCGGTGCGTCTGAGGCAGACCGGACTGATCTCGGGTCAGAGCAGCACTCGACGGATCGGAGACTACAAAGTCAAATTCAACTACACAGACATCGATGTGCTCAGGTGTGTTTCTGCTCGCTGGATTCAAAGAGTGTAAAATCTGTTCACATGCATCAACATCATATACATTAACACATGAAAACTGCTAAAATAAGAAGCTAAAAACTCCTAATATTAATGCCCACAATTCCAAATTATGTTCTATTAAAACTAGTTCTGTTTTGGTCATGTGTCTGTATTCAGTGCAGCAAAGCATAAGCCAATCATCTCCGAGCCTGAGATCCACGGCGGCCAATCGCTGGAGGGCGTGACAGGCTTCCTGTTACTGATGTCCGAGGGGCTTATTAAAGCCCTGGAGTCGGCACACGGACCCGAGCAGGTCAACCAGGTGATTAATCTGCCAATTAAAGAGTAAAATGACATTTATTGTATCTGAAGATCTGTTGCACTGCATTAGTATTGAATGTAAATGTTTGAAATGTTAAAATTGTCATGAAAGGGAATTGCGCTTCTCAAACTTTTGATTTTGATTGGATGGTTGTGGTTTGCTATTGGTGGATCTCATGTGAGTGACAGGTTGCCCCGCCCTCATCATCAGAGAAGAGATGCTGCAAGAGGAAGATATTCTGATTCAAGATTACCAGAACATGAATTTAACACAATAATGATGTGCACCGATAAATCATTTAGAATAAATTCATCATTGATTTCATGGTGACTTTAAATAATTCTCCAATTTCTGAGGCTCCAAAAACAATAACAATCGGTTCCACGGCATAGTTTCGATATCCTGGACTACATTTCCCATGTTCCCCTCTCAGGAGATCGTTGCCATGGTAGCAGCGGAGTTGGCTCTGCAGTGCAATCTAGAGGCTGCGGCGCAGTCGGTGGTGGAGCGCGTCAAACGTCTTCATCATGACGTGTACGTCAGCGGCAGACAGAGGGCGCCCCACTGCGCGAGACATGAAGACATGACGCTGCTGATCAGAGTCATTAACTACCCGCTGGCGGACGGATCACTCACTCCCACACAAGGTGAAAGACACACAAACACAACAGCTGCTTCACGCCACAGCAGGGTTATAATCGTTAAATATTAAAAACATTTCTGTTAATTGAAATAAAGTTGAAATAAAACATAAAATAGTTGAAAATAAGTAATTTTGTAGTGTTTCACAGCTCGGTGCATTAATTCAATATGTGTGTTTATCAGTATTACATCATCACACTGACTCTGAATGATGGTGTGTGTTTCAGGAGGACGGATCTACCCGGTGTCTGTGCCGTACTCCAACCATCAGAGCACCAGTAAGACCAGCGTCATGCTGTCTCTCGTCATGCCGGCTCAGGGAACACTGACCAACGGCTCCAACACTGCGTCCACACTGGAGGGAGACACACCCACTGCTGGGTAACACACACACACACACACACTCTCTCTCACACTCACACACACACTCACTCTCTCTCACACACGTCATTTTCCATTTTTATTTTAATTTCAGTGAAATTTTTATCGTTTAATTGTGTTTTTGCCATTTCTATTAGTTTTAGTTTTTTTATACACTACCGTCAAAAGTTTGGAATAAATAAGAAATCTCTTCTGCTCATTAAGACTTTTTAAAATCCTAATTATTCCAAATGGAATAATTTGCCCATCATTTTTACTTCAGTTGTAGTTATTTTAGTACAGACCCGATTCCAAAAAAGTTGGGACACTGTACAAATTGTGAATAAAAACAGAATGCAATGATGTGGAAGTTTCAAATTTCAATATTTTATTCAGAATACAACATAGATGACATATCAAATGTTTAAACTGAGAAAATGTATCATTTTAAGGGAAAAATAAGTTGATTTTAAATTTCATGGCATCAACACATCTGAAAAAAGTTGGGACAAGGCCATGTTTACCACTGTGTGGCATCCCCTCTTCTTTTTATAACAGTCTGCAAACGTCTGGGGACTGAGGAGACAAGTTGCTCAAGTTTAGGAATAGGAATGTTGTCCCATTCTTGTCTAATACAGGCTTCTAGTTGCTCAACTGTCTTAGGTCTTCTTTGTCACATCTTCCTCTTTTTGATGCGCCAAATGTTTTCTATGGGTGAAAGATCTGGACTGCAGGCTGGCCATTTCAGTACCCGGATCCTTCTTCTACGCAGCCATGATGTTGTAATTGATGCAGTATGTGGTCTGGCATTGTCATGTTGGAAAATGCAAGGTCTTCCCTGAAAGAGACGATGTCTGGATGGGAGCATATGTTGTTCTAGAACTTGGATATACCTTTCAGCATTGGTGGTGCCTTTTCCACGCACTCATGCAACCCCATACCATCAGAGATGCAGGCTTCTGAACTGAGCGCTGATAACAACTTGGGTTGTCCTTGTCCTCTTTAGTCCGGATGACATGGTGTCCCAGTTTTCCAAAAAGAACTTCGAATTTTGATTCGTCTGACCACAGAACAGTTTTCCACTTTGCCACAGTCCATTTTAAATGAGCCTTGGCCCAGAGAAAACGCCTGCGCTTCTGGATCATGTTTAGATATGGCTTCTTTTTTGATCTATAGAGTTTTAGCCGGGAACGGCGAATGGCACGGTGGATTGTGTTCAGCGACAATGTTTTCTGGAAGTATTCCTGAGCCCATGTTGTGATTTCCATTACAGTAGCATTCCTGTATGTGATGCAGTGCCGTCTAAGGGCCGAAGATCACGGGCATCCAGTATGGTTTTCCGGCCTTGACCCTTACGCACAGAGATTGTTCCAGATTCTCTGAATCTTTGGATGATATTATGCACTGTAGATGATGATAACTTCAAACTCTTTCCAATTTTGTCTCTGAGAAACTCCTTTCTGATATTGCTCCACTATTTTTCACCGCAGCATTGGGGGAATTGGTGATCCTCTGCCCATCTTGACTTCTGAGAGACACTGCCACTCTGAGAGGCTCTTTTTATACCCAATCATGTTGCCAATTGACCTAAAAAGTTGCAAATTGGTCCTCCAGCTGTTCCTTATATGTACATTTAACTTTTCCAGCTTCTTATTGCTACCTGTCCCAACTTTTTTGGAATGTGTAGCTCTCATGAAATCCAAAATGAGCCGATATTTGGCATTTCAAAATGTCTCACTTTCAACATTTGATATGTTATCTATATTCTATTGTGAATAAAATATAAGTTCATGAGATTTGTAAATTATTGCGTTCCTTTTTTATTCACAATTTGTACAGCGTCCCAACTTTTTTGGAATCGGGTTTGTACATCAAGTTAAGCAAAATGAAAATAAGAAAAATATTTGATTGTATTTCAGTTAATGTTTATTTTTATTGTAAGTACTAAAAATATTTGTATAGTTTTAGTAAAATATAATAACCCTGCACCTCACCTATTGTTATTTCCTACAGCTGAATGTGTTTATAACTGTACATAGACGTGTAAATAACAAATGAATCTCTCTCCACGGTCCCTCACTTAACACTAGTCTAATGGCACCTCTGATTCCCCTGACCATAGACACCTTACAGCCCATCACTGAGAGTCCTGACCCCGCCCCTGTCCTCACCTGTGCCTCTGACCCCGCCCCTCACCCTGACCCCACCCCTCTGTCTGTCTGTGCTCCTCCCATCAGTCAGAGTCCCACGGCGACGCTGCAGTCGACCAACACGCACACGCAGAGCTCCAGCTCCAGCTCCGGAGACGGCAGTCTGTTCCGGCAGAGAGGCAGCCAGGCGGCTCAGCCCGACGAGACCGGACGCGTGCCGCCCTACGTGGACTTCAGCCAGTTCTACCGGCTCTGGGGAATGGACCACAGCGACGGCCAGGGTCTGTCCGGAGAGATGGGACCGCAGTGACGTGTGCAGTACGTGAGCACTGGACTCGAGTCAGCATGTTGCTCTTGGTCCAGTTAAAGGATGATTTTGGATTAGTCGAAGAGCACGACTGACTGTATCAAAGGGAACAAAGCATCACAAAGTGTCACAGGAGACATTGATTGTGTTCATTCGCAGTGACGTTTATGTTGTTATTATTACTTGTCCTTGAGTTTTATAACAGTTCACATTTTTTCTTTTTCTGCTTCTGTGAAGTCTGACGTCTGTTTTCGGTGAGATCAGCGAGTCTCCTGCATGTGTGTGTGTGTGTTTTCTGTGTTCTTTGAGTTTTAGTACCTTCCTATAATAAACAGTAGAGGCTCTTATTACATTCTGGTTGGATTTTTCTTCCTTCTGTTTTTCTGCCCTCAGCGTGTCTGTGCGTCAGAGACCCTGAAGCTGCTCTCAAATCTCGTCACCCGACTCTTCTGTGCTGCTATAATGCACAGATGAATCTAACAGTTGTGATTTCACTGAATGATTCATTCGCTGATTTAGTGATTATTTCAGTCATTTGAGGAAGAACTAACGTACGAGTTCTTATGTGTTTGTCATGCAAAAAAAAGATGCCTCTGAATCTTCAAGATATACACTGCCCTCAAAAAGTTTGGAAACGCCCTAGAAAAGTGGGGTTTTGGACAATATTGGCATGAATCCTTTTTAATTTGTGATAATTTTGCACTGATAAGGGACAACACAAACTACGAAAACATATTTTATTACATAAACAGTTTATACATAGAAAAAACTTCATCAAAATATCCAGCATTAGCAGCTATCTGACCTAAACTGGGTTCTGATTGTGTTCTAAACTTAATTGGCAATCAAATGTTGAAGCTATTAAGGTGTGCTGACCCAAACATCTTTTACAAACCTGGGCCAAGTTTAAACCAGTAACCAGCATCACAGCTGGCAAAGGGGCATGTCTGACTTTGACATGTAGATATTGCCATTATTATGTAATCAAAATGAAAATTATTATTGCTGGTCTAGTTACTTTAATGCATTTGCACCAAAAAATGATAAGGATTTATGCTGATATCATCCAAAACCACACTTTACCAGGGGTCTTTCCAAACTTTTGGAGGGCAGTGTATATGCAGGATGTCCAGTACCAGTTTTTTTCTTAGAGTTAGCCACAAGGTGGCGCTATAACAAGTGAAATTGCTTCTATCTCAAGAGACTTCTTGTTTTGAATTTCCTGGAAAACACATGATACTGTAATGATGAATCCTCAAGAGTCCCTAATGGAAAAACAATTATAAAAACACATTCACTGGTGTTCATGAAACCACTTTACACCTTCCGGTCAATGCACATCAAGTCCATCCTGCATTTTCTTTTCTCGTTTGATATCCTGATCAGATGTCGGGTTATTTTTGCTTTAACAAAGAACAACTGAAAGGTTGTCGGAAATTTTTAAATCTGTCAATCTCAGAGAGAGTCAAATAAATATTTTTTATGTACACCGATCAGGCATAAAATTATGAGCACCTTCCTAATATTGTGTTGGTGCCAAAACAGCCCTGACCCGTCGAGGCATGGACTCCTCTAGACCCCTGAAGGTGTGCTGTGGGATCTGCACCAAGATGTTAGCAGCAGATCCTTTAAGTCCTGTAAGTTGTGAGGTGGATCCTCCATGGATCGGACTTGTTTCTTCAGCACATCCCACAGATGCTCGATTGGATTGAGATCTGGGGAATTTGGAGGCCAAGTCAACACCTCAAACTCATTGTTGTGCTCCTCAAACCATTCCTGATCCATTTTTGTGCATTATCCTGCTGAAAGAGGCCACCAGGGAATACCGTTTCCATGAAAGGCTGTACATGGTCTCAACAATGCTTAGGTAGGTGGTACGTGTCACAGTAACATCCACATGGATGGCAGGACCCAAGGTTTCCCAGCAGAACATTGCCCAAAGCATCACACTGCCTCCGCCGGCTCGCCTTCTTCCCATAGTGCATCCTGGTGCCATGTGTTCCCCAGGTAAGAGACGCACACGCACCCGGCCATCCACGTGATGTAGAAGAAACCGTGATTCATCAGACAAGACCACCTTCTTCCATTGCTCCGTGGTCCAGTTCTGATGTCACGTGTCCACTGTTGGCTCTTTCGGCGGTGGACAGGGGTCAGCATGGGCACCCTGACTGGTCTGCAGCTATGCAGCTCCATACGCAACAAACTGATGCACTGTGTATTCTGACACCTTTCTATCAGAACCAGCATTAACTTCTGGAGCAGTTTGAGCTACAGGAGCTCGTCTGTTGGATCGGACCACACGGGCCAGCCTTCAATGAGCCTCGGCCGCCCATGACCCTGTCTCCGGTTCACCACTGTTCCTTCCTTGGAGCACTTTTGATAGATACTGACCACTGCAGACCGGGAACACCCCACAAGAGCTGCAGTTTTGGAGATGCTCTGACCCAGTCGTCTAGCCATCACAATTTGGCCCTTGTCAAACTCACTCAAATCCTTACGCTTGCCCATTTTTCCTGCTTCTAACATCAACTTTGAGGACAAAATGTTCACTTGCTGCCTAATATATATATATATATATATATATATATATATATATATATATATATATATATATATATATATATATAAAGATTCAAATTATGTCACTTCCTGTGCGTCACAATTATTAAATACATATTTGGTAACAGGAAGAAAACCATGCAGTAACAGGGTTGTGTAAAAATATCTGAGAAACTAATAAACATTAAATTTTACATAATTAATATTACTTATTTACTGATCTGATCTGGATAGAGACGTAAAAAAATCACATTGCAGATGTTTTATGTGTCTAAAAACCACTAGTTTTCATGCGAGGATCATTTATGTGAGATGATAGTTTGTCTAAAATATCAGTTCAACAAAATAATGTTGGTGTTTTACACGAAAAGCTCTTCATTTCTCATCGCCTCACGATATGAACGTGATAAAACTGTTATATTCTGATGAAGAATAATGTGCGGAGGATGAAGAGCTCGTGAGAGGATGCTGAAGTGTCGGTGTGATCCGCTGGTTGTCGCACTCGGTGTGTGTTTGTGTTTGTGTCGGTGGTCCGGAGGGCGGAGCTGCGGGTCTCTGCGCCCCCGGTACCGACGGACACACCGATCACTGCTGGGCGGAAGAGCGTCATTTGAGCAGAAAACAGACCGAAAGAGAAGCAGCGCGCACGGGCTCAGCGCTCCAGTTAACGGAGATCAAGCGGGACTCGAGCCGTGAACGCGACGACACATCGAGAGTGATTTTCTCTTTCTTCTGCTCCAGCATGGATTTACACACGGACGCTCGACAGGAGCGCGATCCGCCCGCATCACCGCCCGAGCGTCACTGAAGCATCATCCGCCCTGAACGCGAGATCCGACCGCTCCGATGCGAACAAAAGCCTCCGTGCGCCCGCATTCACCTCCACCCTGACCGACCGCAGCGCCTCCATCCGCAATGAACATCTAGAGGAGCGTCAGGCGATGGGTGAGACAGACATCCACACACACATACACACAGAGACAGACAGACAGGTCGGGTGGATGGGGAGCAGCATCTGTTCGGTCAGAAAGCAAAACCAAAAACAGCCGAAATCACTGGCGTCTCATTAAGGTCCTCATAACACTCGCTGCTATTAATATTCCTGATGTTGATTTGCTTTCCGGTCTGATCTGATGTTATCTTGTGTCCCAGAACGAGCAGATTATGTTGTCAAACCCAAATATAAACTTGCTTTTGTTTCTCTATAGTGACGTGTGAATTAAATATATAATCGAAGAATTGTGTTGGTGAAACCGCACAGGCCTCTTTCAGCTACAATCCAGATTCTGATGCGGTTTGACTCCAGATCTGCATGGAAATGTAATTGCATATGGCTAAATATGATAAGAACATGTTATTTAAATATGAAACTGAAGCACTGTGTAAGTGAAAGCATACAGGCCTCTGTCAGCTACAATCCAGATTCTGATGTGGTTTGGCTTCAGATCTGTGTGGAAACATAATTTCAGATGCCTAGATATGACAGGGATTTGTAATTTAAATATGTTATTAAAGCTTTGTGTTAGTGTAACCACACCAGTTTCTGTCAGCTACATTCTAGGTTTTGATGCAGTTTGACTCCAGATCTGTGTGGAAACATAATTTCAGATGCCTAGATATGACAGGGATTTGTAATTTAAATATGTTATTAAAGCTTTGTGTTAGTGAAACCACACCAGTTTCTGTCAGCTACATTCTAGGTTTTGATGCAGTTTGACTCCAGATCTGTGTGGAAACATAATTTCAGATTTCTAAATATGATAGGAATTTGTAATTTAAATATGAAATTGAAGCATTGTGTTAGTGAAACCACACCGGCCTCTTTCAGCTACAATCCAGGTTCTGATGTGGTTTGACACCAGATCATTTCAGATGCCAAAATATGATAGGAACTTGTCATTTGAATATGTAATTGAAGCATTGTGTTAGTGAAACCACACCAGTTTCCGTCTGCTACATTCTAGGTTTTGATGCAGTTTGACTCCAGATCTGCATGGAAACATAATTCCAGATGCCAAAATATGATAGGAACTTGTAATTTAAATATGTTATTAAAGCTTTGTGTTAGTGAAACCACACCAGTTTCTGTCAGCTACATTCTAGGTTTGATGCAGTTTGACTCCAGATCTGTGTGGAAACATAATTTCAGATTTCTAAATATGATAGGAATTTGTAATTTAAATATGAAATTGAAGCATTGTGTTAGTGAAACCACACCGGCCTCTGTCAGCTACAATCCAGATTCTGATGCGGTTTGACTCCAGATCTGCATGGAAATGTAATTGCATATGGCTAAATATGATAAGAACATGTTATTTAAATATGAAACTGAAGCATTGTGTAAGTGAAAGCATACAGGCCTCTGTCAGCTACAATCCAGATTCTGATGTGGTTTGGCTTCAGATCTGTGTGGAAACATCATTTCAGATGCATAGATATGACAGGAATTTGTAATTTAAATGTTATTAAAGCTTTGTGTTAGTGAAACCACACCAGTTTCTGTCAGCTACATTCTAGGTTTTGATGCAGTTTGACTCCAGATCTGTGTGGAAACATAATTTCAGATTTCTAAATATGATAGGAATTTGTAATTTAAATATGAAATTGAAGCATTGTGTTAGTGAAACCACACCGGCCTCTGTCAGCTACAATCCAGATTCTGATATGGTTTGACTCCAGATCTGTGTGGAAACATAATTTCAGATGCATAGATATGACATGAATTTGTAATTTAAATATGTTATTAAAGCTTTGTGTAAGTGAAACCACACCGGCCTCTTTCAGCTACAATCCAGGTTCTGATGCGGTTTGACACCAGATAATTTCAGATGCTTAAATATGATAGGAACTTGTCATTTGAGTATGTAATTGAAGCATTGTGTTAGTGAAACCACACCAGTTTCTGTCAGCTACATTCTAGGTTTTGATGCAGTTTGACTCCAGATCTGCATGGAAACATAATTCCAGATGCCAAAATATGATAGGAACTTGTAATTTAAATACGTAATTGTAGCAATGTGTTAGTGAAACCACACGGGCCTCTGTCAGCTACAATCCAGATTCTGATGGGGTTTGACTCCATATCTGTGTGGAAATGTAATATCAGATGCCTAAATATGATAGGAACTTTTAATTTAAATATGTAATTGAAGCTTGTTGGTTATACTGCACATGCCTCTGTCAGTTATAATCCAGATTCTGATATGGTTTGACTCCAGATCTGTGTGGAAACATAATTTCAGATGCCTAAATATGATAGGAACTTGTAATTTAAATACGTAATTGTAGCATTGTGTTAGTGAAACCACACGGGCCTCTGTCAGCTACAATCCAGATTCTGATGTGGTTTGACTCCAGATCTATGTGGAAACATAATTTCAGATGCCTAAATATGATAGGAACTTTTAATTTAAATACGTAATTGTAGCATTGTGTTAGTGAAACCACACGGGCCTCTGTCAGCTATAATCCAGATTCTGATATGGTTTGACTCCAGATCTGTGTGGAAACATAATTTCAGATGCCTAAATATGATAGGAACTTGTAATTTAAATACGTAATTGTAGCATTGTGTTAGTGAAACCACACGGGCCTCTGTCAGCTATAATCCAGATTCTGATGTGGTTTGACTCCAGATCTGTGTGGAAACATAATTTCAGATGCCTAAATATGATAGGAACTTTTAATTTAAATATGTAATTGAAGCTTGTTGGTTATACTGCACATGCCTCTGTCAGTTATAATCCAGATTCTGATATGGTTTGACTCCAGATCTGTGTGGAAACATAATTTCAGATGCCTAAATATGATAGGAACGTTTAATTTAAATATGTAATTGAAGCTTGTTGGTTATACTGCACATGCCTCTGTCAGTTATAATCCAGATTCTGATGTGGTTTGACTCCAGATCTGTGTGGAAACGTAATATCAGATGCCTAAATACGATAAGAACATGTCTGACTCAGAAGTATCCCTTAAAAAATAAGAAATTATATTTTGTATAAAGAAAATGAAGGTTATTTTTGGCACCAATAACATGCTTTGGATTGTGGCAAATTTTAATTTTGAGTTTTTGATTCTCAATGTTGATTATCATTAGTTTAACTTTCTTAGTGTTTTAAAAATTGAAATCAGCATACTTTACTAGAATAAGACTATGGGCTTTACAATATAAATAAGATTGTTCAAATATTAAAATGAAGTCTTTTGTTTGCATTGCTGTAATGAGTTGGGGGAAATTTGCATGCGTGTCATGGAAATGCCATAAAACACAAATAAGCTTAATGGTCCTAAAATGGTCTTCATATAATATAATATTACTTTCTTTTGATTTTGGGTCGTACGTGTCCTCGACAGGTTTTGTTAGTTCAGGAGAAGGCCAGAAAAACTGGTTGGCTTTATTCTCCATTCTGGTTCTGCTTGGTCGTTTTCTAGGTAATGATGTGGATTGAGTTTCAGCTCACAGGTGACTGACCTACAGCGCCAGATCAAAACAATGACATGTGAAATGTGTGTGTGTGTGTGTGTGTGTGTGTGTGTGTGTGTGTGTGTGTGTGTGTGTAAACACACGGTGAGCAGATGTTGAGTCTCATGTCATCATCAGCTCATATGGTGTCTAAGAGAACAGACATCACAACAACCTGATGAAATCAACATTTGGATGTTTGTTTGATCACAGAATCCTTGAAGAGTTTAAATGACGGAAGTCTGGGCGCCTGTAGAAAGACTGAATGAACAGATAATGAATGAGAACTGAGACTGAAGGACGTCGGGTGTCATTGGCTCATAATGCTCGTGTTTAAAGCACATGAACAAACACGGATGATTGTCACTTGATTATTGTGTGAGTGGTTGAGATGATCAGTTTTGCTTGAGAATTCAAACTTTCCCTGATCTTATGAGCTCACGTTCTATGAAAACACACTGTAACATTCAGAACTCAACACTTAGGTTTGTGTGTCCTCCAAAGCATTTTTGTTTGTCTGCATGTTGTCGTCTGTTGCCATTGTACAAGCAGGATGTTTCGGTTGGTCGATGTGGTATTTATCCCCGCCCCTCTTCCACTGTGATTGGATGGCTGGGTAAAAAGTAACAGTGATGAGCGTTGCGTTTTACTCAAAGCTGAACATTTTTCAACTCTCGGCGTCCTGAAAAAACGGCAAGTGCTCAGCGTGAAATAGATGCTAAGTCACGCTTCTGCCATTTGTTCCATTGAAAAATGTGCTTGCCTTAGGAAAAAAATCATGAATTACAACCATTTAAGCTCAGATTTGTGCTCAAAAAGGTTAACTGCAAACTTCCTCATAATGTCACTGTGAGTCAACGAGGAGGAAGGAGGATTAGATGCTGTTTTGAAAGTTATGAATCGTTTACTCAAATGCAGGAGTTAAACATCACTACTCTAAAGGTACGTTTACACGACAACGATGAACTAAAAACAAAACGTTTTTCCTTTGCATTTTTTTGACTACAATGTTGTCAAAATGATCGCCATACACAAGGATCAGGTAAAAATGACTAAAAACGCTGTATTCTGCTCAGGCCAGTAGATGGCGATGTCACTTTGTAAAGAACATGGTATAGAAACACTACGCGCCTATAGACTGAATATGTAATGTGCATAATGTCACGTTTTCACAAATTTGCGTTTTTGTAGTTTACACAGATACAATAACGGTATCGTTTTCAAAAACTTGCACTTGTTTGTGTTTTCAGGCCCCATAACGCCATTGGTGTGTAAATGAAGGGCCAAACTGCATAAAAAGTTTTACATTTTTAGTTTGCTGTCAAATCGATTAATCGCATCGAACATAAAAGTTTGTAAATATAACTATTATGTTAGATGCGATTAATCACAATTAATCGATTTGACAGCACTAGATTTTAGTTGAAAACGGTGTCGTGTAAACGGCCTTTAAGCATATCTGGATTCATTTGGAACAGTTTCCTTTGACAGAGTGTAAATAGACAAAGTAATTGGGTACAACATGCAAGTTACGCAATATGAACTTTGATATTGCTTTACCGACAGCAAAGCCGCTGCTCGTGTGCACGCAACAAAATGCTGTTACTCATTGTACATGTGAAGAGTTCAGCTGGCCGATGTAGACGTCACGAAGAACCGAACGCCTGCTGAAGTGAGCTGAGAGAAGCGTGGAAAGTGAGCATGAAAGACTAAATTATGACTGGCTTAAAAACACTTCATACTTGATATGAAATTACCCTTAATTTGACTCAGTTTGACACAGAAGTAAATTTCACACATGTACTACTACTAATAAATTATTAACAAATTAAATTTCACACATGGAATTGAGTAAAATCCACTTCACTTAGTTAAGTAAAATTAAGTTAATAAGTGCATTTTTTTTTAAAATTCTATTTATTCCAACACAAATGCAAACTAAAGTGTAAAATACATTGTGGTAAAATGCTTCTGATCATTTTAATTACATAAATGTATGAAAAACAATTCAGAGAGAAAATGTCAAAGATAAACAAAGGCTTTTGGTATAGAATGATTTTTATTGTCATATTAGAGACAAACTACATGTTTGGAAGTAGTCGTCCCAGTGTTTTGGGACGGTGTGTGTTTCTCACACGTATCCAGTGCGTCAGGCGTGTGAGTGTTTTTGTGCGTCGGTGTCGCCTTACAGCTGTGTCCCGAACACACCTACTGCAGCCAAAATGGTGCTGACCTGTTTTTGACCTCTGAGTGTGTGCGGAGCCGACGCCTGATGGAACGTCCCACTTCGCTTCCCGTCAGCGGGGGGATCTCCACCTATAGAAACAAACAAACACACACACTCCTCAAGCTGTGCACTTCCTCCTCTCTGCTGACAGCTTCCTGTCTCAAAGCCTGATATCTTCTTAATCATAATCATAACAGATTCGTTTATACTAAACACACTCTTGTCCATCTGGAGTGGTGGAAAGTGTGTTTGAGAGCCAATCACAGCAAATATAAACATATTTTGAACATGTCGAGCCAATCAGATGTGACTGTGGGTGGAGCTGGTGTAACATGACAGGAATAGAACTCAAAGTTTTCTGCCAGTTATCACACTTGTGACTGGTTAAGAGAAAACCCCAGACACACAAAGAAGAGAAGCAATGCTTTAATCACGTGTTGCTTCATTGTGTTCCTCCTGCTCAGGTTTAGAGCGACTGATGGTAGATGATCTGTATAAACATGTGGTGGTGATTAAAACTGCCTGACGCTCACCAGAGTAAAACTTAAATGAGACACACAAACAAACTGCTGTAGTCAGACAGCGGGACTATAATCAGAGAGTGTGTTTATCTGTGATTAATAGACACATCAAGCTCAATACACCTGATGTGTGTGTTTTGTGCTGCACAAGAGCAGCGCTCTTGATGTGATGATTGTTGTCGTCTCGGCTCCAGTGTTCATGGGAAGGAAGCGTCAGTTCTGTGAATGTGGCTGTTTGATTCCTGCAGTGGAACATGAGATGATTCCTTTCAGAAGTAGGAACCACTGAGCAATACTTAATACCACTCAGAACACTGTAGCAACTGCATAGCAACACCCTAGAAACCACCCAGGACATCCTAGTAACCACAGAGCAACACTTAATACCACTCAGGACACTATAGCAACTGCATAGCAACACCCTAGAAACCACCCAGGACATCCTAGTAACCACAGAGCAACACTTAATACCACTCAGGACACTATAGCAACTGCATAGCAACACCCTAGAAACCACCCAGGACATCCTAGTGACCACAGAGCAACACTTAATGCCACTCAGAACACTATAGCAACTGCATAGAAACCACCCAGAACATCCTATAAACCACAGAGCAACACTTAATACCACTCAGAACACTATAGCAACTGCATAGCAACACCCTAGAAACCACCCAGGACATCCTAGTAACCACAGAGCAAGACTAAATACCACTCAGAACACTGTAGCAACTGCATAGCAACATCCTAGAAACCACCCAGAACATGCTAGAAACCACAGAGCAACACTTAATACCACTCAGAACACTGTAGCAACTGCATAGCAACACCCTAGAAACCACCCAGGACATCCTAGTAACCACAGAGCAACACTTAATACCACTCAGAACACTAGCAGCTGCATAGCAATGCCCTAGAAACCACAGAGCAACACTTAATACCACTCAGAACACTGTAGCAACTGCATAGCAACACCCTAGAAACCACCCAGGACATCCTAGTAACCACAGAGCAACACTTAATACCACTCAGGACACTATAGCAACTGCATAGCAACACCCTAGAAACCACCCAGGACATCCTAGTGACCACAGAGCAACACTTAATGCCACTCAGAACGCTATAGCAACTGCATAGCAACACCCTAGAAACCACCCAGGACATCCTAGTGATCACAGAGCAACACTTAATGCCACTCAGAACACTATAGCAACTGCATAGGAACTGCATAGAAACCACCCAGAACATCTTATAAACCACAGAGCAACACTTAATACCACTCAGAACACTATAGCAACTGCATAGCAACACCCTAGAAACCACCCAGAATATATTAGCAACCATAGTACAACACTTAATACCACTCAGAACACTATAGCAACTGCATAGCAACACCCTAGAAACCACCCAGAATATATTAGCAACCATAGTACAACACTTAATACCACTCGGAACACTATAGCAACTGCATATCAGCAAAGACTATAGAATAACAAAAGACATGTCACTTGTATTGTTTTGAATGAGATAAAGTGTAACGCGCAATATGGCGGAATAAGTCCCGCCTTCAAAATAAGAGCCAATCGCCGACTGGTAAAGTCATCGTGTCACTGCAGTGACCGTTAGAAGCACTGGTTTCTATAGAAACAGTCAGACGCGCGCCTCCGAAATGAGGCACAAGAGACGCGCATTTAGGACTGCGCATGTGCAATAGCTTGATCCAGCCTGAAAAATACAGTTTTTTTTGTCATGATTCGAGCGTTTGGAAAAAAAATTGAGACAGTTGTTGTTAGAATTCATTGGTGATTTCAAATATGAAATTTAATCGAAAGCTTGGCAAACAGCTTTGGAGAATTTGATGTTTCCCCATGGATGGATGCCCGAGAGGCGTTTCAAAGATGGCCGCCGAGTGAAATGACTTGTCTTAAAGGGACTTTGATATCAGTTCCTTAGCAACCACAGTGCAACACTTATTACCACTCAGAACACTATATAAACTGCATAGCAACACCCTAGAAACCACCCAGAAGTGATTGTTTTTATTCCTGCAGAGGAACATGAGCCGTTGTGCTGGAGAACGTTCAGCTGTGTTATAGTGTGCACTAGATGATTAAACTAACTGATGAAAACGACGCTACATTCATCAGTGTGGTTTGTATGTGTTTTCTTCCTGTCTGGTATGAAAAGCGTCTCTGTGCTCTTCTGGTTTGTGAATGTGGGTTTTTCAATATGCATCTGTTGGATTTTTTTCAGCTGTTTTCTAGCCCAGACCAGCAGCTGAAAATGATGCTTCTGTTCTGATCACTTAATGCTGTTTGAGTACTAGTGACTTAGTGAACATCGCTAATGATGCAAACTTGTTTAAAGTTCAGATAATCTTTAAATATTTCATGAACTCACAGGAGGTTCAGGGTGTGTCCTACAGATATCGGGTGTGTTTATGTGTGTGTCCAAAACCTGCTTATCCTCACTCCAGCCCATTTCTAATGCAGCTTTGGTCAGTCAGAGTGGTTTTTATTCCTAACAAGTTCTTATCAAATGTTAAGAGTTAGTATTTTACAGAGAGTCAGTGAAGATGAAATATGAGGCGTGATGTTTATAGAAAAGGCAAAATCAAGGTAAACATCAATATTTTTAGTGCATTATTTCCAGTCAAGCAATTTTGTCCAATTATGCAACATGTGTGAAGTTTTGAGTATTTAATTCGATGTGTTTAAGACTGTCAGTGAAAGAGTTGGTCATTTTATTTCAAATATTATCAAACAAAACACAACATACCAGATGTGAGAGTCTCAGTGATCCGTCTGTCCACCGCTGGACAAATGAAACTAGTGAGAGTGTGAAAGTGTGTCTGAAAGAGTTTATTTTATAAAACTGCCAATGAAACACCCACTAATTTATACATTTGTAAAAATGACCAGTCATAACACACTGCTCCAGCCGTCAAATCAGAGCACATTGTGCTTTTCAGAAGGAGGGGCTTCATAGAGACAGGAACTAAACAGAGCGTTACTGACAGACTGGGAAGAGAGGAGCTGCAACAATGGAGAATATGAGGAAAATAATCAACATTCAAGCAGGAAAACCTGTTCTAGTAGTGCCAAAAAACAACATCAAGACTGTGTAAAAGAGCATAATATTGTCTCATTAATTTTATTTATACAAAATATATATTTTGAGCACTTCTTTGGCCAGCAGAAGCAGTGAGCGGGTGTGCGGCTGTAGAACGGGGTGAAGTGCTGGAGCGGCTCGTCGCCCACATTCGGACAGAAGGAGTGTTTTTTGTGGATTGGGCAGATATTGAGCGGCTAGAGAATGAGCTCTATTGTACCGGCAGACAGACAGGCGCTCACTCTCTCTCACACACGCACACACACACATTGTTCAAGACTGAGTTTGGCTCTGCCACACTTTTGGTGACACATGACGTGTGACGTATGTTTCCATGGTGACATACGTGACGCAGCGGGAGACTGGAGCAGTTCAGTGTGCCAGTTCAATGTTGGCACTGCCGGACCTACTGACTGAGACATTCACACGCTTCACACACTCATGCGGGTCACTGTCTGGAGATCACACACACACACAAACTCACATTCTGTATTATTAGTGCTGTTAGTCATGCATGACTGATTCCTCAGATCATCTGTGGTGATGAGGAGAGTGTGCTGCTACTTTACCAAGTGATCAGATGCAGCATTTTCAGCTGCTGGACCAGAAACCTACCAACCACAGAGCAACACTTAATACCACTCAGAACACTATAAAAACAACATAGCAACACCCTAGTAACCACCTAGAACACCCTAACAACCACAGTGCAACACTAATTATCACTCAGAACACCATAGCAACATCCACAGTGCAACACTTAACCATAAACAGCACCATAGCACCTGCATATCAATGCCTTAGCAACACCCAAAACACCCTACCAACCACAGTGCAATGCTCATTACCACTCAGAACACCATAGCAACACCCTCAAAAGCACAGCACAACGCTTAACCATAAACAACACCATAGTAATTCCATAGCAACACCCGGAACACCCTACCAACCATAGTGCAATACTTAATTCCAATCAGAACACTATAACAACCACATAGCAACACCCTTGAAAGCACAGCACAACACTTAACCATAAACCACCATAGCGTTGCTATAGCAACACCTGGGATGCCCTAGCAACCACAGTGAAACACTTTATGCCACTCAGAACACTATAACAACCACATAGCAACACCCTAGAAAGCTCAGTGCAACACTTAACCATAAACACCATAAATAACAACATAGCAATGCCCTAGCAACACCTGAAACACCCTGCCAACCACAGTGCAATGCTCATTACCACTCAGAACACCAAAGCAACACCCTCGAAAGCACAGCACAACGCTTAACCATAAACAACACCATAGTAATTCCATAGCAACACCCGGAACACCCTACCAACCATAGTGCAATACTTAATTCCAATCAGAACACCATAACAACCACATAGCAACACCCTTGAAAGCACAGCACAACACTTAACCATAAACCACCATAGCGTTGCTATAGCAACACCTGGGATGCCCTAGCAACCACAGTGAAACACTTTATGCCACTCAGAACACTATAACAACCACATAGCAACACCCTAGAAAGCTCAGCGCAACACTTAACCATAAACACCATAAATAACAACATAGCAATGCCCTAGCAACACCTGAAACAACCTGCCAACCACAGTGCAACACTTAATACCACTCAGAACGCAATAAAAACAGCATAGCAACACCCTAGTAACCACCCAGAACACCGTTACAACCACAGCCCAACACCCTTGAAAGCACAGCGCAACACTTAACCATAAACAACACCTTAGCAACCACATAGCAACTCCCTAGCAACTCCCAAAACACCCTACCAACCACAGTGCAATGCTCATTACCACTCAGAACACCATAGCAACACCCTCGAAAGCACAGCACAACACTTAACCATAAACAACACCATAGAAATTCCATAGCAACACCCTAGTAACCACCCAGAACACACTTACAACCACAGCCCAACACCCTTGAAAGCACAGCGCAACACTTAACCATAAACAACACCTTAGCAACCACATAGCAACTCCCTAGCAACTCCCAAAACACCCTACCAACCACAGTGCAATGCTTATTACCGCTCAGAACACCATAGCAACACCCTCGAAAGCACAGCACAACGCTTAACCATAAACAACACCATAGTAATTCCATAGCAACACCCGGAACACCCTACCAACCATAGTGCAATACTTAATTCCAATCAGAACACCATAACAACCACATAGCAACACCCTTGAAAGCACAGCACAACACTTAACCATAAACCACCATAGCGTTGCTATAGCAACACCTGGGATGCCCTAGCAACCACAGTGAAACACTTTATGCCACTCAGAACACTATAACAACCACATAGCAACACCCTAGAAAGCTCAGCGCAACACTTAACCATAAACACCATAAATAACAACATAGCAATGCCCTAGCAACACCTGAAACAACCTGCCAACCACAGTGCAACACTTAATACCACTCAGAACGCAATAAAAACAGCATAGCAACACCCTAGTAACCACCCAGAACACCGTTACAACCACAGCCCAACACCCTTGAAAGCACAGCGCAACACTTAACCATAAACAACACCTTAGCAACCACATAGCAACTCCCTAGCAACTCCCAAAACACCCTACCAACCACAGTGCAATGCTCATTACCACTCAGAACACCATAGCAACACCCTCGAAAGCACAGCACAACACTTAACCATAAACAACACCATAGAAATTCCATAGCAACACCCTAGTAACCACCCAGAACACACTTACAACCACAGCCCAACACCCTTGAAAGCACAGCGCAACACTTAACCATAAACAACACCTTAGCAACCACATAGCAACTCCCTAGCAACTCCCAAAACACCCTACCAACCACAGTGCAATGCTTATTACCGCTCAGAACACCATAGCAACACCCTCGAAAGCACAGCACAACGCTTAACCATAAACAACACCATAGTAATTCCATAGCAACACCCGGAACACCCTACCAACCATAGTGCAATACTTAATTCCAATCAGAACACCATAACAACCACATAGCAACACCCTTGAAAGCACAGCACAACACTTAACCATAAACCACCATAGCGTTGCTATAGCAACACCTGGGATGCCCTAGCAACCACATTGAAACACTTTATGCCACTCAGAACACTATAACAACCACATAGCAACACCCTAGAAAGCTCAGCGCAACACTTAACCATAAACACCATAAATAACAACATAGCAATGCCCTAGCAACACCTGAAACAACCTGCCAACCACAGTGCAACACTTAATACCACTCAGAACGCAATAAAAACAGCATAGCAACACCCTAGTAACCACCCAGAACACCGTTACAACCACAGCCCAACACCCTTGAAAGCACAGCGCAACACTTAACCATAAACAACACCTTAGCAACCACATAGCAACTCCCTAGCAACTCCCAAAACACCCTACCAACCACAGTGCAATGCTCATTACCACTCAGAACACCATAGCAACACCCTCGAAAGCACAGCACAACACTTAACCATAAACAACACCATAGAAATTCCATAGCAACACCCTAGTAACCACCCAGAACACACTTACAACCACAGCGCAACACCCTTGAAAGCACAGCGCAACACTTAACCATAAACAACACCTTAGCAACCACATAGCAACTCCCTAGCAACTCCCAAAACACCCTACCAACCACAGTGCAATGCTCATTACCGCTCAGAACACCATAGCAACACCCTCGAAAGCACAGCGCAACGAACATCTTAGCAACTGCATAGCAACTCCCAAAACACCTTACCAACCACAGTGCAATACTTAATACTCAGAACACAATAAAAACAACATAGCAACACCCTAGTGACCACCCAGAACACCCTAACAACCACAGTGCAATGCTCATTACCGCTCAGGACACCATAGCAACACCCTCAAAAGCACAGCACAACGCTTAACCATCAACAACACCTTAGCAACCGCATACCAACTCCCGGAACACCCTAGCATCCAAAGTGCAACACTTAATATCTCTTAGGACACTAGCAACTGCATATCAACACTCTAGCAACCACCCAGAACACCCTAGCAACCATAGTGCAACACTTACAGCAATACCACTCAGAACAGTATAGCAACCACAGAGCAGAATAGCATCATGCTGGTGAGTTTTGCATCACATTCTCACTGTTCAGAAAATGCAAAATCATAGTTTGCAAATTTTGCAGCTCTCCTTCACACACACACACACACACAATCTTAGTGACATGCTGGCTGTTCTTGAGTTTAAAGCTAACCCTCCCTCACTAGCTGATTTGTATGTGTGTGTTTGTGGTCACACACAGGAGCTGTATTGTATTAGTTGTTTATTTGCCTTCTGTGTGACTTGCGGCTGATTATTATTAAAAAGGGCAGCATTTCTCTTCTGATTTCCTGTGTGATTTCAGCTCACTAACAGACTCTTCAGCTTCAGGCTTCTGTTGTTTTCTGGACAAAGCTTCACACACACCGACTATAAGTAAGTGCAGAAACAGGTGTTTGATTCTCAGCTGTGTCAGTGTCCCGCTGCGCTCGTGTTCAGTGATGATTAGCTGCTGTTTGACAGCATGTGTGTGTGTGTGTGTGTGTGTGGAGGGTTGTTGTCCCTTTCGCTTGTCTCTGAGGAATTCTCTTCTCTTATCCAAAATTCATGGAGTTTTATCCGTCGATTAGCTCGGTGCTTGGTAACAGATCCCTTTTGGGAATGTGTCCAGCGCCGCTGCTTTCTGACCCACACGTCCGCTGAGATGACCTGAACACGGATGCACGTATGAATACACTGAGAACACACACACACACACACACACACTGACAAGCAACTTTTGTATGGAAGACATTTTGAACGCAGCCCGTTTAATAAACAGGAAGTACAAAATAAGTGTGGATGTGTTTGGCGTCTTAAACAATCTCTCATGACAGGAAATGAAAGCGCAGACACTTCACGAGAGATCATGTTTCATTTGTGTTGCTCAGAATGTAGATGCATTTTGAGAATTTTTTTTTTTTTTGCATTATGGAAGAGTTTGAGTGTAAATTGTACTTAATTGTCATGGAAATAATCTTGCAGTGCAAAACAAAATGTTCCTTTTTTTTTCTTTTGTTTTTGGGCTGAGAAGATTCTTGTGATTCATCCTTCATAAAATACACTTTGATCAAGAATCAAGACATGTCTGATAATGGCTTTGTCTCTGGTTTTGGTTTTGTGCGTTTTTGCTGAATGTTTATGATCATGCTAGAGTCTGAACATGAAGATTATGAGAGTTGAGTCTTATCTTGCACAACACACATTCCTCTTTTCCCACAGGGTTTTATCTGCCGCAAGTGTGTGTGTGTGCATGATTGTGTGTGTGTGTTCATATTTCTGTACTGAATCACACATTTATATGAGTAGATGGTGTTTTCATTTTCATTTGTTGCAGAAACATCAGAGCGTCAGTGATCAGTCCTGTATAGTTTACCAACATATATTTTTGCATATATTTTTGGCCATTTATTTAAATGCATTTTCAATGTAAGTCTATTTTTAAGAATATACGAAAATGTTTTTAATATTTTAAGATTGACTGTGTTTTCCTTTCTCTTGAATTATATGTTCATATATATTTTGGCATTCGAGGGTTTAATCAGAATATATTTTAAATTTGAAAAACAGATTTTCTTACCTGTTCTGTTTTTCAACATGCATTTAGCATGTGTTCAACATAAATTTTTTGGGAGAAATTTTTTTTTTGGGGGTCTTCAAAGATCACAGTGCTTTAGCTGCGTTTATGAGCCAGTAACACCTGCGTTTCTCACAGGAACTGTGCTGATAATGTCAGTGTGGTTTGTGGAGCTCTTGAGTGTCTGTGTGTGCGTTTACATCTGAGCAGATGATTTCTGATCATGTCCATGAAAGGGTCTGTATTGTATGCTCTTCTGCAACCAGACCACAACATTCAGACTGGCATATAAGGCATTTTTCATTTCCAGCCTTCATGAACAATTTTATATTACTTATAAATGATTAAAAACAATATTAATAGGAGTTATTAAGATTGATGTGGATTGGAATTGGTAAAATGTGCTTGGAAAAAAAATATGATCTGAAAATCAACTTGCCTAATAATTCTGCACACAGTGTATGTGTGTGTGAAAGTTTTCTGTGATGGGTAGGTTTTGTACAGTATCATTATGTTGATGGAAAGTCCCCATAAAACATGGAAACCCAACGTGTGTGTGTGTGTGTGTGTGTGTGTGTGTGTGTGTGTGTGTGTGTGTGTATTAACTGTAGTTTGGGAACAGATGTGTTCACAGAAGTGAACTAAACTGACAAACATCCCTGAGGGTTTGTTTCTCCGTAATGAGCTCCATGTTAAAACATTGAAAGGACCTCATCTGGAGGTCAGGAAATGCTTGCGTTTATTTATGTACTGTATGTGTGTGTGTGTGTGTGTGTGTGTGTGTGTGTGTGTGTGTGTGTGTGTGTGTGTGTGTGTGTGTAATAAGAGACTAACACAGTGTCTTAAAGTCGACATGAAACTGAAGTCTTTTCTTCTCTATTGTGCCGTATATCCCGGTGAAACGCTTCTCAAACAAGAACAAATGTAGGGCGGGGCTTGATTTTGATTGGATGGTTGTGGTTTGCTATTGGTTGATCTCATGTGAGTGACAGGTTGCTCTGCCCTCATCATCAGAGATGCTGCAAGAGGAAGATATTCTGATTCAAGATTACCAGAAACATGAATTTAACACAATAATGATGTGCACTGATAAATCATTTAGAATAAATGCTGCAATATTGCATAAAAAACAAGAATTGTCCATTTTGATTTTTAATTGAGACTTTACAGGCGAGTGCAGCAAGTGTCCTGACGTGACCGCAGCCTGTTGTTTCCTCTCGTGGAAAAATCAAAGTTGTATCAGAGAGAGACGCAGACAGACATGAGCTGATTTACTCCACACAAGAGACACACTGCGTGTGTGTGTGTGTGTGTGTGTGTGTGTGTGTGTGTGTGTGTGTGTGTGTGTGCATGCTCTCTAAGGTCTCAGATGTGACTCAGCGGATCTGCTGTGATCAAGTTGGTCATGTGACTGTAGAAGTTTTGTCTTTAACGTCCCACACACTGTTGTGTCAAATCTTTATAAAATGGCATCATTTAGCCAAAGACCTTCTATAGGCATTTACAAGAATGAACTAACCAGATATTCTAAACAATTTGTATATATATATATATATATATATATATATATATATATATATATATATATATATATATATAATTAGTAATAATGAATAAGATTAACATTATTATTTATATGATTCTTTACAAATGCTGTGGTTGAGCGAGTAAACGGGTTGGGTGGATGTTGTGGTTTAGAGTGTTATTTTATATTTTGCATACTATGAAAATCTGGATTAAACAGAGCTTGATAAAAACAAACATGAACTAGCTAATCAGATCATTTCCATGTGTTACACAGCCAATGACACAGAAGCTGACGACCATTACAAGTTAAAAATAGTTCAACTTTTAAAAATGCATGTGAAGACCCCTGAATTCTGTTTCATGTAGTTTCTCTCTATATAACGCAAGTGTGTGGGGTGATGATGACCCGAATCTACCAGAACCCGCCGCAGAATTAAAAACCAGGCCCAATTGAGTTGTTACCGTTTGAAACGCTGTGAAGCGAGAAAAGTCACACAGTGAATGTGTGTAGGAGTTCGATTGTGTTAAATCCAATTTGGCTGCCGATTGTTGTTCTGTTTATTCCTCTCGTCTTCCCACAATAATGCACCGGTTTATTTGTGTCTTGCGAACCCCGCAGTGCCGCCCGCTGCGTGTGATGTCATTTGAGTGTTTCCTGCGTCAGAAGACCTGATCGTCCAATCACATCACTCATTAACTCAGCTGGTTATTTAACAGCTGATTCAGCCTCTTCCTGTATGTCATGTCTCTAATCCACTCACTGCTTACGCATCTAGGAAATTTGCTTTGCAGTCATGTAAGTGGCCTGACGGGAGTTTCATAGGACACAAAAACACAGATGCTTGTTCAATGCAGTCCCAATGAACGTACTTCACATGCACAAACTCTGATGCATTTCAGAACGCGACACAAAATTGAGCAGTGGAGAGAGAAATGTCTCACGTTCTGCACAATGTTATGAGAACGTTCCCTGTTAGATGAACGCCAAACAAACTCTTAAACTCACAACAGCGATGGGAACAATTGCGGTGAACGTTCTCATGGGGTGTTTTGTTACTATCACTGATGATCTGGAAGGTCAGACACACTGAGGAGCTTCTGTTCTTCAGCTGCTCTGAAAGGCTGGAGAGAAATCTGTCCATCTAATCGTGATCACTGAGCACCTTAAATTACAAACACATACTGTGAGGGGAATGCCACAAAATACACGCTTATATTTATGCAGCGTCTCAGGAGGTGTTCTGATATCAGAGTTCTTCACAAAAATTGTCTATGTTTTCACATGCATATAATTCCCGAATATATTTGTCCGTTATTTCCTTCACACACGGGTAAGGTAACAGCATGCAGTGAAAGAGATTTCTGCAGGAGAGTATTAAAAATAGAGAAATACTGTAAAATGAAGCTTGAGAACAAAAATGACACACTTCAGCAGTTCCAAATCACTAAGAGTCTGTCTAAAAGTTTCTTTCTCTCCTGTTTCTCAGGATGAAAATGAGACGGCACAGGGTTTTCTTGATTTGCACGGTGGGACTGTGTGTTATTTCCTTCCTGCATTACTACAAGGCTCTCCACTACGTGTCCCTGCTGAGGGAGCTGTCTGCACCCTACCCTAACATCAAATCCTTCATCATGGTCACTGGTTTCTTCTGGAAGGAGGGCACCACCCCGTTGTCAAGCGCGTCCCCGGAGGAAGGACCTCCGCTGGTCCACAGCCTGTCGGAAGGCAAGCCTCGGGCTGGAGGAGGTGGTCTGGAGCTCGACACCGGACAAGAACCTGAAGCACCACGGCCGTGGAAGAGACCTGAAGATCTGCAGCGCCGGAGCTCAGGCACTACAGAGGTACCGAGACTGTTCTGCACCAAACACTCCCCTGTCTGTCATTGGTCAGTCAGACAGATAGTCCCGGCCCAAACTCTTTTGATTGGTTGAGTCATAAGTTGACATGTCTGGCGCTCAAATAATCAGATCAATGATGTGAAAGCATCACAGTGACCCTGCTGAAAAATCCAGAATTGCTGGTCACCAGTATAAGGTATGTTTTGCACGCTGGGACCAGCTTGGGATGATGGAGGACCTGCAAATGTTGTGTTTTGGGTGCTGGCATGACAACAAAACTTGTGTACGTGTTACAGGTCACGTTTCTTAGTGTGTGTTTGTTGTTAACAATTTTCCAAATTAACTTACGTAAATTATTTAATAAGGAAAAATGCATGTTGCTGGCTACATGTTTACTGGTACTCAGTAAAATCCTCATTGTTAAACAAACACTGCTCAGTTTTCATCTATAGAGAGTAAAAGTAACACTGAAACAATGTTGCAGTTGGTGAAATAAAATAGATGCACTTCATAAGTGATGTTTCAGCATTAGTGACGACTGACGAACACCTACGGTTAACAAACAGAATCACTGAAAATAAGAGGAACAACAAGAACAGAAAAAAAGAGAAGAGATGTGCAGAAACACAACAACAACAACTGACATACACTCATAAAGCCTTAGATGAAATCAACTGCAAATAAAATCAATATCTCACTAGAGGATGAATAAACAACTCCAAAAACAGCTTTATCATTTTCATTTATTACAAAGCGGTTTGGCTTTATTTATTTGGTACAAATGTTTTTGAAGTCACCATTATGGGGATCAGTGTTCCCTTTAGTTGTTAACTGTCATTATCAAGTTATTAACTGTCCCATTGAAATAGCTCTTCTCATAACCCCTGTTATTGAACAAACTGCTTATGATTATGCTTTTATTAGGCATTTTTCTTGGTTTTCGTGTCTCAAAATGTTTTTGTTTTGCAATGTACACAAGCGCTTTTTAACTGATTTGTGTACAGATCTCTCAAAACAGGAGGCGATTCCTTTGATGCTTTGAAATGTTTTACCAGTGACATTGATTAATAATGTAATCATAACTAAAAGCAATTAAAATTTTCAGTTCTACTTCCAGCAGAGGGAGCAAAATAAATGACAAAGTTATAATCATGTGTTTTAACCTTTATATTGTTTTTCATTTACATCATTAATGTGTTAAAATCAATGCTTGTCCCCAAACACTGCTTGCATACAGACAACTGGCCTACTCACACTCAACCCCGCAACCCCATACTGGTGAACCAGCTTAACCAGCTCACTTTTGCTTGAAAACAGCCATGAATATGCTGGTCCATCAGCAAGACCAGCACTATACATGCAAAAACCAGCCTAGATCAGCATTAACTAGCACTGCACCACCCATAACCAGCATGGACCACCATAGAATCCATGCTGGTTTTTGCTGGATTTTTCAGCAGGGGAGATCAACTCATAGATGTCTACAGACAATAAAATTGAGCCAAAATGTTCAAGAGAATAATGATGCATGCATAGTGTAATATAAAAAATAATTATAGTGGTTCAGCCATTTAAACAATCAATGGGGCTGCATAGTTAATCTAATAAATATTCAAGATTATGATTACTACTCCCGCGATTAATTGTGAAACATGCAGATTACAGCGTTAGAATAGACTTTTTCAAAACAGTTGTTCACAAGGAGCAAGTTTCAGTTCTACTTCTGTTTGTGGTGGCACATGAACATAAAAGTGGAGTTATTTTGGATGTTCTTGATGCTGTGCCACCTGCTTGCGGTGTAGAACATTGTGGATTCAGTGCAACAAACTAGTACACGCCCCACTGTAATCACATGATTCTGTCATAATCTTTCAGTCCTAAGAGTCGATGAAACTTTGTCCAGATTCTGCTGTCTTTGAGTCTTCTCATGGTGTATGTTCTCCATTAATCAGGTTCATAAGGGAGGTTTGGTCGCCTGGCAGCCCAGCAGTCCAACCAACCACAAGCCCGACCCACAGAGAGACGCTGCTGTCAGAGTTGCGGTGAACAAGCTTCAGCCGCGTCACGGATCGACTCCAGACCCGCTGGAATCCCTGGGCGACCTGCACCGCCGCACACATGTCCTTCGGGATGACCGTACCCCTTATTTCGTCCGCACCAAAGCGGGTGCTCTGTGCTTCCGTCAGGGGACGGAGATGGCACCGACGAAAGATGAGACATTGAAAGCGAGACCCAGTATTGCTGGAATGGGCCAGCGGAGAATATTGCAGAAGCCTGATGAGTCAAAGACTCTAGCAAAATCAGTGGAAGAGTCCGGTGCTGCTCGAGGGAAGCCAAAGCGTGGCAAGCGGCTGGTGAAGTGCGTCTGTCGGCCGGGCTGGCACGGTCCTTATTGTGGCGTGCCCACCATGGTCTACCACTCCAATCTGCCCACGAAAGAGAGACTGACGCCACGTGAGACGCCCCGACGCGTCATAAACGCCATTAATGTGAACCACGAGTTTGACCTGTTGCATGTGCGCTTCCGCGAGCTCATCCAGGCCGTGGATCTCTTCCTCGTGTGCGAGTCCAACTTCACAGCATACGGGGAAAGACGCCCGCTGAGATTCCTGAATCTGCTACTCAACGGAACGTACAATTACGTGCGGCACAAGATCCTCTATGTCTTCCTGGACCATTTCCCAGATGGCGGCCGACAGGACGGATGGATCGCCGACGACTACCTGCGCACGTTCCTGACCCGTGACGGCATGGCTCGGATTGCGGGCGTGCGGTCCGATGATGTTTTTCTCATCAACGATGCTGATGAAATTCCAGCTCAGGAAGGAGTCCTTTTCCTTAAGCTTTTCGATGGCTGGACGGAGCCTTTTGCCATCCACATGCGGAAATCCCTATATGGATTTTTCTGGAAGCAGCTGGGCTCCCTCGAGGTGGTGTCTGGGTGCACCGTCGGAATGCTGAGGGACGTCTACGACAACGATGGGATTCGGCTTAGGCGGCGGGAGTACTACACCATGCCGGGATTCCGGAAGTACGAGAACGACACCGGCCACATCTTGGTGCAGTGGTCAATTGGAAGTCCATTCCATTTCGCAGGCTGGCACTGCTCCTGGTGTTTCACGCCAGAGGGAATTCACTTTAAACTCATTTCGGCCCAGAACGGGGACTTTCCTCGCTGGGGCGACTACGAGGACAAACGGGACCTCAACTACATCCGGGAGCTGATCCGAACGGGGGGCTGGTTTGACGGCTCTGTGCAGGAGTACCCGCCCTCGGACCCTAAGGAACATATGTATGCCCCCAAATACATGTTGGATAATTACGATCACTACCGCTACTTGTTGGAGAACCCTTATGCCATGCAGTCCAAACCAGGAGGCGCGTAGAGCGGAATGCGGACCAAATGCTTGGGAGAGAAGAGACCGCCGTCCTGTTCCTCTCTTTCCTCTCTCTCCCATTGGTCAAGACCACTCGGCCTCACCCAACACCGTCCAATGGCTGAACGCTTCATGTGAACACAGGCCTTGCAGAGAACAAGCAAACCTTTCTGTTTTGGTCAATGTTTACATGAAGGTTCTGTGAGAGACTCTGCGCCTCCTGTATTCACTGTACATGACTGTGTGTGAGAGAGAGAGAGCGAATGTGTGTGTGAGTGAATTTCATTGGTGCACAGACTTTCTTGCTTGCACTTAAGAATAAAAAAAAAGAACTCATTGCACAAATGCCAAATTTTTTTGGGTTTGTTGACAGCTTGTAAATTCCTCTGAACTCAAAACGTCGTTTTCCTCGGCCAGAAAAAAAACTTTGTGTATCATTGTGAGCTGTTCTGAATGAGTTTGTAGACGAGAGAGAGAGAGAGAGAGAAAGAGACCATTACAGAGAAACAGAGCTTTGTTTGAGCTCTTCTGATGGAGCTGATATGTGAGATTTAGCCGAGCAAGAGAGGGAGAGGTTCACTCTGACAGAACAAAAACGAGCTTCCTGTTTTAGAAATCCTTGCGGAAAACATCCTAAAGCTGGAAAACGAGCTGTTTTCAAAGAAAAAGCAGATAATTAGTCTGCGATATTGTGCACAAAAATGGGAAGACGCCAGATAAAATAAGACACAGGCTCTGTTCCAAGCTAGTGAACTGCCTACGTAGGCATTTTAAGGCATCATAGGTGTGTCTTTGACACCAAGGTTGTTCCAAATCATATGATGCCTTCTAAGATATGTTCCTCTGGAATTCTAATTTACCCTTTCTAGAGAAGGCCTGATCTGAGAGTGCATTGCAACAAGCTACGTGAAAAAAATCTAGCCACGATGGTGGACGAAGACGTTGGCATGCAGCGTTCAATACCGAAAAGCATTGAAAATAAACGGTTCAATCCAATGTATATTTTTATGCTTTTTAAGAATTGTTAGCTTAACAACATGCTTCATACTTAACTGGAATCAGCAATGCAGCTCACTGTGTTTTGGAACAGAGCCATGTAGCGTTTGGTGGTCTTGGCTCTCGTGTTTTAATTTCAAGTTAGAACAGGAACAGTTTCTTATGAAATCCTGTGCCGGAAATACCCTGTTCTCAGAGCAGTGAAGCCATCTGATCACATTAGAGATCTGTGGGGAATTACATTCACACGGCAGCACCAGAGATCTGAAGATTTGACAGGGAACGTTCTAGGATAATTCACTGACTTTGTCTTCTGGGGTTGTTAAAGTCAACATGTAGTAACGTTGACTCTCTTGATTCATGTCGCTGCTCCTATTGCGAATGACTCATTGTCATTATTCTGAAGAAATATAGCTGACGTCAATCCCTCTTTAGAGACACATTATAAAGAAAATGAAGTCCCAACCTACATTTATCCTCACAGAATGCCTCATTGCAAAAAAATATATTACACAAGTGAAATGGGAAGTGAATGTCGTGTCATGTTCACTTTAGGCTCCAGAATGGTCAGCCATAAACAAACTCCTCTAGACATACGATTAAAGTAGAAGAGGGAATCATTTCCGAAGAACATTATCTCTATGTCAGACATGCATTGCTAAAAACAGGTCTTCAGATATAGGAACTATCTTGGCGCGGGTTAAAGTACTGCCACCAAACCTTCACAGTGAAATAAATATCACCAGTAGTCAAGGGTCATGAACTAACAAATGACTTCTGTCTGCCATTCCTGCAGCAGTGCACAACAGCGGCACATTATAAACAGCCTAAAGATAGAAAGAGCGTTAGATGTCCCGAAGACATAACGGATCTCAGCAGAGACAGGTGCTCAATCTCCGTCCACATGTGTTTATAACGATCTCGGATGCTTCAGTGTGGCCGTGACCCCTCGTCTGTCGTCAAATGGGAATTCAGCCTTTATGCTCGCAGTAAATGTGCTTGAGAGGAGCCTGTGTGAGCTGCAGACCTCTCGGCACGGATGTCTCCAAATCTGTGTGGTTTCCACATGGGAATACATGTGGAATATTGACCTTTATTCCAGTGACTTTTGATGCAATTGCATCAGATTCTTATCCTGAAACACAAGCGTTTATGAGCAGACTGTTTCATTCTACCTAAATCTGTATATCAAGCAGCTTACGTGAGCAGGAATATCTTTATTAATGGCCTTATGAATGACCTCATGAAATTCATATCTGGAGAATCTGAGACACAAGGGCTGAGTTCACATCTGCCGGGTCTCTTATCTGTCGGTCGACGACCACCGTGCCACATTTAGTTCAGAAGGACATTTGATTTACTTTGGTTTGAACTTGCGTAAGATGCTCTGGGGGATTTCGTCTTGAGTTTAATGATTGTTTTGCTCATTTGAATCAAATGAAGGACTGTTTTGAGGCATTTGGCTGTAGATCAGGAACCGCTTTAGATGACCTCTCTCTCTCAGTTAACAAACATTCACTGTTTTGGACTTACTGTCATTTTTGTTTTGTGTTGTTTGCTGTTGTAAATGTTGTTGCTGTTTACATTTATTTATCTAATTTATTACTATCCTGTTTCTGTGTACAAAAGGGAAGGTCGATCTGTCAGACGAGAGAGATGCTGCAAGTTCTTCTCTGACTCTGTATGAAAGACTGAAATGTCTCTCTCTTCCATGTCATCCCTCCATCCTGTCCATTCACCCCATATTATTCATCTTAAACATGAAGTCTGCCATTAACTTTCTTGGCTAGAAACACTTTACGCTAGTATGCAAATGCCACTGAACCTCAAGTAGGTGAAAGAGATTCCTTCAAATGTTTAATTGGATGTGGTAGGTTTAAGGAAACGGTGTGGCTGGACCTTCAAGCTCCACCCATTATACCCAGAGAGGAGGAGCTGAACATCAAGCTCCACCCGTATCGTGCAGAGAGAAGGAGCTAGCCGTCAAGCTCCACCCATTACACCCAGAAAGGTGGAGCTCGGGGTCAAGCTCCTTCATTATACCTAGAGAGGAGGAGCTGAAAATTAAGCTCCACCCATATCGTGCAGAGAAAAGGAGCTGAACATCAAGCTCCACCCATTACACCCAGAGAGGTGGAGCTCGGGGTCATGCTCCACCCATTATACCCCGAGAGGTGGAGCTCTGGGTCAAGCTCCTTCATTATACCTAGAGAGGAGGAGCTGAACATCAAGCTCCACCCATATCGTGCAGAGAAAAGGAGCTGAACGTCAAGCTCCACCCATTACACCCAGAGAGGTGGAGCTCGGGGTCATGCTCCACCCATTATACCCCGGGAGGTGGAGCTCTGGGTCAAGTTCCTTCATTATACCTAGAGAGGAGGAGCTGAACATCAAGCTCCACCCGTATCGTGCAGAGAGAAGGAGCTGGCCGTCAAGCTCCACCTATTACACCCAGAAAGGTGGAGCTCGAGGTCAAGCTCCACCCATTATACCCCGAGAGGTGGAGCTCTGGGTCAAACTCCTTCATTATACCTAGAGAGGAGGAGCTGAACATCAAGCTCCACCCATATCGTGCAGAGAAAAGGAGCTGAACATCAAGCTCCACCCATTACACCCAGAGAGGTGGAGCTCGGGGTCAAGCTCCACCCATTACACCCAGAAATGTGAAGCTCGGGGTCAAGCTCCACCCATTATACCCAGAGATGTGAAGCTCGTGGTCAAGCTCCACCCATTACACCCAGAAATGTGAAGCTCGGGGTCAAGCTCCACCCATTATACCCAGAGATGTGAAGCTCGGGGTCAAGCTCCACCCATTACACCCAGAGATGTGAAGCTCGGGGTCAAGCTCCACCCATTATACCCAGAGATGTGGAGCTGGACATCAAGCTCCACCTATTACACCCATAGAGGAGGAGCTCAGGGTCAAGTTCCACCCATATCATGCAGAGAGGTGGAGCTGGATGGCAAGCTTCGCCCATTACACCCAGAGAGGAGGGGCTATAATTTGCCCTTTTTAGTAAATTCTAGCTCTAAATCTGAACTAGTGTCAACAGCTCCAGACTACTGCTGCCTTCACGTGCTATTGGAATTATCATAAATACAAGTTTCCTAGTTAAAAATCGGACACCCTCTCAAGTCGTATTTTCCATTGGGAAGCTTGGGGATCATTTTGATACCCAAGTTTCTGAGATATGCAGGCCATAAACTTTAAACATTGCGGAGTTTAGAACGATTGCTATTCTTTATTAGTTTTTATAATTTTTTTCTCCTTGTCGTTAAAGTTTATTTATTACATATATGAATAATCAATTGAAGCATATGTTTTATACACCACGAAAACAGTCAGCAAGCTATCTAGATAGCGCGGTGAATAAGGTTTATATGGTTGTCAATGAATGGGACGCTAAATATCATTTGGCCATAATAAGATTTTCCCAATAAATAGGCAAGAATAAACCTGCCATCCTTCTTTCCGACAACAAAGCACTCGATGAGCTTGTCATCACAACTTCAGAAGTGGAAAGTGAAAACATTTCCGATAGCACTTGAAGGCAGCATTCAAATCTGGACAAAAGTCGTGTAGTGAATTCTAACCTCGATAAGATGCTCTTCAAACTGTAGAGGAAAGAGAATCGCCGAAGAACGCCTGCGCAGTTCGTTTGCATACTGGCGTAGAGTTTGTTTTGGGTCATTATCTTGCTTTTGTCTTGTGAATCACCTGTGAACGGTGTCGTCTCATGCTTCAGGGAGCTTTGCTCGCAGCTCACATGCTGTTTGTTCTGTGATAAACGGATGAATGGAAAAATGTTTATATAAAACACAGGACAGGCTTTATAATGGAATGGAGCAGGTGCTCGTCTGTGCTTCATCACAGATCAAAAGAAATTCTGACGTAAATCATGAGGTGACATATGGACACACACACCGAACACCTGAAAATGAAATATTAAAGCATATTCATGATTGAGCCCTTTTGTGTGAGAGCTGTACTCTCCAAACTGTTCATATCTGCACTGCATTTTATAATTTCGAAAGTGTAACTTATTCAGTGTGTTCTGCTTTAATATATTAAAGGGTTTTTTCTTTCTTTATATTTTCTGGTGAAGTTAATATTTGTCACTTGATGTGTAATCTTGTATAAGATACTCATATAACATAAAGATCAGTCTATCATGTTTGTCACTATTATTGATGCACTGTATGGGTTTTTGTTCCGCTAATCAATCCAGTTTTATCTCTCCTGTGATCTGACATTATACGTGCTGCGGTGGGATCACTCTCCTCCAATCACATCCACTCTTCTCTCTCTCTCTCCGCCAATCATGTCCACTGATCTGTCCCTCTCCACCAGATCCGTGTGGGAGAGTGTCTCATGCTGGTTTACTGATGGAATCATTTCTCTGATTGAACCCTATAGTCAGATGAACGACGTATCAGTGAGGAAAGAGTGAAAGTGTGTGAAAAGAAGAGAATAGTTCTCTTCTGCACTGGTAAGAAGGAGTGTGTACATGAAATGAGTTTATACAATCCTTTTTGTTTTGTGTATATGAATGGCTATATGTTAACCTTGAATAAAAATAACAAATTCTATGACAAAAACTATAATAAATTAATTTGAAAACCAGTTTTTGGACATATTTCCATTTACCTTCCACTGATCAAAGGCAGTCATTGGTGTTAATTCTACAACTATTTAATTTATGAGAACAGGTCGATGGTTAAATGCTGTATTGATCCATGAGAGGAAAAAAATGTTAAATTATTATCATGGTTATAAGTCACAGGACAGAGAACATAAAATTCATCTACAGTTCTGAAGGGTTCATTTGTGTTCTTCACTAGTGACTTCAGTGCACACTAGAGGGCAGTGTGTGCTCAGAATCTAAGTGCGTAATGCCTTCGGATTAGCATTTGGGCTGGTTTTGTGCAGACCTGGCAACCCCGAACTGAACAGTCAAGAGTACAGGAGATTCCACTGAAGAAAGAGTAGATGAAACACCAGCTAATAAAGAGATAGATAGTCTGTTATTGAGAGATGTTAAAGTTGCTTGTGTTTCTGTTTATCACCATCAAACCTTTATAGAGTTGATTGTAGGTTTACAGTGATGGCTGTTGTCTTGATTGTTGGTAATAAGGTTAAAATCAATCGAGCAGTTGCTTCTGGTGGTGATGTTATTATTGTCCCTCTCTGAGAAACAAAATGACCTGATTGAGGACATGCTGGTGAAATGAAGAAATAATGGTCTTTTTAACAACGGTTTACAGAGACGGTTGCCATTCACACCAAGAACAATATCTAAAGATAATTATAATGATAAGTATTAAGCAAAAAATTAAGAGTAATCCGTTACTTTACTTTTTATGGGGAAAAGTGATTAAATGACAGTAATTAATTACTTAGTAACACCCAACACTTGTCAAAGCGGCTCAAAGGAGGCTGTCCCAATTTGAAAACTCCTTCAAATGCGGCCTTCTTTTCCCGGACATGAAGGATAGAGCAGGTGGATCAGGGTTGCCAGGTTTTCACAACAAAACCTGCCCAATTGCTACTCAAAACTAGCCCAAGGTCCCCCTGTAAAAATAGTGTTCCGGGGGGTAAAATTTGCGTTTTTGGTGGGGTTCCCCTGGTAAAATTCGCATTCCAGGGGATTTGGCGGAGTGTCTATTTACACTAAGTGCAAATAGCGTCCCTTGTTGGCAAATGCTATTTACACTAGCTCCGCCCACCAATGTCTGATTGGCCCACTCAAATTTTAAAAAATGCACATGGAACTCACAATTACATTTACATTTACAAAACTGCGAACGAGTGTTTAATAAGATTAAAAGTGTTTATTGGGTTAGATGAAGGTGTAGGGAGGGTTTTTATTCTCCCAATAAGGCAGTATCCATTTAATCATTTTAATAAATATAATAATTTACACTCTATGATATTATTGCATCCTGCTAATGTACAAAAATACTGAGGTGCAAATAGTATCTGCCAATAAAAAGTATAGATAGCATCTAATTACTATTTACTCTTATTGCAAAGAACTGATACTTTTACATGGTGTAAATAGCATCTACTGCTATTTTTACTTCATTGTCAACCCGCGGCAACAGTGTTAAAGTAGCCACAACACTGAGGTGGATCCTTCACAGCCTATAACCTATCCCAAGATTCATTGCACGCCGGTGACGACTGATTTTTAAAAAAAAAAATTTGGAGAGAAAGTGTTGGATTACACTTTTAAATGTAAATATTGTTAGGTTTCAACTTACTCAAATATCTAACAATACAAATATTTCTTTTGTTTTTTTACTTAATATGTGATTTTATAGATTATTTACTGTTTTTATGTGCATAAATGTATTGATTAGAACGATTTTAGAGTGATTTTTAATACTGTTCATCGTCCTTGGTGTGAGTGGGCCATACGGTGCGTTCACTCCATGTTGTAATTACTGTAATTATGAGATTTCAACTTGTACAAAAGTGTTGGTAACACTTTACTTAAAGGGGTGTGCATAAGACTGACATGACACATATCATGAGGTTTTATGCATTTTCATGACAACTGTCATTAAATGTCATTTGCTCATTTTTAATGCAAAGATGACACTGTTTGAGATGTCAACTTGACATTATTTAGCTTCAAGGGTTAACATTACATTAAACTGTCATGTGGTTGGTCTTGACATTGGCTGTCATGAGGCCATTATAATAGTGTCATGAATATTTTTCTGACCACTTTTTGTCCATGGTACAAATTGAATTTGTCATTAAGTGTAAATACTCTGTCAAATAATTTTATAACAGCGTCATGAATATTTTTCATTTAATGTTTTTTTTTTTTAAGTTTCCTCCAACAGAAGGTCAGATAATAGACAATTTCAAATTTCTTAAAAAAAGATGACACTGTTATAAAATAATGGTAACGTTTTATTTTAGGGTCTTTTAACTAGTGCATGCATATTACTAGAATATTGGCTATTTATTAGTATTTATTAAGCACATATTAATGCTTTATTCTGCATGACCTTATTCTACATTCTTAATCCTACCCAATACCTAAACCTAACAACTAACTATTAATAGGCAGTAAATTAGGAGTTTATTGAGGGAAAAATCATAGTTAATAGTTTATATGTGTTCCCCATACTAAAGCGTTACCAAAATAATGTAATGTAATGTTAACCCATAAAGCTAAGTAGTTTCTTAAGTTTGATAATTAATCTGCTATGTCATGTTTATGACAGGTTATGATGTCTTGGCAATGTCAAGTTATCATCACAAAGACACTGACAGTTTATGATGCATTGACTTATCTCAAACAATGTCATCTTTGCATTAAATATGACATAATTGAGCGAATGATATGTGTCATGTCATGATTATGAAGGAGTCATGTCAGTCTTATGCACACCCCTTCAAGTGAAGTGTTACCAAAGCGTTCACATCCTCATAAAGCTTGTAATTACAGCTTGTAAGATGGGAAATAATTCCCAGTCCGAGGATTTGTACAGCTCCGAATAAACGTCACGTGTTGCCATCTCAACATGGCCTGAACGCAGGAATAATTCACACAAACCGAATAAAAAAACAAGACATCTGAGCAAGTATTTTGTTGCTGAATTTAATAGAAACATTATAAACATACACGCCAGAATATAGCAATAGTTGTTTTCCCCTGCAGAAAGTGCACATGTCTGTAAACGTTGAGTTTAGCACCTGCTCATGTTGAGGCTGAAGCACCAGTTCATGAAACAACAGAAACCTTGAAAAGGTCAACGGATAGTTCACCCAAAAATGAAAAATCTGTCATTTACTCACCCTCAAGTTGACTGCCATAGTGTTTTATTTTCCTACCAGGGTCATCAATGGGGGACGAGATCTTGAGAGTGAGTAAATGATGACAAAATTTTCATTTTGGGGTGAACTGTCTCTTTAAGGCACCTAATGAACATGGAAAACAAAATACAAAATGTCAGTTTCATGACATCAGTCCAGTGATGGACTTTATTTCCCAGAAACTGAAACTCAGATGATGTCCTTCACAGGGAAATCTGTAAAAGCTGGATATTGTCAAATTGTTTGTGGGTTCTGAGATCAGATTCATACAGGTAATCACAACACTGATCTCAGAGCAGCTGCCAAACACAATAGTTGCTTCCCCATATGCACTCAACCATGTAGTGTATGAGTTTTCTAAGGTTATTTTGTCATTCATCATCAGAGTCTGAAGTCCCTCCGGTACGTAATTAAAGCTGCGACAGTCGAGTGCATGAACATTCCACGCTTAATTTTTTCGGTTAATTAAAGTGAACTTTTTCTATTTGGAATTTTCAGTGTGAACACATGCACTATTTATACTACAAAACATCATAAAATAGTGCATAATTATGCGAATTGACCTGATGTCCTTCAGAAACCAGTGTTGAATGGCAGTGGGTTAAAATAAAAACATCAATCAGTGGCGTATCCCATGACTGACTTACTATAAAAGTGGTTTTTATACTTATTTTATGATCATTAGAGACCTAAGAATGCCTTTTGTTCCACAGAAGAAAGAAACCACATGATGTTAAGTAATGTTTGTTTCTGTGTGAGCGAGCTAGAAACACTGAAACACACTCCCTAGTTCAGTAGGAAGTACACTGTTGAGGGAGGTTGGAATGATTGAACGCACCACAAAACCAGTGAGGACTATATTCACTTATTGGAACTGTCTCTTGATTTGTCCCATATTTCATGACTTTGGTTCAGCTTCAGTGAAGAAACACAATGAAGAAAATGAATGACAGCAGAAGAACATCGATCAATGTGTTTCCGAGTGTCTCCAGCTGGAGTTTACACTTACAGAGCTGGACTGACATGATAAGATGTGTTTTGAGTTTAGGGATAGGAGGGAGTATAAATAGATCAATTTGAAATCAAATGGAAATACAATTCAATTATTTTCTTGAAAGTTTCTCAACTTTTGGTCATGTGACGCAGCTTGTTTTTGGGCTCTACTCGATTGAATGTTGATTATTCTCCTCATATTCTCCATTGTTGCAGCTCCTCTCTTCCCAGTCTGTCAGTAACGCTCTGTTTAGTTCCTGTCTCTATGAAGCCCCGCCTTCTGAAAAGCACAATGTGCTCTGATTGGTCGGCTGGAGCAGTGTGTTGTGATTGGTGTTTGGGAAATGTCCCGCCCCTTACCATAACTGCCAGTTTCAACACACTACTAACTAACTCAACCAGGCCCCGCCCCTTTATTCTGCGCATTAATTATTTAAATGAGGAACATTGTGAAGAAACACTGACACTGATCTAGAGAAGAACTGGAACTTTGCAGAGCTTTTTCAATATTACACACATGGAAAAAAAGCATAATAGGTCCTCTTTAATATGTGAATCATGTCACGTGTAACTGAGTCATCAGTGTCCTAATCTGTAGAATATCGAGGAGGTCAAATTCATGCTGACAATATCCTGACTCATTGATCACAGGGAATGAGGGAAGAGAATGAAACTGCATTTACTCATTTTCTGTAATCGCAGCTCATCTGAGAGTGACTTTAGCTGCGCTCATGGAGGGAAAGATGTGTGAGGGATTGAGAGTTAAAGTCCTGCTCATTATGAATCAACAGGCCGCTCAGCAGCTCAAATCAAACAAAGTCTTTATGTCTTTCAAGGCAAGTGTTGTTGCGCTTATCAAAATTTCTCCAAAATGAGATGAGAGAAAACAGCAGAGTGCTCAATTGAAAAGCTAAAGTCGCACTTCTCAGATCTTCACCGACTGCGATTCCTCCCCCTAGACTTTAGGAGCCACCAGGTGTCCATTGAAGGTGATGTAGACGTCCACGTCGTCGCTGTAAATGGCGTTGTCCCGCTCGCGCTTGTAGAGTCGCACCCAGACCTCGTCGTTGAGCTCCAGCGGCAGCATGACGCTCTGGCTCTGCATGATGGAGCGGTCGCTGGGCTGCGCGTACAGGATCACCTGCTGCCGGTCGTTGTGCATCAGGTGCAGGTACGTCTCCTTGAAGTTCCAGGTGTGAATGTTGACGTTAAAGAAATAGACTCCCGGGACGAAGCAGTAGAACTTCCCTTTGAACATGTTGAAGTGTTCGCCCAAGTTCACGAAGACGGTGTCGAAGATCATGGCCTGGTAGTAATCGGCGCTGTGCAGAGCTTTGCGTCGGCCCACGGAGAAGGACGACTGCTGGATTTTGCAGGGGTCTCCGGGGGCCCCCGTGTCTCCTTTACTGCCCTTGGGCCCCGTCGCGCCTCTGAATCCTGGGGGTCCGTCCAGTCCGGCTTTACCAGGCGTCCCTCTGTCTCCACGATCTCCTTTGTCACCTGTCAACAACCGATCAGTGAACTAAGTCATTGAGCACATTTACATACACACTGAACTGGGTTAAAAACAACCCGATTTGTGTTAAATATGGACAATCCCAGCGATTGAGTCATTTTGACCCAATAGTTGGGTTAAACATTTGACCAAAATTACTATATGGCTGGCTTACCCTGCAGGTTGGGGTAAACATCTAACCCAACTGCTGGGTCAAAGCAACCCACTCACTTGGTTTGTCCATATTTAACCCAACTTGGGTCATTTTTAACCCAGCATTTATTTTTTAGAGTGTGTTATGCTGATAACTTCCAACTGAATTAACCCATTGTCCCGGTTTACATGAAAACTAATAATCAGGCAATGCAAGAAAACCGCATTTACAAGACTTTATTAACTCTTTCCCTGCCATCAAATTCCCTGAATTTTCCTGCTTTCAGTGGTTTCACTGTTATATGGTAGGGGGCGCTATTACACATCTTCTGAAAGAGTAACATATTTTTCAGATCAAAACACAGGCAAAAAGGGGCGGAAAAATGCGATAAAAGCATTGCTTATGTTCGTTGTAGTCTGAAATTTTTTTTGATTTTTTTCAACTTTTTGTTCAAAATGTTGCTTTTTTATGAAACTAACCCACATTCAAGTGTTGATAAAAAAGAATGCATGAAGACAGAAAAAACCAATAGATTCTAGAATAGAATAAAAAATGCTGGCAGTGACTGACAACTTAAAAAAAAAAAACGCTGACAGGGAAAGAGTTTCTGCTTTTGTCTTCATTTTGTCGTTTAGAGTATCTGCAGATGAAAACACTTTTCACTGCGCAGTGGTTTTTGCTCGTCAACAGATGTTCCTCACCACCAGTTAAATTACCCCTTATACAGCTCAAAGGAAATAAACCATGGTCACATGACTTCACAGCGACCAATGGCAACAGGCCTCCTGTGGTTGTTTTCAGGAATCTCTGTGAATGGAAATGGATTTGACCACTACCAATCTGTGTCCACTGCGAGTGAAGAATGAACATTACCCAAAGAACAAGTAAACAAAAGTTGTGTTTTTCTCTTTTGGCTTCTTCGTTTGTTCTTCTAGAGAAGCTGTTCTGAACAAAACTGGGTCAGAGAGAGGAAAAAAACAAATGCTAAGAATAAAATGCAACAACATATAATTATGTATAATCAGGACAGTAAAATGAACGTATGACAGGAAGGAGAAATCACTTCCCATAACTTTAGCTGTTGTGTGACCATCAAACTCTATGGTATTTCAGCACAAATTCATCTGTCACTTTGTAGAAACTTCAAAATAAATAATATTAATAACATTTTTGTTTGAACAAAACAATATTGAGTCACCAGTGAAAATGTCAAATCAGGGTCCTCAAGCAAAGCTAACCCTGCTGAAGATTCACATTCATATTTACGGCGCCCCGCACGACATGCAAGAAAAAAAAGTTTCCCTCGTACCCTCGATCTATAAGGTAGCGCACGATTTACTATTTTGTTCCCTCGATATACTATTTCGTTCCCTCGATTTACTATTTCGTTTCCTTGATTTGCTATTTCGTTCCCTCGATTTGCTATTTCGTTCCCTCAATTTCCTATTTCGTTTCCGCGATTTACTATTTCGTTTCCTCGATTTGCTATTTCGTTCCCTCAATTTCCTATTTCGTTTCCGCGATTTACTATTTCGTTTCCTCGATTTGCTATTTCGTTTCCGCACTTTACTATTTCGTTCCCTTGATTTACTATTTCATTCCCATGATTTACTATTTCGTTTCCACGATTTACTATTTTGTTCCCTTGATTTGCTATTTCATTTCCGCGATTTACTATCTCTTTCCCTTGATTTGCTATTTCATTTCCGCGATTTACTATTTCGTTCCCTCGATTTGCTATTTCGTTTCCGCGATTTACTATTTCGTTTCCGCGATTTACTATTTCGTTTCCATGATTTAGTATTTAGTTCCCTCGATTTGCTATTTCGTTCCCATGATTTGCTATTTCATTCCCTCGATTTGCTATTTCGTTTCCGCAATTTACTATTTAGTTCCCTCAATTTCCTATTTCGTTTCCGCGATTTACTATTTCGTTTCCTCGATTTGCTATTTCGTTTCCGCACTTTACTATTTCGTTCCCTTGATTTACTATTTCATTCCCATGATTTACTATTTCGTTTCCACGATTTACTATTTTGTTTCCGCGATTTACTATTTCGTTCCCTCGATTTGCTATTTCGTTTCCATGATTTAGTATTTAGTTCCCTCGATTTGCTATTTCGTTCCCATGATTTGCTATTTCGTTTACATGATTTAGTATTTAGTTCCCTCGATTTACTATTTCATTCCCATGATTTACTATTTCATTTCCGCGATTTACTATTTCGTTCCCTCGATTTGCTATTTTGTTTCCGCGATTTACTATTTAGTTCCCTCGATTTGCTATTTCGTTTCCATGATTTAGTATTTAGTTCCCTCGATTTGCTATTTCGTTCCCATGATTTGCTATTTTGTTTACATGATTTAGTATTTAGTTCCCTCGATTTACTATTTCATTCCCATGATTTACTATTTCGTTTCCGCGATTTACTATTTTGTTCCCTTGATTTGCTATTTCATTTCCGCGATTTACTATCTCGTTCCCTTGATTTGCTATTTCATTTCCGCGATTTACTATTTCGTTCCCTCGATTTGCTATTTCGTTTCCGCGATTTACTATTTTGTTCCCTCGATTTGCTATTTCGTTTCCCTGATTTAGTATTTAGTTCCCTCGATTTGCTATTTCGTTCCCATGATTTACTATTTCGTTTCCGCGATTTACTATTTTGTTCCCTTGATTTGCTATTTCATTCCCTCGATTTGCTATTTCGTTTCCGCGATTTACTATTTAGTTCCCTCGATTTACTATTTCATTTCCGCGATTTACTATTTCGTTCCCTCGATTTGCTATTTTGTTTCCGTGATTTACTATTTAGTTCCCTCGATTTGCTATTTCGTTCCCATGATTTGCTATTTCGTTTACATGATTTAGTATTTAGTTCCCTCGATTTACTATTTCATTCCCATGATTTACTATTTCGTTTCCGCGATTTACTATTTTGTTCCCTTGATTTGCTATTTCATTTCCGCGATTTACTATCTCGTTCCCTTGATTTGCTATTTCATTTCCGCGATTTACTATCTCGTTCCCTCGATTTGCTATTTCATTTCCGCGATTTACTATTTCGTTCCCTCGATTTGCTATTTCGTTTCCGCGATTTACTATTTCGTTCCCTCGATTTGCTATTTCGTTTCCATGATTTAGTATTTAGTTCCCTCGATTTGCTATTTCGTTCCCATGATTTACTATTTAGTTTCCGCGATTTACTATTTTGTTCCCTTGATTTGCTATTTCATTCCCTCGATTTGCTATTTCGTTTCCGCGATTTACTATTTAGTTCCCTCGATTTGCTATTTCGTTCCCATGATTTGCTATTTCGTTTACATGATTTAGTATTTAGTTCCCTCGATTTACTATTTCATTCCCATGATTTACTATTTCGTTTCCGCGATTTACTATTTTGTTCCCTTGATTTGCTATTTCATTTCCGCGATTTACTATCTCGTTCCCTTGATTTGCTATTTCATTTCCGCGATTTACTATTTCTTTTCCGCGATTTGCTATTTCATTTCCGCGATTTACTATTTCGTTCCCTCGATTTGCTATTTCGTTTCCGCGATTTTCTATTTTGTTCCCTTGATTTGCTATTTCGTTTCCGCGATTTACTATCTCGTTCCCTTGATTTGCTATTTCATTTCCGCGATTTACTATTTCGTTCCCTCGATTTGCTATTTCGTTTCCGCGATTTACTATTTCGTTCCCTCGATTTGCTATTTCGTTTCCATGATTTAGTATTTAGTTCCCTCGATTTGCTATTTCGTTCCCATGATTTACTATTTCGTTTCCGCGATTTTACTATTTTGTTCCCTTGATTTGCTATTTCATTCCCTCGATTTGCTATTTCGTTTCCGCGATTTACTATTTAGTTCCCTCGATTTACTATTTCATTTCCGCGATTTACTATTTCGTTCCCTCGATTTGCTATTTTGTTTCCGCGATTTACTATTTAGTTCCCTCGATTTGCTATTTCGTTCCCATGATTTGCTATTTCGTTTACATGATTTAGTATTTAGTTCCCTCGATTTACTATTTCATTCCCATGATTTACTATTTCGTTTCCGCGATTTACTATTTTGTTCCCTTGATTTGCTATTTCATTTCCGCGATTTACTATCTCGTTCCCTTGATTTGCTATTTCATTTCCGCGATTTACTATCTCGTTCCCTTGATTTGCTATTTCATTTCCGCGATTTACTATTTCGTTCCCTCGATTTGCTATTTCGTTTCCGCGATTTACTATTTCGTTCCCTCGATTTGCTATTTCGTTTCCATGATTTAGTATTTAGTTCCCTCGATTTGCTATTTCGTTCCCATGATTTACTATTTAGTTTCCGCGATTTACTATTTTGTTCCCTTGATTTGCTATTTCATTCCCTCGATTTGCTATTTCATTTCCGCGATTTACTATTTTGTTCCCTTGATTTGCTATTTCATTTCCACGATTTACTATTTCGTTCCCTAGATTTGCTATTTAATTTTCGCGATTTACTATTGCGTTACCTTGATTTACTATTTCATTCCCACGATTTACTATTTCGTTTCCGCGATTTACTATTTTGTTCCCTTGATTTGCTATTTCATTTCCGCGATTTACTATTTTGTTCCCTCGATTTGCTATTTCATTCCCGTGATTTACTGTTTCGTTCCCTAGATTTGCTATTTCGTTTCCGCGATTTACTATTTTGTTCCCTCAATTTACTATTTTGTTCCCTCAATTTATAAATCATGCACACAATTTACTAATTTGTTCTCTTAATTTAATAAATTGTGCACATGACTTACTATTTTGTTTCCTCCATTTATAAATCGTGCACACAATTTACTATTTCGTTCCCTGGATTTGCTAATTTGTGCACATGATTTGCTATTTTGTTCCCTTGATTTGTTATTTCGTTCCCTCAATTTATAAATTCTGTGTGCAATTTACTATTTCGTTCCCACTATTTATAAATCATGCACACAATTTACTATTTCATTCCCTTGATTTATAAATCTTGCGCACGATTTACTATTTCGTTCCCTCAATATTGTATTCTCTCAATTTGCTAAATCGTGCGCATGATTTAGCAAACTGAGGGAACGAATTAGTAAATTGTGTGCACAATTTAGCCTACTATTTTTTCCTGCATGTCATGTGTGGGGCTTCATACAAAAAGCATTACTCGTTGAATTAAACTTCCTCTGGTCCAGAACTGGCTGCATCCGAAATTGTTTTCTTTCCTACTATATATTAGGCGAAAAACATTATGTGACAAAAGAAGTATGTCCGAATTTAAAGTAGAAATTTAAAGTCGTCATGAAATCAAAATTTACCCTGTTTACTTGTGGTGAACAATTAATCGGTCCAAGTTAATACACAGAAAGAAATTGTTTGTCGCAGTAATCTTTAATCAAAATCTGAAAAGTTACTTCCGGTCTGGAATGGCGTTCCTTCTCTGATGACATCAGTTTGACGTCACTCCCCTTCAACCGTTAGTTTGCTATGAGGGAGAGATGGAGAGGAGGAGCACTAAAGTAAAACCCTGCCCTCTAGTCAATATTCCGTTTCACTTGGAAATACGTCACAACTCTGGAGAAAAGTCGTTTGCAACTTCCGGTTCACGGGGACTTTAAGTACCCAGATGACCTACTGCTCCCGGCGAGATTCTAAAGTGTCCATATGATGGAAACTTTACTATCCCATGAGGCCACAGGAGAGGATTTGTGAATGGCAGTGAAGTGACTGGTAGGTCACATGATAACGACAACATGCAAATGTAGTACATCTGGATTACAACAGGCGAGATGCATCGGCACTGCACAGACAGATCGGCATATGACATCAAAGTACCGCGAGAGCGTTTGGAGAGCAGACGACTCCTTATGCTTTTGAATCTCTATCGCGGTACTTTGATGTCAGCCGCCGATCGGTCTGTGCAGCGCTGCATGAAGTCGAACGAGCCTAACAGGTGTGTTTGGCTCTCCTCTGTCTTACCTTTAAGAATGGTCATGTTAATGATGGTGCGGATCTCCGGTGTCTGATTGGCTGCAGGATGGGAGGCGGGGTTGAGGGGCGGGTCTAAGTGATCGCAGCACCGGCGACAGTATTTGGGCGTCGGTCTGGAGGGGGAGGGGACAGACGCCACGTGGGGCAGGAGCAGCAGCAGAAACACAGCAAACATCACGACACCTGGATAGGAAGGGGTCAGAGGTCATTACAGACACTGAACAGGTGAACCGTTGGAACATGTTGGATGGTCTGAATCTCTTAAGCTCATTTCTAACATCAGACACATTTCTTGTGTGACCTGTGGATCTGTGCACAGAATGATCTTCAATCACATCCATATGCTGCCAGTCTAATAATTATCACTGACCCATTTTGAATAATAAAACCACATGTGAGAGATGTTCCCATCATGCAGCAGGAGCCTGAGGTTGTCAGTAAATGAACAAGCTCATAAAAAATGACATTTATGGATCTCATCTTTGACACATACACACATAAAAAGCGACTGTCTCTCTCTCTCTCTCTCTCTCTGCTCTTCAGAGCAAGTTCAACAGCGCATTTGGAGTTCAAGCATCATTTCTGCTTCTTTTTCTCATTTTAATCAGGCTTCTTTCACACTTTCTATAACATCACTTTTAAAGAACATTCATTCTTCCTCTACAGCAAATTTGAATGATTCATTGAGGCTCAGCAGCTGTGTGTTCGAGTTATGAAAACCAGATGAGAGGAAAGAGAGATAGAGAGAGAGAGCGAGCAAGAGCCACGTCCTCAGAAATTATGCATCTCATCAAACAATCCTCATGCACGGTTCAATATCTCTTTCCAAATGAATGACATGAAAAACGTCCTGTAAAGCTCTCAGTGACTCTGCAGCCAGACTGCTGGTTGATTGAACGCCTCGAGTACAAACATGAGAAATCTCAGCGGTGGAGATGGAAATGTAATCTTAACTCACCGCTGCGTCCTCGAGCACCTTCAGCGACTCCGAGCGCCTCCGTCTGTCTCTCTCACCCGAGGAGGAGTTTCTTTAGGAAACACTGCTTTCTCTCTCCCGCCTCTCCTCGTGTCTGTCATTCATCCTCTTGCTTTAAAGCAGCGTTTGTTCCTGCAGCTTTCAGATCTTTGCAGACTCTCAGATGCTCGACAGGAATCAGCATGTCTGTTTTATGCAGGTAAACGCGCATTCTTTAACCTGGGACGCTGAATTCAGTGTTGTTTGCAGCAACAGTTAAATCCAGCTTATTATCTTTACTGGGCACAGGCTGTGTTGTAAATATGTGTAGCCCTGTTGTAAACAACACATGCCATTGTGAGTAAACTGATTCACTGGTGAGATGACCATGCCAAGAGCCTCTAATATTAAAAGATCATTTCACTTTCAAATACTTACCTCCATGTCATCCAAGATGTTCATGTCTTTCTTTCTTCAGTGGAAAAGAAATGAAGGTTTTTGAGGAAAACATTCCAGGATTTTTCTCCATATAGTGGACTTCACTGGGGTTCAACGGGTTGAAGGTCAAAATGTCAGTTTCAGTGCAGCTTCAAAGAGCTCTACATGATCCCAGATGAGGAATAAGAGTCTTATCTAGAGAAACCATTGGACATTGACTAAAAAAATTGCTCGTCTTGCACTGCTCTGTGATGCTCCACGCATGACGTAATCATGTTGGAAAGGTCACGCGTGACACAGACGGAAGTACCGATCCAGTGTTTACAAAGTGAACGTCAAAGACTAAGTCAAACACAATTTACAAAAAAAGGTAAAACAGCAATGTCGGACGATTTTGAAGTTGGAGGAAAAATTTAGATTTTTCACGGTACTTCCGTCTACGTCACGCATGACCTTTCTAACATGATTACGTAATGCGTGGAGCATCACAGAGCAGTGCAAGATGAGCATTTGTGGTTAAAAAGTATATAATGTTTATTTTTTTTAGAAAATGGCCAATGGTTTCTCTAGATAAGACTCTTATTCCTCGTCTGGGATCATGTAGAGCTCTTTGAAGCTGCACTGAAACTGACATTTGGACCTTCAACCCGTTGAACCCCAGTGAAGTCCACTATATGGAGAAAAATCCTCAAATGTTCCTCAAAAACCTTCATTTCTTTTCCACTGAAGAAAGAAAGACATGAACATCTTGGATGACATGGAGGAGAGTAAATTATCAGGAAATTTTAATTCTGAAGTGAACTAACATTTTAATGAACAGAGACATTTGCGTGTTTCACTGCTGCTCAGCTGAGATTTCATCAGTCCTGCAGCGTTTGTGCTCTTAACATGAATGATTCCTCAAATCACGTGTTGTTGAGAGTGTGCTGCTACTTTATCAGACCATTTTCACCTGCTGGAACATAAAAAAGTGAAGAACCCTCCACTAATCATGTACCAACACCATAGTAACAACTTAGCAATGCCCTAGCAACCATAATGTTATCCCAGCTTAGTAAAAAATATGTTAAGTTATGAAAACTTTGTTTTCTCTGAATGTTCAAATCATCCAGTAAAGGGGATCTATAATGCCACTTTTGTAATATCAGTCTCTGGTGTCTCCAGAATGTGTGTGTGAAGTTTCAGCTCAAAATACCCCACAGATCATTTATTATAGCTTGTCAAATTTGACCTTTTTTGTGTGTGTCCCTTTAAATGCAAATGAGCTGCTGCTCCAGAAGAGGGCGGAGCTTTAATAGCTCAACAACAACAAAGCTGGAGAATCTCACGCAGCCAAAATGAGGAAAGTGTTCAGCCTTACATTGTTCAAACCGGAGTCAACACTGATGGAGAGACTCAGGAAGAAGTTACAACTTTTAGACGTTTCTGAATGGTTAGTGGATAAATTGATGTAGTTGCTGTGGAGTTGATTCAACTCATCCACTAGCATGTGCCGTCATGTTCATCTTTTGTGTTGAATTGACCCTCGTTTGTGAAGCAGTCCGGCGTAAAATGACGGCATGTCAACAACACTCTACTACAACAACTCTTCCTCTTCTCTAAAGCAGCCCAACATGGCCCCGCCCCCTTTGTTGCGTGTTCTCGGGGGCGGGGTTTATGTAAATTTTAGGGTTAGTGATGTCACCAACCGAGGAAGAAGCTTGTTGTAGTTCCTACCAGACATTTAAAAAGCGATTTCTGTAAAAGAAAATATCTCTCTTTGCATTGAACTTTGAGTGTCGTAACTTTGCAGATGTTGTTTATGATCAAACAGCAACATTACACACTAACTGAAGTTAAAACAGTCATAATCAACCACCCCTTTAAACATTTTAAAAACATTTTTTCTTGGTTATGTGAATGTTTTGCTATATATTTCACTAGTAGGCTATTCACCGAAAAGCATTTGGTGTAGGATTTACTTTGAAACAATTTTCACTCAGAAACTGCTAGTATTTAATTGTAAAATGTACTTTATTTACAACATTGAAAATGAACTTTTTTACAGTTTATATTTCAAGCACCATGTGACGTGTTTGAAGTTTACACTGACCGTCACTGTTTGAGTCTCATGGCAAATGAAGATCCCTCAGGATCTTCCACACAGATGAGGATTCAGATGAACATATTCAGAGCAGATGTCATTGACATGCTCTACGTTCATCTCTCTCTGGTTAGTGTTTCACTGGCAGGATAATTCAAACACACTTTATCACTACACACACACACACACACACACACACACACACACACACACACACACACACTTCTCACAGTTGAACATAGAGTTTTCTATCCTCCCCCTTCCTAGCTTGTCCTCCTCCACTTCGAGCATCAGTTCCCCAGACGTTCCCAAATTATGGAAAAACCCACAGCCTTGGGCTGCAGAATGAATCATGGGCAGGAAGTTCAACCATGAGGGGTTGATGATACGTTTGGTTCTCAAGACTTCAGTGGGATGAAACATGGACATGAAATCAGAGCATGTTCTACTGACTCCTCTGACCCTGCGCTCTCTCTCTCTCTCTCACACACACACACACACACACACACACACACACACACACACAAACACACACACTCAGTCACCCACACACCATCTCTCTCTCTCCGAGGTTTATTTGTGTTTGCTGTAACGCAGAGCCAAATGATCTCTGACATCTAAAACTCCCACATTCTTCTATTAGCACAAAATCAGACTCAAACTAGATCTCAAACACACATTTATTTTCATATCTTCCTGGGGACTTTCCACTGACTTGTTAAACTGAGCTGCTGATATTTTCTGATATATATATATATATCAAATAGTTATTTCTGGTTCTTGATTCTGATTGGCTGATAGCCATGTGATATTCTAGTGATAACAGCACTCTTACCTTTTCACCGTTTGTATCACTCTGCTTGAAGCGACTGTCATGGCGGTCGAGCAAATCTACCATGTTTTTTTTACAAATACTACACTTGTACCACAAACTGTAGTTTAAAGAGTTTTTTAGGCGAGGAAGTAGTTATTTAGATATGAAATATGTGACTCAAATATAATCATAGCGCCTGTTTTACTCTTTGTTTTGACACTTTTGCAGATGTGAGCTCCAGGCCGTCAGCGGTCGTTCAGAGCTCGAGTACCCGCCGAGAACAGCTTCATCTCGGACAGTGCTTCAGGGATTTGCGCTGGCTCTTATGTAGTAGTTAAAAATATAATTAATTTGGGGTATACAAACTGCAATCTTTGGTCTTATTAATCTATCTACTTGTTCTGGAGCAAAACTATTTGGGTAAATATCTTAGGCTATATTTAACTTTTAGCTACTTTTGTACGTTTGACAAAATTGCTTGCTTGTGTTTTTTATTACTTGATTGCATTTATTGTTTGCTTGTGTTTGTCTTTTATAATGGCTATTATTGTTAATTTAAATATTGTTGTTCAATAAATATCATTTTATAAAAATAATATGCCGTATTTGGTATTGAGAAAGAGTCCGTCAATAGTATAAGTGAAAGTGAAAATATATCAGAGTGAGTCAGAACAAGCGCTGTGGAAAATCCCTTTAACTTATAAAAAAAGACGCTTTCCTCAGCGGATATTCAAACAGATTTTTAATAAAGGTTAAATTATGGACATCGACCTGAAGAATGAATGCTATATCAGATGCAGGTAATACTCATTTAGTCGATCTCTCTCTCATAATACCATAATCTACTCTACATAACACAATAAGCTTGACTCAGCGTTCCTTCAGTTCTAAAGTCACGTTTTAGAATTAGTAATGAAGTCTTGGTCAAACTGTCAACTTGAGATTTAAATCCGCGGCGGAAGGATAAAAGAGGGTTTTTAAAGACACTTTACTTCTGAAGAAAGGCATGCTGCACAACACAAGGTAATGACTTACCCACACAGGTGATGATTCTACAGGTAACTCGCACCAGTGTCATTCCTAATATTTCGTCCATTTGTCGGGTGGGATCTTGCGTTGAATAAGAATCTGATTAAAATGCGTGATTTAAAGATTATGGTCGTCAACTTGTTAATATCTCATTTTAGTAAATAAAGGCCTGGTTTCACAGACAGGGTTTAGCCTAAGCCAGGATTAGGCCTTAGTTCCATTAGGGCATCTAAGTAGCTAAAAATCATTACTGGTGTGCATCTTAAGACAAAACAATAACACTGACATATTTTAAGATATATCAGTGCAAGTTACTTTGAGGCTCAAACATGCATTTTAGTCTAGTTTAAGCCTAATCTGAGAAACCAGGGGAAATAATAAATAAACTCTGGTAGTATCCCTCAGTTTTGATTAATTTTGCTAAACATCACACAGTATAACTGAACATGTTAACCCATCATCATGACAAATGTTTTAAAGTCAGCATGAAAGGGAAGTTGCACTAGTCGTTTCTTCCCTACACTGCAAAAAATGCTGTTCTTACTTAGAGTTTTTGTCTTGTTTCTAGTCAAAATATCTTAAAGTTCTTAAATCAAGAAGCATTTTCTAGACAAGTAAAAATTATTTTCTTGTTTTCAGGAAAAATAAGTCAAAATTAAGAGAGTTTTTCCTTAAAACAAGCAAAATAATCTGCCAATGGGGTAAGCAAAATAATCTTATTTCAAACCAAAAATAAGCTATATAATCTTGTTTTCAGTTTGAAATAAGACTATTTTGCTTACCCCATTGGCAGATTATTTTGCTTGTTTTAAGGAAAAACTCTCTTAATTTTGACTTACTTTCCTGAAAACAAGAAAATAATTTTTACTTGTCTAGAAAATGCTTCTTGATCTAAGAATTTTTAGATATTTGGACTGGAAAAAAGACAAAAATTCTAAGTAAGAACAGCATTTTTTTGCAGTGTAAAGTGCCATATATCCGAGTGAAACGCTTCTGGAACAAGAACAAATGTAGGGCGGAGCTTGATTTTGTCTGTGGGGAATTGATTGGATGGTCGTGGTTTGCTATTGGTGGATCTCATGTGAGTGACAGGTTGCCCCGCCCTCATCATCAGAGAAGAGAAGACATGCTGCAAGAGGAAGATATTCTGATTCAAGATGACCAGAACATGAATTTAAAACACAGAAAATCATTTAGAGTAAATGCTTCAATATTCCATAAAAAAATACTCATTGTCCATTTTGTTTTCATGGTGCCTTTAACTGCGTTTCAGCGTGGCGCTGTGTGATTCTGCGCTTGACCACAGGGTGTCAGTATTGAGCCACAGACAGTCATTCTGAGAGCTCAAAACATTCTAGATTGAGATCTTACTACTTTAAACATTTTGTACAAAGGCTTTATTTGTTCCAGCAAATATGAATTTGTGTTTCTTATACATTCATTTTAACCTTTAACCAATTTGCCAGCTACATAAAGCACTGCTTTTCAACAACAAAGAGAGTTTTACAGGAAAAGTAAACTCAAAAACGAAAACTGCCTCATTTATTCCCCCTCATGTCGTCACCACAGGCCGCTGTTACATTCTTCAGAATTTCTCACTTTGGTTTCCATGAAAGAATGAAAGTCTTACAGGTTTGGAACAATATGAGTAAATGATGACAGATCCTTCAGTCATTTTAAGAGCTCTGCTTCAGTCTAAATAATTACATATAAACATTACAAATAAATCCTAATATTGAATGAGGTTATATTGTTTAGTCCAGTCGAACAGAGTGTATGTTTATGAACCTAAACTCAATTCTACACATCCACATGACTGATATCTTCATCATTTCCCATGAAGCTTAGAGCACAGAGACCGAACGCTGGGATGTGTTTTTTGGAGACTGGAGGTCTCTGATGGTCCCAGATGAGTTCAGATAGTGCTTCTCAGGAAGAAATGAGGCGCTTGATCCATCCGGTGAGTTTGGTGATGCGCGTGTAGACTCCGTAATAATCAGGCCGTCCGCAGCCTCTTCCCCAGCTCACCACACCGGCCAGAAACCAGCGTCCAGACGGTTCCTGACACACCAGCGGACCACCAGAGTCGCCCTGACAGAGAAACAGACGCGTCACTTCGGCCCTCAGCAGCTTTTATGCATCATCACGGTTACGGCGGTACGATCGCGGTGTGTCACCTGACAGGCGTCTTTCCCTCCACTGCGATAACCGGCACAAATCATTCTGGGAGTGATCAGGTAACCATACGAACGCACGCATGCATCTTCACTGACCAATCGCACGTCTACTTTCTGCAGAACGTCACTCACGGCCCCTGATGGAGAGACACAGACACACAATCACAATGAAGCTCGATATATTTGATTTCCAGTGTCTAAAAACAGCGTTATTCCTACACTGCTGTCTTTTCCTCTATTTAATAACAAGCAGCAGATCAGTGAACCAGACGCACAAAAATAAAGGCACATTGTGATTCTGTTCCTCATATTTTAGTTTTGGTGGTTTAATGTTTCGCAAACTCATCAGGGGTGAAAAAGGTGACAAAGATGTGAGAGAAGAAATATCAGCTTTGAAATGTGGATTTACAGATGAATTTAGCAGATATTTAAAAAAAAACTCACTTTGTTTCAGGCCACATTCACAAGCTGTTTTTGTCTGTGAAACATTGATTGAGTGATTACACAAGACGTGATTCATTTCAGTACGTTCTACTGAATCTTTCAACAATCCTTTCATTCATGTTTATTTGCTGCTGTAGTAGTAGTAAAGAGAAAGAAATGACTGAGGCGCTACAGAGATCTGTCACGTCCAGTGTTGGGGAAAGATGCATTTAAAAGTAATGCATTACAATATTGCGTTACTTTTAATGAAAAGCAATGCGTTACATTACGTAACATTGCATAACACACGAGAATGAACCTCATTGGTGAAGCCGCACGTTTGTTCTTGTGCGTTATTCAGCTTCTGCTTACGTTCGCTGATCAATGTTTACATGCGAGTAAAAGCCTAAACGAAATCTTTTCGTCATAACAAGTGATTGATTCTCTTTAGAAAATTTGGACTAAACTGCTTGATTCATATGGATTAGTTTTCCAATCTGTTTATGAAGTTTTTGAAGTGTCAAAGTGGTTGTTACAAAGGCCATCAATGGAAGGTCTTCCGAAGATGAGCGAAGGTCTTACGGATGTGGATCGACATGAGGGTGAGTAATAAATGACAGAGATTACATTTTCAATCACAGTCTTGTCTGATTTTCAAAAACATCTTTGCTTCAATCAAAGTTTGTAAAGTTATTTTCCTCACAGTTGGAAGGAAGCCATTCTTTAACAAAGACAATTTTAAAACCTGTATGGGAAAAATTAATGAAAACAATTAATTTCTGGAACCAGCGCCACTGAAAAAGTGGCCGGCACTGTTGAACTCTACAGTAAAGCTGATCGCAACTTCAGCTTCATGCTGCTATTTGCCCCTATTTGGGTGTGAGCAAAAACACGCCGTTTTTGTTTGTGTCCCTTTAAATGCAAATGAGCTGCTGCTCCCGCCCCCTTTCCAGAAGAGGGCGGAGCTTTAACAAAGCTGGAGAATCTCACGCAGCCAAAATGACGAAAGTGTTCAGCCTTACATTGTTCAAACCGGAGTCGACACTGATGGAGAGACTCAGGAAGAAGTTACAACTTTTAGACGTTTCTGAATGGTTAGTGGATAAATTGATGTAGTTGCTGTGGAGTTGATTCAACTCATCCACTAGCATGTGCCGTCATGTTCATCTTTTGTGTTGAATTGACCCTCGTTTGTGAAGCAGTCCGGCGTAAAATGACGGCATGACAACAACAATCTACTACAACAACTCTTCCTCTTCTCTAAAGCAGCCCAACATGGCCCCGCCCCCTTTGTTGTGTGTTCTTGGGGGCGGGGTTTATGTAAATTTTAGGGTTTGTGATGTCACCAACCCGGGAAGAAGCTCATTGTAGTCCTACCAGACATTTAAAAAGCGATTTCTGTAAAAGAAAATATCTCTCTTTGCATTGAACTTTGAGCGTCGTAACTTTGCAGATGTTGTTCATGATCAAACAGCAACATTACACACTAACTAAAGTTAAAAAACTAAAATCATAATCAACCACCACTTTAAAATTTTCTTCACACTAAGAAAAAAAATGGTTCATTGGAGAACCAAAAATAATTTTTCTATGACATCGCTACAGAACCCCCCCTCTGGGACCTTAATTCGTAAAAGTATAGCGTGTGGATTCACGTGTTAACATGTGGTTTCAGTGCTCATACCTCCCTCCCGCAGCGCTCCCCATCCCGTCACCCAGCACAGCAGGTCAGCCTCCAGCTGGTGCGTCGCGGGCGGCAGACAGACCGGATGAGCCAGAGTGCTCGACCACACGGGCCGCACCAGCCGCAGCAGCGCCACGTCATAGTCGTGAGTCTCATCATCATAATAGTGATGCAAGTGAATGTGCGACACTCGAACGGCCTCCTCCGACTGACTGTTGCCATTGAGACGCAGTTTACCAAGATAGATGGTCCACACAGACGGGGAGAAGAATCTGCAGACAGAAAAGTAAGTGCATTCACGCGGACAGAACGACCACAGACCGGCAGGCGGACGCGGTCACTCACCTGTCGTCGTAGAAGCAGTGAGCCGCAGACACCACCCACTGGGCGGAGACTAAAGCCCCTCCGCATATGTGCCGCCCACTGATCTGCAGGCTGGCCTGCCATGGCCACTCCCCCTCCTCTGCATCGGCCCCGCCCACCACACGGCTGCTGAACGGCCTCAGACCACAGTCTGCAGAGAGAACATTATCAAAACACACACACACACACACACTCACTCACTGTGAGATGTTCTTACCACAGTATTTCTCGTCAGATTCATCAGGACAGTCCGTGATGAAGTCGCATTCTGGGTTTGGCTTCTTCAGACATGTCCCATCTCCACATACATACGTCATATCAGAACATGGTACACCTGAACACACACACACACACACACACACACACACACACACACACACACACACACACACACACACACACACACACACACAGAGGTACAGATACACCTCATGGGCTTTATACTGTATGTAGTAATTATAGGCAGCTTCATTTAAAAGGGTGAAATTCGTGTGAAGAACAATTCATATTTATATGGAAGTTTGGTTTCGCCACATGATAAAAAATTAAAGAAGTAATTCTGACTTTTTTCTCACAATTGCGAGTTTATATCCACAATTCTGAGATAAAACATTTAATTGTGAGATAAAAATTCACAATTACCTTTTTGGCGGAAACAAGCTTCCACATATTTCAAAACAAACAAACAAAAAAAAACAATGTAAAAGAAACATTTTTGCAAAAAGAAATTTATTTTCAGGACCATCATTTTTTTCAATTGTTACTTAATAATGGTTCATTATTTTCATGTCGAATAAATGTGTGTATATATATATATATATATATATATATTATAGTAATAATATATAGTAATACATTCTATATATAGTATTAGTACTTCACAGCAGTTTCTGTACTGTATTAAATTCATGCTTCAGTAAATGTATAAATCATTAGAATTATTTTACTGTACTAAAATTACTGCATGAGAATTTTTTTTTATTAAATGTGTTGAATTGTCAGGAAAATAATGTCACCATGCAAAAAAATCTTAATGGCCCTAATTCACTTTTTTAAATTAAAATAAAATGTATCTCATTTTGATGTCAAAATTGACCTGTTATTGACAGTTTGTGTCACCCATAAAGTGTGTGTGTGTGTGCATGAGTGTGTGTCTGTGTGTTCTTGTTTTGACTATACTTGTGAGGACCAAATGTCCTCATTTATATTGTGGAATACCTTCACAACCCACTACTGAGACATTGACTGCTCCTCACTAGTTTTATCTCAGCCAAAAGAGGTTTTTATTTAAATCTAGTGATGTGCACATGTTTCTGCAATGGGTAGGTTTAGGAGTAGGGGTAGTGTAGAGGATAGAAAATATCATTGACCTGATATAAAATTAATGGAAGTCTATGCAATATCCTAAGATAGCAAAACAAACCTGTGTGTGTGTGTGAGTGTGTGTGTGTATCTACCATGTGTGCAGTTGTCCTCGTCACTGCCCTCACTGCAGTCCGGGTGCTGGTCACACACTTTATAGTAGTCGACACACTGACTGTCCTCTGAGCACTGGAACTGAGCGATACACACTGCACAACACACACACATGATAACACACATTGTTCAAATATAAATAGTGTTGATTGTGTCACTTTTTTAAGCACTTTTTTTAGCAAGAAGTTTTTCAACACATTTCTTTTCTTGAAAAGCGGTTTGTGTTGCATAAATTCAGTGACTCATGTAACTGAGATATTTGCATCTCACTCTGCCCCCACTCACGTCCGATGACATTTTTCACTTCCTTAAAGCGTTTCTTTAGAATTGGGTAGAAAATATTGTTTGGCATTAGTCATAACTGTTTCCAAGCATCATGAAATGAATAAATGGGAATTCACCGCAGTTTCTTTCATCTAGTCCGTTGGCGCAGTCTGATATACCGTCACACGCCGGCACGCAGAGACCGTTTATGTTGCAAAGCACCTGACCAGGACAAGCTGAGCAAACACACACACACACACAGTCAGTGTTTTAAACAGCATGTAGGTTTACTAAGTTTAGTGGTTAATAAAGAGGTGTACTAACGATCGGACTGGTTAAAGATGCTGTAGTGAACCTGCAGGCCCGGGCCGGTGAGAGAAACCTCTGACGTCATGGACACGGTGACGTTGGAGGACAGCAGGTAGATCCGCTCCGCGTACGGCTGCAAACCTCGGACGCCGCACAGCCTGCGCACAAACACACTGCCGTCACACACTGACACACACGCTGGTGCATGCGTCTGCAGGACTGACCTGCGGTTCTGGATGCTCCATCTGCCCTGCGTGCACGTCTGGCTGTAACTCGCGCGGTTCAGCTCATATCCTTCAAAGAACAAAGTCAGACCGAACTCTACTGACGGCACCTGATCACACACACACACGAACATAATGATTTTTATACTGTACAAACGGTATATTCTCTCCCCTAACCCTACCCTTCACATAAAAGTTTCTGCATTTTTGCATTTTAAAAACTGAACAGTCTAAAGAGAGAGTCTTACAGTGAAGATCCACGTGCAGTTGGTGTCGGGAGGGTAATAACTGGGGTAGAAGGGGGTCCGTAAAATCCCCTGGATGCCGTCTTTCATCTCTAACACAACACTGTAGGAACATTCTGAAACACAACATGACAAACACAACCTCAGCATTGCTTAACAACACATTCAAAAAAGATTGCAAGAAAAAATGCATTAAAAAAATGTGCTGGTAAACTATTTTCTCTGTCATTCTAAATTCAAAACATCATGCCAATAAAGGTATTTCAATTGAGTTGAGTTGAATTGTTTACCCTGGTCCGGCCAGGCCCGTGCGCTCAGAGAAAACGTATCCTCGTAATTGTACAGACCCTGTTTCCAAACCACCGTCATCCAGTTAGCAGACGACAAGAGCTGCACCGTCTGCTCGTACCGGCTGCATCCGTACAGCCTGAGGGAGAGATTAAACACACCCTACAGTAACAGTCATCAGAGACGGTGCAGCTGACACGAGCAAAGATGAATATTTGTCTCACGAGGTGATGAGATGAGAGTCTGCTGGCGTGACCGAGTCGTAGATGATCAGTCGGTCACGACACTCCGCCAGGAGCCACTCCACCCTGAGCTCCAGACGGGACCCCGCAGGGGCCCTCAGGTGCCACAGACACGAGGAGCGCTGCGTGTTCGGCCCCTCCAGCAGCACGGGCTCCGTGGAGAGCAGCGACGTGTAGCGGTAACAGTCTGTGAGGAAAGGACACTTCAGGACAGACGAGTCTCAGAGATGTTGGGGTGCAGGAGCGCCTGCAGGATTTCATCTACTCAATATATTCAATATATGCTCATGGTAAATACTGAACTCTGCAAGAAGTTTTCATTGTCTTGAGTATGTCTAGCATTCATTGAACTATTACGCACTTCTACAGACTCTTCAGACCAAGCGACCGGTGAGAGCAACGGTTCGCCTGAGCTGAACGAATGCGTCTCTAGAGAGTTTTTATAACATGAAAGTGGAAAAAACAAATTTAAATAGATAAACTATAGAAGCTTGTTTCCGCCACAGAATAAAAAATATAATTGATAATTGCAATTTTTTATCTCACAGTTCTGACATTATTTCCTACAATTCTGACTTTATTTTGCAATTCTGACTTTATTTCTCGCAATTCTGACTTTATTCCACAATTCTGACTTTATTCCACAATTCTGAATTTATTCCACAATTCTGACTTTATTTCTCGCAATTCTGACTTTATTTCGCAATTCTGACTTTATTTCTCGCATTTCTGACTTTATTCCACAATTCTGACTTTATTTCTCGCAGTTCTGACTTTATTCCACAATTCTGACTTTATTCCGCAATTCTGACTTTATTTCTCGCAATTCTGACTTTATTCCACAATTCTGACTTTATTCCGCAATTCTGACTTTATTTCTCGCATTTCTGACTTTATTCCACAATTCTGACTTTATTCCACAATTCTGACTTTATTCCGCAATTCTGACTTTATTTCTCACAATTCTGACTTTATTCCACAATTCTGACTTTATTTCTCGCAATTCTGACTTTATTCCACAATTCTGACTTTATTCCACAATTCTGACTTTATTTCTCGCAGTTCTGACTTTATTCCGCAATTCTGACTTTATTTCGCAATTCTGACTTTATTTCTCGCAATTCTGACTTTATTCCACAATTCTGACTTTATTCCACAATTCTGAATTTATTTTTCGCAATTCTGACTTTATTCCGCAATTCTGACTTTATTTCTCGCAATTCTGACTTTATTCCACAATTCTGACTTTATTCCACAATTCTGAATTTATTTCTCGCAATTCTGACTTTATTCCGCAATTCTGACTTTATTTCTCGCAATTCTGACTTTATTTTGCAATTCTGACTTTATTTCTCGCATTTCTGACTTTATTCCACAATTCTGACTTTATTTCTCGCAGTTCTGACTTTATTTCTCGCAATTCTGACTTTATTCCACAATTCTGACTTTATTCCGCAATTCTGACTTTATTTCTCGCATTTCTGACTTTATTCCTCAATTCTGACTTTATTTCTCGCAGTTCTGACTTTATTCCGCAATTCTGACTTTATTTCGCAATTCTGACTTTATTTCTCGCAATTCTGACTTTATTCCACAATTCTGAATTTATTCCACAATTCTGACTTTATTTCTCGCAGTTCTGACTTTATTCCGCAATTCTGACTTTATTTCGCAATTCTGACTTTATTTCTCACAATTCTGACTTTATTCCACAATTCTGACTTTATTTCTCGCAATTCTGACTTTATTCCGCAATTCTGACTTTATTTCGCAATTCTGACTTTATTTCTCGCAATTCTGACTTTATTCCACAATTCTGAATTTATTCCACAATTCTGACTTTATTCCACAATTCTGAATTTATTCCACAATTCTGACTTTATTCCGCAATTCTGACTTTATTTCTCGCATTTCTGACTTTATTCCACAATTCTGAATTTATTCCACAATTCTGACTTTATTTCTCGCAATTCTGACTTTATTTCGCAATTCTGACTTTATTTCTCGCATTTCTGACTTTATTCCACAATTCTGACTTTATTTCTCGCAGTTCTGACTTTATTCCACAATTCTGACTTTATTCCGCAATTCTGACTTTATTTCTCGCAATTCTGACTTTATTCCACAATTCTGACTTTATTCCGCAATTCTGACTTTATTTCTCGCATTTCTGACTTTATTCCACAATTCTGACTTTATTCCACAATTCTGACTTTATTCCGCAATTCTGACTTTATTTCTCACAATTCTGACTTTATTCCACAATTCTGACTTTATTTCTCGCAATTCTGACTTTATTCCACAATTCTGACTTTATTCCACAATTCTGACTTTATTTCTCGCAGTTCTGACTTTATTCCGCAATTCTGACTTTATTTCGCAATTCTGACTTTATTTCTCGCAATTCTGACTTTATTCCACAATTCTGACTTTATTCCACACTTCTGAATTTATTTCTCGCAATTCTGACTTTATTCCACAATTCTGACTTTATTTCTCGCAATTCTGACTTTATTCCACAATTCTGACTTTATTCCACAATTCTGAATTTATTTCTCGCAATTCTGACTTTATTCCGCAATTCTGACTTTATTTCTCGCAATTCTGACTTTATTTTGCAATTCTGACTTTATTTCTCGCATTTCTGACTTTATTCCACAATTCTGACTTTATTTCTCGCATTTCTGACTTTATTCCACAATTCTGACTTTATTTCTCGCAGTTCTGACTTTATTCCGCAATTCTGACTTTATTTCGCAATTCTGACTTTATTTCTCGCAATTCTGACTTTATTCCACAATTCTGAATTTATTCCACAATTCTGACTTTATTTCTCGCAGTTCTGACTTTATTCCGCAATTCTGACTTTATTTCGCAATTCTGACTTTATTTCTCACAATTCTGACTTTATTCCACAATTCTGACTTTATTTCTCGCAATTCTGACTTTATTCCGCAATTCTGACTTTATTTCGCAATTCTGACTTTATTTCTCGCAATTCTGACTTTATTCCACAATTCTGAATTTATTCCACAATTCTGACTTTATTCCACAATTCTGAATTTATTCCACAATTCTGACTTTATTCCGCAATTCTGACTTTATTTCTCGCATTTCTGACTTTATTCCACAATTCTGAATTTATTCCACAATTCTGACTTTATTTCTCGCAATTCTGACTTTATTTCGCAATTCTGACTTTATTTCTCGCATTTCTGACTTTATTCCACAATTCTGACTTTATTTCTCGCAGTTCTGACTTTATTCCACAATTCTGACTTTATTCCGCAATTCTGACTTTATTTCTCGCAATTCTGACTTTATTCCACAATTCTGACTTTATTCCGCAATTCTGACTTTATTTCTCGCATTTCTGACTTTATTCCACAATTCTGACTTTATTCCACAATTCTGACTTTATTCCGCAATTCTGACTTTATTTCTCACAATTCTGACTTTATTCCACAATTCTGACTTTATTTCTCGCAATTCTGACTTTATTCCACAATTCTGACTTTATTCCACAATTCTGACTTTATTTCTCGCAGTTCTGACTTTATTCCGCAATTCTGACTTTATTTCGCAATTCTGACTTTATTTCTCGCAATTCTGACTTTATTCCACAATTCTGACTTTATTCCACAATTCTGAATTTATTTCTCGCAATTCTGACTTTATTCCGCAATTCTGACTTTATTTCTCGCAATTCTGACTTTATTCCACAATTCTGACTTTATTCCACAATTCTGAATTTATTTCTCGCAATTCTGACTTTATTCCGCAATTCTGACTTTATTTCTCGTAATTCTGACTTTATTTTGCAATTCTGACTTTATTTCTCGCATTTCTGATTTTATTCCACAATTCTGACTTTATTTCTCGCAGTTCTGACTTTATTTCTCGCAATTCTGACTTTATTCCACAATTCTGACTTTATTCCGCAATTCTGACTTTATTTCTCGCATTTCTGACTTTATTCCACAATTCTGACTTTATTTCTCGCAGTTCTGACTTTATTCCGCAATTCTGACTTTATTTCGCAATTCTGACTTTATTTCTCGCAATTCTGACTTTATTCCACAATTCTGAATTTATTCCACAATTCTGACTTTATTTCTCGCAGTTCTGACTTTATTCCGCAATTCTGACTTTATTTCGCAATTCTGACTTTATTTCTCACAATTCTGACTTTATTCCACAATTCTGACTTTATTTCTCGCAATTCTGACTTTATTCCGCAATTCTGACTTTATTTCGCAATTCTGACTTTATTTCTCGCAATTCTGACTTTATTCCACAATTCTGAATTTATTCCACAATTCTGACTTTATTCCACAATTCTGAATTTATTCCACAATTCTGACTTTATTCCGCAATTCTGACTTTATTTCTCGCATTTCTGACTTTATTCCACAATTCTGAATTTATTCCACAATTCTGACTTTATTCCACAATTCTGAATTTATTCCACAATTCTGACTTTATTTCTCGCAATTCTGACTTTATTTCGCAATTCTGACTTTATTTTGCAATTCTGACTTTATTCCACAATTCTCATTTTATTCCGCAATTCTGACTTTATTTCTCACAATTCTCATTTTATTCCGCAATTCTGACTTTATTCCACAATTCTGACTTTATTTCTCACAATTCTGACTTTATTCCACAATTCTGACTTTATTTTGCAATTCTGACTTTATTCCACAATTCTGACTTTATTTTGCAATTCTGACTTTATTTCTCGCAATTCTGACTTTATTTCTCGCAATTCTGACTTTATTCCACAATTCTGATTTTATTCCATAATTCTGACTTTATTTCTCACAATTCTGACTTTATTCCGCAATTCTGACTTTATTTCGCAATTCTGACTTTATTTCTCGCAATTCTGACTTTATTCCACAATTCTGATTTTATTCCGCAATTCTGACTTTATTTCTCGCAATTCTGACTTTATTTTGCAATTCTGACTTTATTTCTCACAATTCTGACTTTATTTTGCAATTCTGACTTTATTTCTCGCAATTCTGACTTTATTTCTCGCAATTCTGACTTTATTTTGCAATTCTGACTTTATTTCTCGCAATTCTGACTTTATTTTGCAATTCTGACTTTATTTCTCGCAATTCTGACTTTATTTCTCGCAATTCTGACTTTATTCCACAATTCTGAATTTATTCCACAATTCTGACTTTATTTCTCACAATTCTGACCTTATTCCACAATTCTAACTTTATTCCGCAATTCTGACTTTATTTTGAAATTCTGACTTTATTCCCCAATTCTGATATTATTTCTTGCAACTCTGACTTTATTTCTTGCAATTGTGAATTTAAAATGACACTTGATTTGATAATTTTGTGATCTAATGAATCATATTCAGGCATTTTTAAATGTGATTTAAAGGGTTAGTTCACCCAAAAATGGCCTTACTGAACCATTGGATTTCAACAAAAACATCTTAATTTGCATTCCGAAGATTAACGAAGGTTTTACGGGTGTAAAATGGCACGAGGGTGAGTAATTAATGACAGAATTTTCATTTTTGGGTGAACTAACCCTTTAATACTTGTTGGTGCCACTGCATTATTTCAAAACTGATTTAAAACGTGTTGAAAATGCATGAAAGTCAATTAAAACCTCAAAATTACTGTTCTAGAAAAAAATCCCACAGCAAAATAAAAAAAGAGAAAAAGAAAGAAAATCATACCAAAAGTGGCTTGAAAAAGATCTATAACTTTGGGGTTGGTTTCTGGAAAGTGAAACACAAAGCAGTAAAAACAAGTGAACAGAAATGCAGCAGAAGTCATCACACATGAGAAGCACGAGAGCGTGAGCGCGTCTGATGAGAGTTACCGGTGATGCTGAGCGACGGCAGCAGCAGCTGGAAACCCTCGTAGCTGCTGATCTGCTGAGCGTCAGTGAAGCGCTGCAGCTCTCTGAACACACTCGCGTTCAGCCGTGCCACGCTCACCTTCTCCACGTGACTGACGGGAACCGACAGGCGCAGCCAGAAGTGTGCCACCACGCTGCCCTCCCTACAGAAACACCAGAGGACACGTGAAGGTTCCTGCACAGATCTCAGCTCATTAACACAAGCGACAGCTTCCTCACCCAAAGGCGAAGACCGCTGTGAAGTTGAAGTATCTGGACAGGTCTGTGGACTTGACCAGCTTCTCAACCTGTCAAAGAGTCATGAAATAATGACTGCATGTTCTAGTGTAAAACACCTAGTTATAGATGAAGTGTCAGCTTCACCAGACAAATCCATGCTGGTTGATCAGCAATTCTGACTTTATTCTGCATTTCTGACTTTATTTCTCACAATTCTGACTTTATTCCATAATTCTGACTTTATTCCACAAATCTGACTTTATTTTGCAGTGCAGACTTCATTTCTTGCAATTCTGACTTTTTATTGCAATTCTGACTTTATTTCTCGCAATTCTGACTTTATTCCGCAAGTCTGACTTTAATCTGACTTTATTTATGAAGTCGGAAATTCTGACTAGACTTACAAGTAATCTAATTTCTTTCTTAAAGTCTGATCATAACTTTTTCAGTTACAAAAAAGCCTGTTTCTGCGACTGGGCGCTGCTGGTCTTTTCTGCAGGTGGATTGTGACTCCAGCCTCACCATGTTCTGCACAGACGTCGCCTCCGCTCTGAACTCTGAGCTCTCGTGACTGGACAGGCTCACAGAGAAGTTCTTATTCAGTATGGAAACACTGGCCGTGTACTGCTGGATCACCCGCGGCTCCGTCACCCAAACCCTGTACTCTAAACACACACACGTGAGACGGGTGGCTAAAGGTCACACTCGGAGCACTCAGTAAGTTTGTGTTGATGTTTATGTTTGTTGACTGTCGCTCCGAACCCAGCTAATGAAAATATGTTTTAAGAACGTTTGGCTAACGAAGCTTTTATATTCTTTTAAACCACAAATGCTCGTCTTGCACTGCTCTGTGATGCTCCACACATTACATAATCACGTTGGAAAGGTCACGCGTGACGTAGGCGGAAGTACCGCGGTAGGGCGAAAAACTCCATCTCATTTTCTCCTCCAACTTCAAAATCATCCGACATCGTCGTTTTACCTTTTTTTTTTTGTAAAGGTCGTTTGCGTGTTCGCTTTGTAAACACTGGATCGGTACTTCCGCCTACGTCACGAACGTGCAAAGACTAAGTCAAACACTCTTTACAGAAAAGGTGAAAACAATGATGTTGGATGATTTTGAAGTTGGAGGAGAAAATGAGATGGAGTTTTTCGTCCTACCGCGGTACTTCCGCCTACGTCACGTTCCGCCTTCAACCCGTTGTACCCCAGTGAAGTCCACTATATGGACTTGGAAAACCTTCATTTCTTTTCGACTGAAGAAAGAAAGACATGAACATGGAGGTGAGTAAATTATCAGGAAATTTTAATTCTGAAGTGAATCCTTTCGTGACAACACTTTTTTTTAAATTTTCCAATAAATAAATAAAGCATTCATTAAAAATGTCTCATATGTATTGTAAATATAATGCAAATGGCAGCCAGCAATTCTCAGTTTTATGCAATAACAACTAAATGTACAAATGTTTCCCTTTATTCCCCTTCATATGATGGATAATAAATGATTATGTTCACATTAAGCAAGCAAATTCACATTTTCTCTAGTCTTACTACTTTGGTTGGCAGTGATGTGTGGCTGTTTCCTCACCCAGAAAGTACCAGATAAGACATGAAGATCCTGCCAAGATGAAGAGGATGATGATGAAGATGAGGCCAAACAGACATTTCGGGAAGCTCCTCCTTTTATGGGACGGATCCGGATCTGCGCGAGATACCTAAACATGAAACACATGAATATTCACATATTCTTCTCAAATAACTCCACAGTTCTTGTTGTGCAATGACTGCTGTGTTATTTGAGGAAAACCTGCGCTCGTGTAATTGTGTCGTTGTCTTGATTCGGATCCGCTGTGAACCCGTTTCCGAGCTCCATCATCAACCGAACCGTTATCTCGGGTTCATCTTCGGCTCCGTCAGTCCTGATTCGGGTGGTTCTGTCTCAGATTTCACACATGTTCGGTTCTTCACACAATGTGAACGGTTCTTCACCGTTGTGTTTGCCAGTCCAAAGTCCGCTGCGGATCAATAGTGAAGTATCTGCTGATCTGAGGACAGTCCAAAGCCACAGTTTCCATACAAATGCCTCTGAATATGAATAACGGATCTCTTAAAAACAGTCAACGCCCAGCAACGCGCGCTCACCTGCGCAACGCAACTGTGACGTCACTCGCTCGGATCTCACCTGTGTGCAGATGATGCTCTTCAACAAACGGGCTTTTCCCAGTTTAAGACATTTTCTAATTCTAGGACAGATTATGTGTTCAAGTGTTGCCACCTCTATTCATATATTTAATACATGCTCCATATACAGTATTTTGTTCCATTTAAAATATATTAAGACAGCAAGCAGACGCTGGACAAGGGGAAAAGCATCCTCATGACGGAAGAAAAAGACATAGGCTAAACCTATTTTGGTGGGTTGGTTTTGTACTTACGCACTTAAAGGCTTAGTTCACCCAAAAATGAAAATAATGTCATTAATTACTCACCCTCATGTCGTTCCACACCCGTAAGACCTTCGTTCATCTTCAGAACACAAATTAAGATATTTTTGATGAAATCCGATGGCTCAGTGAGGCCTGCATAGCCAGCAATGACATTTCCTCTCTCAAGATCCATTAATGTAGTAAAAACATATTTAAATCAGTTCATGTGAGTACAGTGGTTCAATATTAATATTATAAAGCCACGAGAATATTTTTGATTTAGATTCATAACGCTCCGAAGCTTCCTGAAGCAGTGTTTTGAAATCGGCCATCAGTATATAAGTCATTATTTTGTTTTTTTGGCGCACCAAAAATATTCTCGTGGCTTTATAATATTAATATTGAACCACTGTACTCACATGAACTGATTTAAATATGTTTTTACTACATTAATGGATCTTGAGAGAGGAAATGTCATTGCTAAGGCCTCACTGAGCCATTGGATTTCATCAAAAATATCTTAATTTGTGTTCTGAAGATTAACGAAAGTCTTACGGGTGTGGAACGACATGAGTATAGGACATTGATTAAGCAATACAGTGCCAATAAAAAGTATTTGCTTCTGAAAATTCTGAAATTATATGTAAATGTACAGACGTAGGCTAAGAGCTGTGCGTGTAAACCTCACTCCTCTGAACTGAAGGGGATACATAAAGTCACCAACAACCAAAAGTCATTTTAGTTGGTAATTAGATGGGAAAGCTTTTTCTGCAACTGGAACTATTCAGTTTAAATGACAAATTTATCAAAGCATTAAACCCGAGAGAAATTGAATGGCTGTCAAGAAAGATGCTTTTATAATCAGTGTTACTTAAAGGGTTAGTTCACCCAAAAATGTTTTTTTTTGTCACTAATTACTCACCCTCATGTCGTTCCACACCTGTAAGACCGAAATTACCATCATTCAAGGCCCAGAAAAGTAGTAAAAACATTGTTAAAATAGTAACCAGCCATAACTTGAGTCAACCAGACATCCACACATCCAATCAGAGCACAAATATGCTTTAATATATTAATTAGCAGCAAACTGAAGTCGCTGAAAACGACTTCTCTTACATTCCTTCAAACAGCAGGCATTATTTTTAAAATATACATGTAAATTAAAAATTAGATGAAATGGCAAACATCATAAACAAAATGACAATAACAATGATAACTGACTGTGAATCCATCCAAGTCAAGTTTTGTGTTTCCATCTAATTTTAGCATAAATGTCACTGCTGCTGAACATTTTATAAATTAAAATAATATATTATGATAACATAAATCCTCTCATCTGAAACTAAAATAATTTTCTTAACAGCTAAAGGTTTGTACATTGTAAACTGAACATTTAGCTTGACCTGGTTTCATCCGCAGAGCTGCGTTCACACATTCAGTGTGTCAGACGTATTGAAATCAGGTGTGACTCTCACAACAGCAAACAGAAGCCGATCCAAATATAGCTGCAAGCAGCAATTACAGGGTCAAGCCGAAGTAGGGCAGAAAAGGAAATATTTGTGGACATCTGTGATCGTCAGGTAAGGATAAAGCTGTTTAAATTACATCAGTTAAAGTACTTATAACATAATAGCATGGTTTATAACTTCTGAGCAGTAGGTGGCGCTATGACGAAACTCTGCATGCACCCTCATGTCATGCCTGTGATGACATGCACCAAGTTTCGTGACAATAAACAAAACTTTTGCAAAGATATATATCCATTTTGACGTGCTCGCAATTTGTTGACCGTATAAAACAACGGTCGGGTCTATCAAAAATCTTTTAATAACTGGCAAATTTGGTATCGTAGGACTCTGCATAAGCCAACAAATCTAATGATGTACGTTAAATGACAATATGTTGAATTTTTCATATAAGCATTTTCATAAATTTCATTATATCTCTTGACCACTAGGGGGCGTTCAGAACATAGTCTCGAAGAATCATACTGAGTTTCGTAATGATACATTCATGCGTTCGTAAAACACAGCATTTTATGACAAAATTCAAAATGGCCGACCAAAGAAAATTGGATACCGTCAAAGGCAATAGATATAGTTCATATTAGCGTTGAATGGGAGAAACTGCAATGTATGACGAAATGCGTCACACCTTCAAAGTAAAAGAGCCAATCGCTGATTGATAAAGTCATTGCGTCACTGCAGCTGCCGTTAGAAGCTTCGGTTCCCATAGAAACCTGAGACTCGCACTTAGGACTGCACATGCGCACTGGCTCGTCTAAACTGAAAAATAAGGTTTTTTATGCTACTTCAGCATAAGAAACAACATTTATGGGACTGCTGATTTGAAAAATGTTATTTAATTGTGAGTTCGCCAAGCAGTTTTTGAGATTTCAGGATTCCCCCCATTCAAATAGATAGGACTTGGTCTTGGATGCCTGAAATAGCTGCCCGGTTGTGTTGCAAATATGGCCACCGAGTGAACAGTTTCCTTGAAATGGACTTTGATATCGTTCAACTCGGCATGCCTCAAGGAATCTAAGGAGACCATCCACATGATTTTAGGACCAGGCATTCAAAAGTTACAAGCAAAAATAGCCTGCACCAGTAGGTGGCGCTGTGACAATACTGTGCATGTACCCCCAAGTCATGCCTGTAATAAAAATATAAACCAAGTTTCTTGTAAATACACCAAATCATTGCAAAGATACTGCATCAAATCAATTTTTGCGTGCTCGCCGTCAAATTTGTTCATGCGCTATACGAGAACGGATTGGCCAATCAAAAATCTTTTAACTTTTTTCCTGCGAGTGTGAGTAGATGCTACATACCAAACTTTGTGCAAACTGGACAAACGCTCTTGGAGGCATCAAAAACGTATGAGCATAAACATGAGTGAACTGTTGGTGGCGCTAGAGGGTTTGAGGAAGAGACTTCAAATTTGCTATGGTAACATTTCAGACTGTCCTCTATCTGTGTGCCAAATTTCATAACTTTTTACCATACGGTTCTATGGCCTGCCATAGACTCGAACGGAAGAAGAAGAAGAAGAAGAAGAAGAAAACTAACAAACAACTAACAACTTCAGGGCTTGAGCTCTAATACTGTCAGTCACCTTCACTAACTCATAACAACAGTGACAGAAAACCATAGTAAACATCAAGACTTCTCTTGTCGGTTTTTTTCACCATCATGTCGTTCACTTGGAAGACAAAAGATGTTTATCAGAATGTTCATGCTGCTCTTGTACACACAATGAAAGTGCAAAACAAACACCGTACAAGTATCATAGCAGTAGTCCATATGAATCTATAATAGACAAGAGCAGCTTAGACACTCCACTAGAAACATCTTCTGTTGAGTATAGCAGAACAAACACTCGTATCGTATGTTTCTGTTCATACACTAAACCTCAACTCAATCTCAGTGAGTCCTGATCATTCATTATCACTCTAAACGGATATCATCTGTGTGTGAACACAGCAGTCACAACAGTCTAATTCTGCACATTTTTCACTGGCATGTAATCGCCACTAGAGGGCTCAATCATCCCGCAGGGGCTCTGAAGGTCCAGTTCCATTAGTCCAGGAATCAGGCAGCTTGGTCCCAGGAAACCAGCCTTGTGATCAAAGCCCAAGAGCGGGTGCATGATGGGATGAGGCACAGGCAGGTCCCGGGGCAGGTGAGGGGGCAGATTTAAGGCCAGCGGACTGGGGAGGTCCGACTCCTCCATGCTGTCTTCGGAACCGCCAGCGAAACCCGAATCTGGACTCTGCGTGTCCTGGCGGAGCTTCTCTAGTATCTTCACGGAGAACTCCAGCTCACTCGCTCCGCCCTTCTCTTCGGCGCCGCGAGAGATGTCAGCGTTGTGCTGCAGAACCGTCTCCGGCCCGCTGACGCCCCCTGCTGGCCCGTAGGAGCAGTGCGCCGAGCATGGCTCCAGGATGTTGCTTGGCCCCTTGGAGCTCTGGGACAGGAAGTAGGTGGAGTTTGAAAAGTTGGAGGATTTGGTCGTTCCCTCCCATCGGTCCTGCAGGACACCGCTGTTTCTGTGTGCGCTGCGGGAATCGCAGGCGTCCTGCTTCTTGAGGACCTCGACCGGACTGACGAACTCTGTGTCCACTTTGATGAAGCTCTCACGCGCTAGAATCGGACCCAGCCAAGACTGATGGAGAGAACGTGGCGTTAGAACAAACAAAACAGAACGAAGGATAATGTATGTCTGAGTGTCCGATCGCACGGGACTCACCGTAAAATTCCCTCCATGATGAGAATTCAGATCACCGAAGAATTTGGAGGGATCGGGAATATAGAAGGAACGATTCTTCTGGACACTGAAAGGTGAACAAATATCGATAGTTATTGTCATTTTGTGCTCAAATATACACTTTGTAGCAGATTATTGATTTCCTCCATGGCCAGATTTTCACAACAAAACCCCCCAATTGCCACTCAAAACTAGCCCAATGGCATTTCAGTAGGGGGTGTCCCTCGGTCCCAGAGGGTAAAATCTGCGTTTTGGCGGGGTTCCCCTGGTCAAATTCGCATTCCAGTGGCTAAATATCATGTTATTATTTGGAGTTGCTCCAACCCGTGGACATAAAAAAAAAAAAAAAACCCACGGCAACTGTGTTAAAGTTGCCCAATTCTGCAGGAAAACCACAAACTTGGCAACGTTGTCCATGGCTGTGCTATTTTGTCTTTTGCATGCTCTATGTTCTCACTGAATAAAATCATCTACAGTCATTGTCTGGTTTTGGTAAGTGGGACAATCGTGAGTTAGCTGTTCATTACGATTATGCTTTAAATCAAATAAATGAAGCCCTTTCCAACTGATGAACGATAGAAACATTGACAGCCAATCAGAATCAACCCAACTTTAAAGGGCTTGAGCATTTAAAGCCACAGATGACACAATTATCATTGTAGTTATCGTTATTATCATAGTTATCGTTATTGTATTTATCATTATCAGTATAGTTATTGTTATTATCATTATTATATTTATTACAGTTATCATTAGAGTTGTAATTATATTTATTGCTATGGTTTTTGTAATAGTTATCGTTATATTCACTGTTATCATTATTACAGTTAACGTTGTCATTATATTTATTCTTATAGTTATCGTTATTGTATTTATCATTATCATTATTACAGTTATTGTCGTCATTATAGTTATTGTCATAATTATCATTATAGTCATCATAGTTATCGTTATCAGTATAGTTATTGTTATTATCATTATTATATTTATCATAGTTATTGTTACAGTTATCATTAGAGTTGTAATTATATTTATTGCTATGGTTATTGTAATAGTTATCGTTATATTCATCGTTATCATTATTACAGTTAACATTGTCATTATAGTTATTCTTATAGTTATCGTTATAGTCATCAATATAGTTATTATTATAATCATGGTTATCATTACAGTTATTGATTTAGTTATCATTTTTAGTATAGTTATTGTTATTATCCTTATTATCGTTATAGTTATTGTAATAGTTATTGTTACCATTATATTCATCGTTATCATTATTACAGTTAACGTTGTAATTATAGTTATTGTCATAATTATCATTATAGTCATCATAGTTATCGTTATCAGTAAAGTTATTGTTATTATCATTATTATATTTATCATAGTTATTGTTACAGTTATCATTAGAGTTGTAATTATATTTATTGTTATAGTTATTGTAATAGTTATCGTTATATTCATCGTTATCATTATTACAGTTAACGTTGTCATTATAGTTATTCTTAAAGTTATCGTTATTGTATTTATCATTATCATTATTACAGTTATTGTTGTCATTATACTTATTGTCATAGTTATCATTATAGTCATCACAGTTAGCGTTATCATTATAGTTACTGTTATCATCATTATTATATTTATCACAGTTATCGTTACAGTTATTATAGTTATTATATTTATTGTTATAGTTTTTGTAATAGTTATCGTTATATTCATCGTTATCATTATTACAGTTAACATTGTCATTATAGTTATTCTTATAGTTATCGTTATAGTCATCAATATAGTTATTATTATAATCATGGTTATCATTACAGTTATTGATTTAGTTATCATTTTAAGAATAGTTATTGTTATTATCATTATTTTTATCAGAGTTATTATTACAGTTATTGTTATAATTATCATTATTTTATCATTATAGTTCTTGTTATAGTTATCACTATCATTATTACACTTATCATTATCATTATAGTTATTGTATAGTCATTATTATAGTTATCATTATATATATTATCATTATTACAGTTAACATTGGCATTATAGTTATCGTTATAGTCATCATTATAGTAATTGTTTATATATAGTAATTATATGTTAAAGTAATTATAGTTATGATTATCATTACAGTTTATATAGTTATCATCATAGTTACTGTTTTAGTTATTGTTATGATTTTAGTTATTCTTATAGTTATCATTACCAGTTTTTGATATAGCTATTATTTTCATAGTTATCGTTATCAGTTTAGTTATTGTTATTATCATTATTATTTTTATCATAGTTTTTGTTATAGTTATCATTTTTTATGTTGTTACAGTTATTATATTCTTCGTTATCATTATAGTTATCATTATCAGCATATTTATTGTCATCATTAATGTTATTGTTATTATTATAATTATTCTTATAGTTAATTATAGTCATCATTATATAGTAGTTATCATTATCATTATAGATATCACTACTACTGTTATTATTTTTGATAGTTATCTTCATCATTATAGCTATAATTATTGCTATTATTATCATACATATTGTTACTGTTTTCGTTATTGTGATTGATATAGTTATTATTATCTTTATAGTTATCGTTATTGAAGTTATTGTTATCGTTATCATTATAATTATCGTTCTTATCATTATTTTATTATAGTTATCGTTATTATTATAGTTATTGTCATAGATATAATAATACTTATTGTCATAATTATTATAGTTCTCGTTATCGTAGTTATCGTTATCGTTATAGTTATCGTTATCGTAGTTATCGTTATCGTTATAGTTCTTGTATGTTTCAGGTGATTGAGTGTCAGTGTATATGATCAGCGTCACTCACTTTTTTCTTCTGTTGCACCGGATGAGAACGGCACAGATTGATACGGCAGCCAGAGTGATTCCTGTCAGCGTGAGTCCAGCGACAAACGAAGACCAATCCAGCCCCAGAATCTCAGGGACACCTGAAGCGAAAACAGCGTCTGATGAGTGTTACAGTCTCACAGCACAGGAATGTTTTTCTCCACACGCAGCTGAGTGTCAGTGGAGTCGGACGGGTGTGTGTCACCTGGTGTGGGTCGTGTGGGGGGAATCTGGCCCACTTCAGACTTCCAGTTGTACTCTTTACTCCAGTCGCTCCAGATGGCTTTGGGCAGATCTTGAAGCTTGACCCTGACCCTGATCACATACTGCTGGTGTAAGAACAAGTGCTCCTCTGAAAGCTCATCTTGAGTTTTGTCAGTCGTCCATGACTTCCCATCCTACACAGACATGGACAGAATGAAGCATTTCTACTGTGATTTACACTGACAGAGAGAAGCCGCATTACACAGTGAGCTTTGAATCTGCACATCATCTAAAGATCTTCTGTCTTTAACCATTACAGCTTTTGTTTTTAAAATTGCTTGCACACTAAAAGTACTAGAAACACTCTTAGTAACTCTGGAGCTGTAGTTTTTAAGAAATCATGTGTAAAGCAACTGCCAAAAACGATAACACTTTCTTGTCGTAAATGAGGTTGACATGCTCACCGTCCAGCTCTCAGCAGCTGATCTGTATTGGACCTCATACTCAGGATCAAGTGGAGGTGTAAAACTGATTTTCCAAGAAACATTGAGCCCGCGAACTTCCACTATCTGAGGAGGAGCCACTTTCACCACTGAAACACAACACACCGCCCAATGTCAGACAATAACTGCTCAAGTAAGACATACTCATGGATCAACATATTTTGTTTCTCCTGGAACAACATCCCTGCCCAAAAACATAGTCCTAACCTTTTCCGTACTACTAACCCTAACTTATGCCTACAGTCAGAGGGAAATGAAAGATGAATAACACTGATGTAGGAGCGCCTGACCCTGGTTTTAAGCCTAAACTTGACATAAAATCTGATTCTAATGTTGTTTCAGGATCAACAATGATGTAGATCCTGGAACATGCAGTACTTGGTGAAACACTACACTGTGAAAATTTTCAAGATTACAGGACTGTGTTTTACAAGAAAATACTACTTTATGTTTATTTTCAAGGATTAGAATTAAATTTTCCTGATAATTTACTCTCCTCCATGTCATCCAAGATGTTCATGTCTTTCTTTCTTCAGTGGAAAAGAAATGAAGGTTTTTGAGGAAAACATTCCAGGATTTTTCTCCATATAGTGGACTTCACTGGGGTTCAACGGGTTGAAGGTCCAAATGTCAGTTTCAGTGCAGCTTCAAAGAGCTCTACATGATCCCAGACGAGGAATAAGAGTCTTATCTAGAGAAACCATCGCTCGTTTTCTAAAATAAATAAACATTATATACTTCTTAACCACAAATGCTCATCTTGCACCGCTCTGTGATGCTCCACGCATGACGCAATCATGTTGGAAAGGTCACGCGTGGTGTAGGCTGAAGTACCGCGGTAGAGCGAAAAACTCCATCTCATTTTCTCCTCCAACTTCAAAATTGTCCGACATCATTGTTTTAACTTTTTTTGTAAAGGTCGTTTGACTTAGTCTTTGCACATTCACTTTGTAAACACTGGATCAGTACTTCCATCTACGTCACACGTGACCTTTCCAACATGATTACGTAATGCGTGGCACATCACAGAGCAGTGTAAGACGAGCATTTGTGGTTAAGAAGTATATAATGTTTATTTATTTTAGAAAACGAGCGATGGTTTCTCTAGAGAAGACTCTTATTCCTCGTCTGGGATCATGTAGAGCTCTTTGAAGCTGCACTGAAACTGACATTTGGACCTTCAACCCGTTGAACCCCAGTGAAGTCCACTATATGGAGAAAAATCCTGGAATGTTTTCCTCAAAAACCTTCATTTCTTTTCTAAAGACATGAACATCTTGGATGACATGGAGGTGAGTAAATTCTGAAGTGAACTTATATTTAGTTTTAGTATGCCAAAATGTAATGTTTAATTCACTATTTCTTTGTAATTTCTTGTAGCAATTTCTGAGTGAAAAAATAGTTTTTTACATAATTTTTTTTTTCAATGTACACTGAAAAAAAGGCAAATTGCCACAATTTTTCTTGCCATTGAAGAACCTTAATCAGTTCTTAAAATAACCTCTTATTTTTCTTAGTGTGAAGAACATTTTAATATTCTAAAGAACTTTTTTTCCACTATAAAGAACCTTTTGTACAATGGAACGGTTCAGTGATTTAAAGGTTCTTCATGGAATGTCATTATTTTTAAGAGTGTACGCTCTACTGTTCCAGATGCTCGTGTGAATCGTGTGTGTGTGAGATTTTATATCTGACTCACCAGTGTTTTCTGCTTCATGCTCTTCAATTTTAACCAAAGGTTTTGGGTACCCTTCACAAGTAACTTCTCCATGAATATAGGACCATGTTGTTATTATCTGTACCTGCAGCAGAAGAGAAAGAAACAATCTGTAAGATGTGTCACACGTTTTCAACTCAATGCACCAGTGTTGGATGATCGACAAGACATCAAATCTGCAGTTTAACATGTCATAAACACATGGCTCAATCACCTTTTTTTCATAAAAATCAATGGTGGCAGTGCGAATGTGAGGCTGGGTTGGGTCAGGTGACATCTGCACTTTCATTACAGGTTTCCCACTGAAATCAAAGGCACAGAAAAATGTATGTCACATTTATTTCCCACTAACTAATCAACTAATCATTCATCAGTAGAATTACGAGAGCTTACATAAAAAAACACTTCTGCCCTTTAGAAATGAGAGAATGTACTGAAAATAAGGTGAAACATTCCTGCTAAATGTTCATTGTGCAATATAAAGGCTGATTGTTTAATGACACATTAAATACATTATAAACTCAAGTTTGACTTACCCAACGTTATCAACCGTTAAACTAATTGAGCAGCTGGTCTCGGGTCTGATGTTCAGTTCTGAAGTGTTCCAAACACACGTGAAGGAGCTGTGAAAATCATTATGACAATCCAGACCTGAAGAAAAGAGCAACATCTGATCTGAGCAACACATCCTTCATCAAGTGAATGAAAAACACACACTTTATTAAATCTAAACTGGGTCATTGCTTAGACACCGATCAGGCATAACATTATGAGCACCTTCCTAATATTGTGTTGGTGCCAAAACAGCCCTGACCCGTCGAGGCATGGACTCCTCTAGACCCCTGAAGCTGTGCTGTGGGGATCTGCACCAAGATGTTAGCAGCAGATCCTTTAAGTCCTGTAAGTTGTGAGGTGGATCCTCCATGGATCGGACTTGTTTGTTCAGCACATCCCACAGATGCTCGATTGGATTGAGATCTGGCTAATTTGGAGGTCAAGTCAACACCTCAAACTCATTGTTGTGCTCCTCAAACCATTCCTGAACCACTTCGCTCCCCACATGCATCAAGCCTCGGCCGCCCATAACCCTGTCTCCGGTTCACCACTGTTCCTTCCTTGGAGCGCTTTTGATAGATACTGACCACTGCAGACCGGGAACACCCCACAAGAGCTGCAGTTTTGGAGATGCTCTGACCCAGTCGTCTAGCCATCACAATTTGGTCCTTGTCAAACTCGCTCAAATCCTCCATTTTTCCTGCTTCTAACATCAACTTTGAGGACAAAATGTTCACTTGCTGCCTAATATATCCACCCACTAACAAGTGCCGTGATGAAGAGATGATCAGTGTTACTCACTTCACCTGTCAGTGCTCATGATGTTATGCCTGATACAGCTCTCTAAACCTAACACAAAACTCTTTAACTGAATGATTATTTTGTTTTTACAAATATAACAATAAGTAGTTCTTACCTTGATCAGCAAGAGCTGTGTATAAGAAGGACATCATCATCATCATCATCATCATGGTCAGAATCTGCATGATGCCGTTTTCCTAGCAGCATACATTTAGAAATCTGAGAGAGAGAGAGAGACTTGATTACATTCAGATTGTTGCTCATTTTCTCGCCAGACGCACAGAAGACATCATGACAAATAAAGTATCTGCGTTCTTTTTCCTCCCCCAAACTCTCACACTCGACACAGTATGAGTGACAGGTGGAAAAACCCGAAGCCACAGACACACATCATCACCCACAGCCTCAATGATATGAGACCAGGAGCTTCTCTTCTGCGATCAGAGCCGTCGACTACGCGTATGAACGGATTTCACCATCACGTCTTTCCTGTAGTGATGACGGGAACACGGCTGAACGCGCACACGCTCGCCTGCTTCCGAGCGACCACATGGAGGAGCGCAACAGACGCAATCATTAACAATGAGTGCTTTTGAAAGTTGCTGTGAACTATTTTCAACCTCTTTTCCTCCTGCTTGAATGAACCATAAATTATAAAATGGAGAAATGACGCAAACTATACAATCGTAAAATTTTAAAGCAACTTTATAGCAAGCGAGATGATAAAAAAGCTAAAGTAAAAACACAAATGATCTGGGAATGATGTAGAGATCAAATCATGAAATCCATCTAAATTTTAAACTTATACAAACTATTGAAGGAGGAACATGTGTGAATCTGATGATGATTCTTATTCATGTCAGATGTTCTTTCATTTCATTTCTAATCACAATTCATACATTGATATTTGTCTACAAAATGTAAGTGTTGAGAGCTGACTGGTCATGTCTATAGAGACTCAAAGTGAATAAAAGCATGTTACGTACATGTGATGAGCGGAGACGGTCCCAGGCGCTGAGCTTCACGATCTCACTTCACTCATGTTCCTGTCAGTGAGCGCTGGCATACACACCTCAGGGTTAAAGAACAGACAGCAAATCTCCACAGACGCAGCCCTTCCTGTCACACACACACACACACACACACACGGTGTAGTGAAACAGGTCATGGATAAAAGCAGCACTGGCTGAGGTGACATTTACTCTAAAGCTCAGGGCAGGAAACGAGAAGCGTGTAGGAGGTGTGTTTTCTCCCTCGTGCTCTCACTCTCCTGTCCATTCAATTCAACTCACTGACATGTTTTAGTCTATATATGTTATATACTGCTGAAACAAATAACGTGTGTGTGTGTTAGTGGAGTGGATTGAATATGTGTGTGTTTCTCTGTGTGTGTGTGTGTGTGTGTGTGTGTGTGTGTGTGTGTTTGTGTTCAGGGCCTCATGTTTCCGAGAAGCTCTGCACCACAGATTAGACCACAGATTGTGGTCATGCTCCTGAAACCTGCTCTAGTAAAGATCTATCTATCTATCTATCTATCTATCTATCTATACACCCACCCACCTACCCATCTATCCATCTATCTATCTATCCATCCATCCATTCACCTACCAATCAATCAATCGATCAATCAATCAATCAATCAATCAATCAAACAAACAATCAATCATCTGTCCATACATCCATCCATCTACAACCCGAAATGTTGGGACGTTTTTTAAATTTCAGTAAAATGAAAACTAAACGACTTTCAAATCACGAGTCAATATTTTATTCACAATAGAACATAGATAACATAACAAATGTTTAAACTGGGAAATTTTGCAATTTTATCCACTAAATGAGCTAATTTCAAATTTGATGCCTGCTACAGGTCTCAAAATAGTTGGGACGGGAGCATGTTTACCATGGTGTAGCATCTCCTCTTCTTTTCAAAACAGCTTGAAGACGTCTGGGCATCGAGGTTATGAGTTTCTGGAGTTTTGGTGTTGAATTTGGTCCCATTCTATATATAGGTATAGGTTTCCAGCAGCTGAAGAGTTTGTGGACGACTTTTACATATTTTTCTCTATAGGTGAAAGATCTGGATTGCAGGCAGGTCAATTCAGCACCCGGAAGAAGCCATGCAGTTGTAATAGCTGCAGTATGTGGTTTTTCATTGTCCTGCTGAAATACACAAGGCCTTCCCTGAAATAGACGTCATCTGGAGGGGAGCATATGTTGCTCTAAAACCTTTATATACCTTTCAGCATTCATAGTGCCTTCCAAAACATGTAAGCTGCCCGTACCGTATGCACTTATGCACCCCCATACCATCAGAGATGCTGGCTTTTGAACTGAACGCTGATAACACGCTGGAAGGTCTCCCTCCTCTTTAGCCCGAAGGACACGGCGTCCATGATTTCCAACAAGAATGTCAAATTTGGACTTATCTGACCATAAAACACTTTTCCACTTTGAAACAGTCCATTTTAAATGAGCCTTGGCCCACAGGACACGACAGCACTTCTGGACCATGTTTGCATATGGCTTCCTTTTTGCATGATAGAGCTTTAGTTGGCATCTGCAGATGGCACGGCGGATTGTGTTTACCGACAGTGGTTTAGTTGGTATCTGCAGATGGCAGGGCGGATTGTGTTTACCGACAGTGGTTTAGTTGGCATCTGCAGATGGCAGGGCGGATTGTGTTTACCGACAGTGGTTTAGTTGGTATCTGCAGATGGCACGGCGGATTGTGTTTCCCGACAGTGGTTTAGTTGGCATCTGCAGATGGCACGGCGGATTGTGTTTACCGACAGTGGTTTAGTTGGCATCTGCAGATGGCAGGGCGGATTGTGTTTACCGACAGTGGTTTAGTTGGTATCTGCAGATGGCAGGGCGGATTGTGTTTACCGACAGTGGTTTAGTTGGAATCTGCAGATGGCAGGGCGGATTGTGTTTACCGACAGTGGTTTAGCTGGAATCTGCAGATGGCACGGCGGATTGTGTTTACCGACAGTGGTTTAGTTGGTATCTGCAGATGGCACGGCGGATTGTGTTTACCGACAGTGGTTTAGTTGGTATCTGCAGATGGCACGGCGGATTGTGTTTCCCGACAGTGGTTTAGTTGGCATCTGCAGATGGCACGGCGGATTGTGTTTACCGACAGTGGTTTAGTTGGCATCTGCAGATGGCACGGCGGATTGTGTTTACCGACAGTGGTTTAGTTGGCATCTGCAGATGGCAGGGCGGATTGTGTTTACCGACAGTGGTTTAGTTGGTATCTGCAGATGGCAGGGCGGATTGTGTTTACCGACAGTGGTTTAGTTGGAATCTGCAGATGGCAGGGCGGATTGTGTTTACCGACAGTGGTTTAGTTGGCATCTGCAGATGGCACGGTGGATTGTGTTTACCGACAGTGGTTTAGTTGGCATCTGCAGATGGCAGGGCGGATTGTGTTTACCGACAGTGGTTTAGTTGGCATCTGCAGATGGCACGGCGGATTGTGTTTACCGACAGTGGTTTACTTAGCATCTGCAGATGGCACGGCGGATTGTGTTTACCGACAGTGGTTTCTGGAAGTATTCCTGTGTTCATTTAGTAATGTCATTGACACAATCAGTGTCGTCTGAGGGCTCGAAGACCACGGGCATCCAATAAAGGTCTTCGGCCTTGTCCCTTACGCAGAGATTTCTCCAGTTTCTCTGAATCTTTTGATGATGTTATGCACTGCAGATTTGCAAAGCCTTTGCAATTTGACATTGAGGAACATTGTTTTAAAGATATTCCACAATCTTTTCACGCACTCTTTCACAGCTCTGCCCATCTTTACTTCTGAGAGACTCTGCCTCTCTAAGACATCCCTTTTATGGCTAATCATGTTACAGACCTGATATCAATTAACTTAATTAGTTGCTAGATGTTCTCCCAGCTGAATCTTTTAAAAATTTCTAATTGCTTTTAAAACTGCTTTTTCAACCATTTGTTGCCCCGTGCCAACTTTTTTGAGATCTGTAGCAGGCATCAAATTTGAAATGAGCTCATTTAGTGGATAAAAGTGTAAAATTTCTATCTATCTATCTATCTATCTATCTATCTATCTATCTATCTATCTATCTATCTATCTATCCACGACCCACCCACCTACCTATCCATCCATCCATAATAAGCTTAATAATCTGGAGCCATTCCATGAACTGCTTTCACTACATTCAATAAAAGCTAGATCCAGTTTTGGACATTCAGCCAAACACAGAAAGACTGTGGTTTAATATATTAATTCTGCCTTCAGATCCAGCTGCAGCCGTACAACAAATGCATGACACTGACACTACAATAGTGCAAACAGGGAAAAATATGGATATGCATTACTGCCTCAAGGTTACTTACTGAAAGGCTGGAATTAGGTTTAGAAATGGCTCTTTGCACAGGAGTTAAACACTACACACAGGTTTTTATCTGTTTCCAACTCAAGAGCCATTTAAAGCCTTACATATTCAGTCTTTAACTTGATTGTCCAAAGATGGTATGCAGGAGATAATGCCTGTCTATCATTCAGTGAACGTTAATAATAAGTCTTCATGAAGGCTGAGAGCGGCTGACCGCACATCTGAGGGAATGCACCTGTTTCTCGCGTCAGTGTGGGACTGAGGAGAAGAAAACAAACGGTGGTTTCAGGTGCGGTGCTCTCATTTCACTCTTTCAGAAAAACAAAACTCCATCAGTAGCCCGACGATTAGCCGATGTCAGTTAATGTTAATATCAGCTGATGTGGTTTCCAGATAAGCAGATCTATTATTCAGAAGCCTTTAAAGTTAGAGCTTTTCTGTGAAGCCGACAGCATGCATCACCAGTATTACTGGAACAAATGTAGAATGATCTTTAACATGTTTAATCTAGCAGGATCAGGTGAGGAGGTGAATTTATCAAATGTTCTCTCCGTCTCATAAAACAATGATCGCTGAGCATAACTAATGTACATTATATTGTAGAATGTATTTAGTGAATGAGCTAATGTGTCCATTAACTCCATTTGACATGCATTTATCAGTAACACGAGTTCAGTCAGAGTTAAGATGCGATCTCTTTCTACATGACCCATTTCCTCTTCAAGGACATTGGTATTCTTAGTAAAAGTGTTGCATCAGTTTCAACATCATTCGCATTAGCCAAGACTGGATGACATCATATAGTTCTTTCAGAAAGTCGGTGATGTGATGCAGACGATAAAATAACTATGACTAATTTTCTTAAATTTTTATCTTCTGATTTTGCATTTTAGGTTCAATGTGTGCTTGATCATCACAAGCGGAATCATTATAATTGTTCTTCATGGAACCACTGATGCCAAACCTTTATTTTAAGGAGCGAAGAATGACTGGAAAGGGCTGATTAATTTCACAGTTCTATTTTGATATTTTCAACAAAAAAAATATATATTTTTTTCAAACTATCATTTTTAACCTACAGTTGTAGAAAAAAGAACAAATTATGTAGTAGTCTACTCTTAACCCTTTAAATCATCACAACAAGAAATAATTGTAGGAAAGGTCAAAAAACAACAACTTTTCCATTTTGACCTTTTATGAAACACCTGTCTTCGACCATATTGGTGGAAACTGTCACGGGTGCGTGCAGATGTCAGTCTCAGACGTCACGCCCACGGACCGTTGGCTGAACGTCTGATGCATATGGCACACTTAACTGGAAACACTTCAGCATTTTCAAAGTCGTCTTCTGGTTGGCTGAATTCAACAGGATGTCCGTTCTTTAACGGTCCGCCGGGAAACAAATGCCGTGACGCCAAATCAGCTTGTGGAAGAAGAACGGCGTCATGTGTACAACTGTGACAAACGCTGTATTTTTAAACATATGTGAAGTTTGCGGCTCCATTGTTGCAGTAAACTTGCACAATGTTCTTGAATTAATTTATTAGACGCACACCGGTCTGTTATTAAACATGACAGAACAAAACAAACTGTGATTGGTTGCTTTACATGTCAATCAATCGTCCTCTTGGACGATCCTTGGCCAATGAAAGCTGCGATAGAGATTTAACAGGGCAGACAAATCATTATTTTATTATGTATAAGGGTCAATGACGTATAAAGTCAGTTGAACTGATTTTCGACAGGCCAATTTTAAAATACAAAATAATAATATATATTGCAATTGTTCAAACATTAAGAATGTTGTGTACACATAAATCCATATTAAAATTTTAAATTAAGCGATTTTAGTGTTTTTTTATCTAGATGAATTGGCCATAGCCTTAAAAAATGCCATGTGGTGCGACCGTGATTTATCTTAAAATTAATTCATTTCCTTAACATGCTTAACATTTTTTTATACAAGTATTTGCAGTTCTTTTGAGATTCTGTGAAGAATGACCTTATATTTTTGTTTTATAACTTTACAGTTGCCTTCTTAACACTTACTTTTCCTGTAAATCGCATAAAACTGATAAAAATGTTTTAAAATACCATATACTTAAGCATACTGTATGAGTGATTCATATTTCAGCCACAGAAATTAGATATTTTATTTTTAATTTATTAGTTATTGCTATCATTGACACGAAGATGACACGAACCAAATGACACGAAGACCTTAAATATAATTAAAAATCTATTTAAAGAGATCAATAAACAATTTTATACAAAAAATAGATTTGAACCAGAATTTATTAAAATTTCACCGAATTTTCATGAACACAAATTTTATAAACTTTTTTTTTTAAATTACATAGCAAACAAGTGCACCACTTCATTTAAGTTGACTTCATCAAGGACACGTTAGGCCTAAAATGATCAAAAGTGACAGTAAACATCTATTTTAAATAAATGCTGTTCTTTGAACTTTTTGAACTCAAAGTTTCCACAAAAATATGAACATTGATAATCATAAATGTTTCTTGAGCAGCAAATCATCATATCAGAATGATTTCTGAAGGATCATGTGACACTGAAGACTGGAGTAATGATGCTGAAAATTCAGCTTTGATCACAGGAATAAATTACACTTTACTATATATTCACATAGAAAACCGATATTGTAAATTGTAATAATATTTCACTCTTCTCCTACCAAGCTGTAACTCCATTCTTGCTGCAGGGTCAGAATTAACACTCTGCCTATATGGCCAGTGGTTTTTACTTTGCTTGGCAGTGCAATCTGGTAAAACAGATTGAAATAGTTATAAATAAATAAACAATAAATGACTAATAAATGCATAATTACCAAACTGAAATTAATTTTTTTTTTTTTTTTGCATTTTTCTTATATTGTACAATACAAACATAAACTGAAATATTTTTATAAAATGAAACAAATTGCATAAAAATCTATTCCAAATAATACAAGAATAAAGTACTTTATGTATATAAATCATCAATCGAATACAAAAGCACTAAAACCACCAATCTAGGACATATATCTATTATGGAAAACACTCTGCAGTGGTCACACCACGATATTTTCAAATTCAGTCAAAATTTACAGTCACATAATTGGCCACCAAAACAAAACAAGCTAGCTTCCCACAAAAGGTCACAATTAAATTTGTAATAACTGCATAAATAACTTAATTTTCATTGTTTTTTGAGGTCATACCACATGATTTCCAAATGTGGTAACTACATGCCATTTTACCAAAGTTACAAACCTGCTTGCTGCTTCCATGGATCCTTCGCAAATTGGTATATGATGCAACTTCCTGTCTTTGAATAGATTTCAACATGAAAGTCCCAAAGTGGTAGTTTTTTGATGGTCGCACCACATGATATTTCATAAAATGGACATCATGCTTTGCAATTTTGTACAGGATTACAAAACATGTTGGAAATCATGCCAAATAGTGCAGGAAATGAATTCGAATAAATTTAGAGTAATTTCAGACATTTCCAAAACAGAAATTGTGGCCAGATGGTCGCACCACATGATATTTTGACACTTTAAATAACAGAAAATTACAAATAACTAATGTTTGTGAAAAGTTAAAGTGAGAACATGCACGGGAGAGGTACTACATATATATGGTGTCTTTTTATGCATATAAACCAAATTTTAAATGAAAAAAGCAATCGGACAGAAAATTTAGGCATCACGTCATTGGCCCATAAATTAACTTTATGTGCTAATTTAATTTACCTTCGAATGACATAACTATTTGACTGAGTGGGATTTCTCATTTAATATATAATACATTTCTAAAACCTGTTGCATTTTATGTCCTCTCTCAATTGTGTCCAAAAACACCAAAGAATGGTATCAAAACTTCCAGCAAGAGCAACTTCTCCCAACGATCTAGGTTGGAGCATTTTGGTGATGATCCATGCATTTTCCAGCATGATGGAGCACACAAGACAAGAGTGATAATTAAGTGGCTCGGAGATCATTACATTGAAATTTTGGATCAGTGGCCAGGCAAATCCCGGATCTTAATCCCACAGAGAGCCTGTGTTCAGTTCTCAAAAGGTTAGTGGACATGCAGAAGAACTCCGAGCACCAATAAGACAAAAATCACCATCTATCAGGATTTGGCCACAAAGCTGATATCCACTGAACCAGAGCGAATCGCAGAGGTTATGCTGACTCTTTGCATATAATGAATGTTTTCCCTACACTCTTAAAAATAAAGGTTCTTTATTGGCATCTATGGTTCCATGAACATCCACAGAATCTTTCCATTTCACAAAAGGTTACTTTAGATTTATAAAATGTTCTTTACACTGATCACTGAAATGTTCCAAAAATGGTTCTTTTATGGCATCGAAGAAGAAAAAAAGGGGGTGAAAACTCCTTTTAAGAACCTTTAACTTTAAGAATAAAATAATTTAAAACTTATAAAATGCTTATTGTTTTCCAGTGCACCACAGAAACATGTGAAATAATCTACTAGGATGACAGACTGTTTAAAAAGTTACATTTATAGGCTGGTCTGTCTCAGCGATGCAACAGCGCTTGTCAATGTCAAAATGATGGCCAATCAGATCAAAGAAGGTGGGGCTTCCTGCTCACTGAAGACGAGTGTGAATGCCAACATAGTTTTACAGTGAAAGAGTGTGTGTGTGGTAAGATATAAGCAGCTAAACATTTAATATCTGTTTTATGATGGATATGTTTAACGATCCACAATAACATACAGTGATGCAAACTACTCAACTTTTTATGGAATTTCTCCATTTTGACTTGAAAATTTGTAACTAAATGTGATGAGACATATTAGACATACAAACAAGAGTGAATGTGTGCATATTTTTAAATAAAATTTTACTTGCAAAGAGTTTAAATGGACTTCACAACTTCTTTCACCGTTCTTATTTCTTTATTATTCCCTTAAATCTTTTTTTAATCCTTCAATTATTAAATTTCTTTAAATAAAATTCATTAACGTTGTCTGAAAGTTGAACATGAGCAAAATGAGCACTTTATAGGGAAGTTTCCGCCTCTCACGACCCTCAGTCATAAGACTTTTTCTGTGTCTTCCTCATTTATGTGTGCTAAACGTTGAATGCATTTCATAAATGTTATTTTAGTATATACTCAATCCAAACTTTGTCTTTTTTTTTTCAAAAAAAATATTTTAAACTACTGTGAAAACAAGTTCAAAATCAAGTTAATCACTTTTTTTTTTTTTTCTTTTTTTTAAGTTAGTGTATTTTTCAACACAGTGAAGACCTTGAGATGAAATTTGACATTTTATGTGATGTGTGGAGAAAACAAAGTGAAATAAATATCAACATTTTTATACCATAATTTCCAATCAAGCTGTAATTTTGTTTATGCAAAGATATTAATATTTGTATTTTGGACACATAAAAAGCTAGCTAATAAACTGGATTCAGCAGGACAATTTCTTTTAATTATACTAAAATGCCCTGTTTACAATCACAATTCTTCCGCGATTCTGCAAGAGAGAGTGAGGAAACACATTTATACCTGCATAAAAACATGATCGAGAAGTACTATATTTACACATGAAAGTAGGCTACACTTATCAACATGTTGCTTGACGTAGTGGCTATTTTCGTTGGCTTGTATGCAGATTGTTTCAGTCAGTCATTTCGGCCATTTCACCCTCTGAATTATGATCCAAACTGACAGATTGAGGCGAAACCGAAACCCAGAAAAACTTTCACAGCTTCTCACAGTGGGTTTTCATATCGTATCTTGCATTAAATCAACATCCATGACGGAAAAGGTCAAGTCCGTCCGAAAAAGAAAAAACCCCATATTGAGCTCCTTCATAAACACCATTTTGATTATTATGCGTGTCTATACAGCCTAAACCTCTACACGCATATTTAATATAATTTGCGCTGTGCTCACAGCTAGTTTAGATTTGAAGAGTTTGGTTCCAAAACGCGATAAACATCATTTTCAAAAAAATTGAGTTTCCGCCAAAATCAGTATTGTATCAGTATTGTATTGTCATTTATTAATTTTGCGCAAAATGCGATATCCGTCGTGTTATTCTGTAATGTTTTCTCCATTTCTTTCCAAAACGCGACAAACGCCAGTCTCCTTTTTCTGCAGAACGCGATATAACCGCTCAACCAATCACAGCGCACCATTCCACGCAATGTAAACATTGAAGGCTTTTTTAATACCAAAGCCGTTTTTAATACCAATGTACTCGGCAAATGTGTTTATTTAACCGAGCGGTGGCGCCAGATACTCTTTAATCGGTAATGTTCATTTTGGCAGCAATGGCTGAATGTATTTTTAGTAATGTCTGTATATAAGATAAATATTGGCAAAGTTTAGACTCTGTCATATATGTGAATCAACTTACTTTGTTGTGTATTTTCAATTTGAAAAATAACTTTTATATTGATGGATTAATTGCATTTTGAAAAAAAAGTGTCATGGATTTTTATTGCATTTTGGGGGGAAAAAATAATACGTTTTTATAATAAACCTTTTAAAATCAAAATGTAGATTTGAATTTTTTATGTTTTTATAACCAAAAGATGCTATGTGAAAGTCTGAAACCGAAAATGGTGGTTTTCATCTTGCCACTTTCTTGGTAAGGAAAACACCTTTTTACTCAAATTAATCAAAATGGAGTTACTGTGTTTTGGAACCAAACTCTTCATACACTAATCAGGTTCTGCTGATCCCGTGTATTTCTGCTGCCAACAGCGTTTCTATTGAACTTTGGCAGAGCAAAAGATATTGACGGGCGCACATGACAAACCAAACGGGTTTATATTCCCTTCACAACCATCTCAACTTATTCTGACAAGATAACAAACCACAAACGAAAGAGTTTAAGATAAAGTTTAAAGTGGGCATACTTAAACAGGATAGGCCTACTTGAGGTCGGAGAAAAACATTTGCGGCTTTACCACAACTCCAACACACACACACACACACACACACACACACACACACACACACACACAACAACAACAACAACAACAACAACATTAAGCTAACTCACTAACCCATTTACAACTATCTGATAGGGGTGAATTTTTGTCCAAGGGGCCGTTATCTTGTTTCTTCCTAGAATCGCTAAAAACAGCATCTAACCACACTTACGAGAAAAAAGAGCCGCTACATCCTCCAGCAATCACACCTCTGTCACATCCTTCTTCGTCCCCTGCACTTTTTCCACTAATCACAAACACCATCATCCATCCCAGCAGTTGAGACACACACACCTACTTCAGTGTTAAATTGCTGATAAAACCTGGTTTGTTTCGTAAATTCAGTTTTTGAAGAGGGCAAACGTTTCCCTCAACTAAATTCCCGCGGTTTATTAACGTATTAAATTCAAATAAAACCGCGCGCTCAGTTCAGATCAGATAATGTTAATGGTATGACCCATCTCGGGGGTGGCCAAAATCACTATTTAAAATCAGCCAGGGTTTCTGAGAGATTAGCAATATCCTTGAGTAAATGATATACGTAGGCTACTAACTATAGCCTAAAATGATTAAAACTCTATATAACGAAATAAATGATAGATTAAGCCACTGACCTGCTTTTCTCCATCTCATCATCGTCCAGCGGGAGCACGAGTGAACTTTCAGATCATTGATTTACTCAAGGTTTTTGAGATAAAGGGTTTCCTTTTTCATTCTGTCTCTCTCTGTTTTCGTTTGAAGAAAATAAAATGGTAAAATCCTTGTGGTTTGTTTCTCGCTTCTGTAGAAACCGCGTCTCACTTCTCTCAGAAGAGCTTCTCTAAAAATCCCCGCGGTTTTCTTTCCTTACAATTTCCACCACAAACACAAAAATGACCATTTTCTTCCTCCTGAATGACGTTGTTTGGTGCTTTAAGTTAAATTTGTATAAGAGAAGCGAATGTTAAAGGGACAGAAGTGTATTTATTATATATATATTTTTCTAATGCGCTAATTAGCCTATTATAAGGCCAAATTGAACATGTTTCTTGTATGTTCAAAAAAAGCTACCTTCACATTTGAATGTACATGGACTTGTTCTCTAAGTAGCCTACTGTTTGTTAATAGTGTTATAAAAAGACATGAACTTTCCCTGACTTTTGTAATCTAACATCAGAGATAATATCTGTGCCGTTATTTAGGTTCAGATCTGTATCTCTAGCGCCCCCTGCCACATTGATATGAGATATTACACATAAGATAACATTGTAAGACGTCTGATCATTTAACTGTGTGTGTGTGTGTGTGTGTGTGTACATGTTATTGTACAAACGTGACACAATAACATGTATTTAGATTTATTAATTCAATAAATTTGTTTTTATAATAATTACAGAAAAAACAATACTATTGTGAAATATTATTACAATTTAAAATTATGGTTTTCTATTTTAATATGCTTTAAAATATAATTTATTCCTGTGATCATCTTAATTTTCAGCATCATTACTTCAGTCTTCAGTGTCACATGATCCTTCAGAAATCATTCTGATATGCTGATTTATTATCAATGTTGGAGACAGTTGTGTTGCTTAATATATAACCTGTGAGACTTTTTCAGGATTCTTTGATGAAGAAAAAGTTTTTCTTTCCTTCTTTTGAAAGAAATTAATACTTTTATTCAGCACGGATATGTTAAATTGATAAAAAGTGATAGTAAAGATTTATATTGTTAGGAAAGATTTATATTTTGAATAAATGCTGTTCTTTTTAACCTTTTATTCATCAGTGAATCCTGAAAAAAGTATCACAGGTTATAAAACAATATTAAGCAACACGATAATAACTGAGTATCAAATCATCAAATTAGAATGATTTCTGAAGGATCATGTGACAATGAAGACTGGAGTAATGATGCTGAAAATTCAGCTTTGATCACAGAAATAAATTATATTTTAAAGTATATTAAAATAGAAAACCATAATTTTAAATTGTAATAATATTTCACAATATTATTGTTTTTTCTGTATTTATTATGAAATAAATGCAGCCTTAATGAGCATAAGAGACTTCGTTCAAAAACATTAAAAATAGTAATGTTTCCAAACATTTGACTGGTAGTGTAAGTCTCCAAAATACCAATAATGAACAGGTTTCAGAAGTGTCTGTTTTAAATAAGTAACTTTATAGACAACAGAGTTCAAAATCTCCTTTGTTTTGAAATTTCTGTGTTTCAACTTTGGACTGAAGCAAACAATTGCGACATACTGTCAAAAAACCCGATCTGACCTAAATAAATCACAAGATGATTATCACAAAAATCACAATCCAGGAATGAGACACAGTTTTATGGCAGTCTAAACGTCAACAAATGAAGAGTAAAGGCCACACATAAGGCTCTCGAATAAGATTTTATAGGATAGAAAGTTGAAATCTGACACTTTTGTTAGCATTTACAACAAAACAGTAGTACATTTGAACAAGGCAGTTCCAGGGGCTTCAGTATATTTAAAGACTTCTTGCCAAAATCAGAACATCTCACCCTCATGCAAACTTTCAGTCTAAATTTTTGTGCATATCCCATGGGAATACAATCATATTTAGCAAGTGTGAACGGCAAATCATAAAATATTTATGCTTTAGAAATCACATGAAATGCAATTGGTACAAATTTGATGAGCGTTTTTTTTTTTTTTTTTTTTTAGAGTGTCAGATGTCAAATAGACATTTAGAAAATGTCTTTAAGATGTTTATGATTTATATGTGAAACTGACATCTTAACCCTCTGATGGTCTTTGGGGTCTTTTTGACCCGAAATGATGTTTACTAAAATAATTAAAAAAAGTTATCTTTGTCCAAATGGCATGAAACTTTGTACGGTGGTTAACACTTTCTAGATCTAAAAAATTAATTGGAATGTTTTTATGTTAGTGTGAATAATAAAAAAAAAGTAACACTTGTGACGTTCGGGGTCTCTGTAACCAAACAAAATGAGTTCTGTAACAAAATAATTATTCTTTTTTAAACATATGTAATTTTACTCTTTTTTATAAATGTTTTTACTCCACATCTGTGCAGTTTTTGGAGGATTTGTGATATCTTTTAAATTTATCTAAATAAATTAAAAAAATATTTTTTTAAATAACTTTTTATGTAAAATTCACTTTATAAAAGACCCACATTTCTAACTTTCATTCATGGGGATAACATGGATAATTTGACATGGTTTAGTGTAAGATTTTGCAGTTTTAAAAGTAAACAATTATCACTTTAACCAGTAGATGGCTGCAGAGCTCCACTATTGGCTATTTGACTGACTGAAAGACATCTTTTTACAAGTATTTTTTCAGTTGGATTCATGTCTAAATATTATGAAATCACAATTATAACAATATAAATTATTTTTTGCCAAAGTTTAACATTTTTTGTACTGGAGAAAAACACAGAATCCATGTGCTTTATTTGCTGATTTGTTATTGCTGTTCATTTCATTGCATTTTGATGTTCATGTTGTGTATTTGTACCCAATATGTAATATAACTGTTCGTTTCTGTTCATGTTTGTTCTGTTACAGTTAGTAACTGAAGTGTAGATTAAATTTGTAGAATTATATGAAAAACAGATGATTGAAATAAATGATAAACTCTAATGTTCAGATTTGATTCTAATCATAATGTAACATTATTGATTTTTTTTTTCCAGTAGAAAAAATGTTTGACAAAAAAAATATATATATTTTTTTATTGTTATAAATGTGATTTCATAATATTTAGACATGAATCCAATTGAAAAAAATACTTGTAAAAAGATGTCTTTCAGTCAGTCAAATATCAAATAGTGGAGCTCTGCAGCATCTACTGGTTAAAGTGATAATTTTTTACTTTTAAAACTGCAAAATCTCACACTAAACCATGACAAATTGTCCATGTTATCCCCATGAATGAAAGTTAGAAATGTGGGTCTTTTATAAAGTAAATTTTTACATAAAAGGCTGTTTTTGTATAAAAACCTATTTAAAAAAAAAAAGTTTTTAATTTATTTATATACATTTAAAATTTATGACAAATATTACAAAAACTGCACAAATGTTGAGTTATAACATTAATAAACATAGTAAAATTACATTTGTTTTTTTTTAAAAAAAAACAATTATTTTGTTACAAAGATTATATTGCCTGGGGTCTCGAAGGTCAGGAGTGTACACCCTAAACGAAGTACGCCAGAGGGTTAAAGACGCCTATCACATGTTTGTAAACAGCAGATGCTTTCCAGATGAAGTGATCTTTATCAAACATCTCGCAGACGTACATGTTTCTGGAAATCTGTTTCAGTCTGACCGCTCTGATCGGATTTCACGTGGTTTATGTCACTTACGGCATGTAAAACATGTCAGACGTTGTTATAGGAAACAAGTCGATGCAGAAACAAGGTTGTTGTTGAGCAGAAAATGACACAAATACAATGTTTTGAGACCGATGGAGGCGACGGCATCAGAACATCAGAGGTCATGATCAGACTGCAGCAAAAATCTGATTTTTTGCATATCCAGATTTTTTTTGAAAGTCTGGACAGCAGAAAAACCCACATGAATCTGACTGAAACCACATTTGGAAGTGGTTTGAAATCCCATTACGGATTTTTTACAGATGCATTGATGGACGGACGGACAGAGGGACAGATGGATGGATGAACAATAGATAGATAGATAGATAGATAGATAGATAGATAGATAATGTGAATGTTAAGGGAACGTTCCATTTGATAATTTTGTAAACATTATGGTAACGTTAATTTTGAATGCTCTTTAAACATTTTGAAACAAGTAGTAACGTTTACAAATATTTCAGACATAAAAAGTTACTTTTTTTGTTCGTTTGTTTGTGTGCTTCCATTATTACAGAACTCTGATGGAGAACTGCCATGAACAGCCAAAGTTTAATCTACAGGCGGAACTTAGTTTCTGCAGCTCGTGTTTCCTGCTCGAGTCTGTGTTGTTGCGCACACGGTGAATTCACATGGCATGAAAACACAGAGCTTCATTGTAGTCCGTATTTATCCACATTTATCTTCATCAGTTTGATCATGTCAGCATCATTGATCCGAAGAGGACTTGAACTGTTTAGCGATAAAGGTAACTGATCGTTTTTTTTTACCTGGACGGCTAGCAGTTTATATGTTTGAATATATAGGCAAATGTAATTTGTATAAAGTCCCTTATATCGTCTCTCTGCAGATGGAGTGAAGCGCACACAGAAGCGCGGCGGCGCTCGTCAGTCCGCGCTCATGCAGCGGATCAGCAGCGACAAACAGGGCGTTCAGAGGCGGATCCGGCAGCTGCAGAGACCCGGAGGAGCAGCGCGGAGCACCACCACAGTCAAAGACAAACGCATCCGCTCTGCTCTGGGTAAACCTCTGCAAACCCGCTCAGTCAGTTAGGATAATCACAGAAACACAAGCATTCAGTTTGACTCTTTAATGTCTCTGCTTTTCCCAGACGTGTACAGAAAGAAACGGAAGAGGAGTAATTATGGAACAAATCTGAGCTATTTCCGGTGCAAAGCTAATAAAACTCAAAGCAGCCACGCAGCAGAGGTCTGAATCTCTCCTTCAGGTTTATACAGATTCACATCAGGGCTTTCACACTTCAGCTGTTTACCCTGTGTCATCAAACACTGATGCTTGAAACGGTACATTCTGAAATCATGGGGCAACACCGTCTTTTATTTGCATATTTCCGGTGTCCGTGTCACTGATTGGACAAACGACCTGTTTACATAAAGATGTGTTTCCATCACCATTTCTCATTTTTCCCCTCAAGCAATGAAACTGCTGTTTATATGCGCCATCCTACAGAACTGGTGCTGTCCCACAACCAAAAAACACATTTAAAGGTGCCCTAGAATTAAAAATTGAATTTATCTTGGCATAGTTGAATAACAAGAGTTCAGTACATGGAAATGACATACAGTGAGTCTCAAACTCCATTGTTTCCTCCTTCTTATATAAATCTCATTTGTTTAAAAGACCTCAGACGAACAGGCGAATCTCAACATAACACCGACTGTTACGTAACAGTCGGGATCATTAATATGTACGCCCCCAATATTTGCATATGCCAGCTCATGTTCAAGGCATTAGACAAGGGCAGCCAGTATTAACGTCTGGATGTGCACAGCTGAATCATCAGACTAGGTAAGCAAGCAAGAACAATAGCGAAAAATGGCAGATGGAGCAATAATAACTAACATGATCCATGATATCATGATATTTTTAGTGATATTTGTAAATTGTCTTTCTAAATGTTACGTTAGCATGTTGCTAATATACTGTTAAATGTGGTTAAAGTCATAGTTTCTTACTATATTCACGGAGACAAGACTGTCGTTATTTTCATTTTTAAACACTTGCAGTCTGTATAATTCATAAACACAACTTCATTCTTTATAAATCTCTCCAACAGTGTGTAATGTTAGCTTTAGCCACAGAGCACAGCCTCAAATGCATTCAGAATCAAATGTAAACACCCAAATAAATACCATACTTATGCGATTAGACATGTTGCATGACGAACACTTTGTAAAGATCCATTTTGAGGGTTATATTAGCTGTGTGAACTTTGTTTATGCTGTTAAAGGCAAGCGCGAGCTCTGTGGGCGGGGAGCGTGAGCATTTAAAGGAGCCGCAGCCTAAATCGGCTCATATTTAATGATGCCCCAAAATAGGCAGTTAAAAAAAATGAATAAAAAAAAATCTATGGGGTATTTTGAGCTGAAACTTCACAGACACATTCAGGGGACACCTTAGACTTATATTACATCTTTTAAAAAGACATTCTACGGCACCTTTAAAATCAGGGTATCCGCAGGGCATTAAAAAGCATTAAAAGTAACTAAATAGATTTTGCAAAAATGAAGGCCTTAAATGGCATTAAAAAGCATTAAATTTTATTTCTAGTTTTGAAGAGAAATAAAACTACCAGATAATTTTGAATAAAGCCTAAATAATTAATAACTTTAATAACTGTCGCAAAATATGTACATTGGTGTGATACGCACACGGAACCAGTTTGGTAATTGCTGGTGCAAAATTGCCGTAACGGCGTTTTGGACAGCGGCGGACTGGGAACTGCGGAAAGCTGCATCAGTGTTGCCATCTTAACGCCTTTTCAGGCCCCTTTTGCGACGTCGCGTCGTGACAAAGCAACTTGTTAACCTGATCCAGCTTCCGAGACCCACCGGTACTGCCGCACGAGCGCGAGATCTTGCTTTCCTGCTGGATATAGCCAAAATCACTGCAAACGTCTATCTTATGTGTATGATGATTTTGTCAGACAACGTCTCAATTATAAATCAGAATTTTAGGGCTGGTTTAACATGTCAGGGCTCGAACTTTACTTTCCTGACCGGACAAGGACCTGATTAAAATGTCAATACCAATTTAAAAAAAAAAAAAAATCAGCAACCTGGGAATCACCAAAATGCGAGTGACTGATTTTATAACCTTTAGTGTAAGTGGCGAAAAAATGTGACACTGATTTCATACAACAGTTCAATTAACAAGTAGTTAATATTAAGCCACTTACATTTTAGAAGGAACATTGACTGATTTTATCAGCGAAAATAGTTTAAAACAAAGATCTCAGCAGAACCAAAGCGCAACACTCAGCCTTGTTTTCATTACTGAATGATTAATGAAATCGTGAGATTGGGTTGAGTTATCGTTAAAATTATCGTTATTGGTGTGAACGGGTCTTAACGTTGCACAAGTTTGGCACCACAATACGGGGTTAAAGGATTGAAAATTTCTTGATGATTTACTCACCCCAATGTCATTCAAGATGTCCATGTCTTTCTTTCTTCAGTTGAAAAGAAATGAAATATTCCAGGATTTTTCTCCATATAGTGGACTTCACTGGGGTTCAACGGGTTGAAGGTCCAAATGTCAGTTTCAGTGCAGCTTCAAAGAGCTCTACATGATCCCAGACAAGGAATAAGAGTCTAATCTAGAGAAACCATCGGCCATTTTCTAAAAAAAAAAAAAAAAAAATTATATACATTTTAACCATAAACGCTAGACTTTAACTAGCTCTCTTCTTCTTCTCTATTAGAATTCTGGCAGTGTAGACGCTGCTAAGTGTATTACTGCCCTCCACAGGTCAAAGTTTGAACTAATTGTTATATATTTGCACTAGCATATTGTATATGACAATTTAGTTCCAACTTCGACCTGTGGAGGGCAGTAATACTTTTAGCAGCATCTACACTGCTGGAATTCTAATAGAGAAGAAGAAGAGAGCTAGTTCAAGATGAGCATTTATGGTTAAAAGTATATAATTTTTAATTCTTTAACCCGTTGAACCCCAGTGAAGTCCACTATATGGAGAAAAATCCTGGAATGTTTTCATCAGAAACCTTAATTTCTTTTCGACTGAAGAAAGAAAGACATGAACTGGGTAAAAAGCTGTGCTTAACCCCCTTCTAAATTAGAAGTGTGAATCGTTTCTCTATCTAGGGTTAAAAGCGGGGTTTAGAATGACACTAACCCAGGGTTAAGCGCAGTGTGAAAAGCCCTATTCAAACAGTGATGGTATTTTATGTCTTTTAAATGATTTAAAAGTGTATGTGTTTTCTTTAGATTGTAGAGAAGAATTCCAGTCGCCGTGCTTGTCATCAGCCGGATCAGCCTGTGAAAAAAACGGCTGAGAAATCTGTCTTCACCGAGGCGGAGTTCCGGAAGTTCCAGAAGGAATATTTCTCAAATCTCTAGTGGACTGTTGTAGAACAGCAATAGATTTGATCGGAATCTTCCGGAATGATCTCTGACTGAAGCTGGATTGCAGATATCATGTATTAATAATATAGGATGTTTTTTTTTTTTTTTGTATGTTTCTTTAAAGAATTTTTATTGTGTATTTCGAAAAACAAGGAAGTGGAAATTAAACAGGAGAACCTCGTAGTGCTGCTGTATTATTAAAACTGAAAGTTAATAATGGTGTGAACAGAATGTTTCTCTTTCAAACTGTCATGTGAAACAAAACTCCTGAAATGTTTGCTTAAGAGCTCTGATCCCACCAACACATCCAGTCTGTCGCGTGTCGAGAGCCTTTAACAGAAGAATGCAGTGTGTCTGGACGGACGAGACCTTCTTTATCTCGGTGGGAGTTTAGAAAGAGGTCTGAAACAGAAAACAGACAGATGCATGTTTGGAGTTGAAGATTTGTTTGTTTTAGAGCTTACCATTAAGAAATAAAGAAGCTTTACTCGCGATCTGACTGTAAGTAATGGTTCTTTGTGTCACATTAACACTTATGTATAATGCATTATAAAGGTAGTTACTTCATAATGCATTATATCTTTTCAAAATAATTGTAACTAAATTTTAAATGCATTACAATATTTTCAGATTCCTTGTTACATCTGAAATTGGTTGTCGTGTTTTTATGCATTATACTTTCTAAAGGTGTAAGTAGGCTATTAAAATGTATTAAAACACTCATATAAGATCATCCAATGCATTATATATATTAAAACTTTTAAGTGTTCGCATTTTGACTGCATTTAAGTGCAGAAATTATTTTGTAAATTGTGTTTAAACAACGTAAAGATCTAATAGATGTGACTGATATGAAGCTGTGGAGTAAATGTTTGTGTTTATCTCATAGTGGAATCATGATCCGCTCTCATGGACGTCTGTCCTCGTCCTCCAGCGCAGTCCAGCCTGATGTTCCACTGTATGAGCCAGTGCTGCCGGCGCGAATTACACCAGTAATGACTTGCTTTTGTGCTTTACCACATCTGGAGTCTGCTGCATAATCATAGCCATAAACTGTCTTAAGAACTAGTATGAACTAACAGGTAGTTAGGGTTAATCAGTCTTACTTTTCCATATCAAATTAGACCAATCTACATGTTTGACTTAAAAATATTATGAACAGTCTGAAAGGAAACAGATGACTTATATGATTCTAATATGATGATTTGCTGCTCAAGAAACATTCATGATTATTATTATCATGTTGAAAACAGTTCAGATTTCTGTGGAAATACATCGTCATACATTTTATTCTTCAGGATTCTTTGATGAATAGAAAGTTCAAAGCATTTATGTGAAATAGAATCTTTTGTAACATTATAAATGTCTTTACTGTCACTTTTGAACAATTTAATGCATCCTTGCCGAGTAAACATATTAATTTCTTAAAAAAAAAAAAAAAACTTACTGTGCCTAAACATGTGAATGGCAGTGTACTTCAGATTACACACACTCTTAGAAATAGATTATTAATTTGAAGTAATTTTAATTTTCTTTTTTTTAAAATTGAATTTTATGAACTAAGCAGCTCGTAAACATACTTTATCACTAGAAAAAAATAAAATATTCCATTAAACATGAAAGTATTATGCAGTCATTTAAGACATTTTTAAGCCTTTGGCCTTAAACGGTTCTTTAAAATTGTGTCAAGAACCCTATAGTTCTTTATACTGAACTTTGTTTTTTAAGAGTGCAGATTTCAAAACATTTAAAACATTGTTGTCACATGACCTCATCGAGTTCTCTATCTCATCCAGTTATCTTTTGGGAAATCAAAAGTTATTTTGCATTTTGAATAGTTTTGTGTAAAACATGATTGAATTCAGATAATGAGTCAAGAAAGTGACAACAGCTTATTAACAGTTTTCATTATTGCTTTTGAACATTGATGTACGTCTTAGGTCAGGCCTCCCCCACCAGTCCCAAAAAAACCTGATCAAAGAGGCAAAAACAGTCCAGCGAGACGTTCATGTGACTTTTCTCCAACATGTGAAGATTACCCAGAGATCCAGCGTGTGCCGCAGGCGTCCCCTGTGATTCCCCCTCATCCCGCTCCATCAGAACCCGTCAGAACGACCCGTCTGACTCCTGCTCCAGCTCTGATGTGCCTCTGGATCAACACCTGTATGAAGACATTTCAGAACTGCTGGACGGCCATCAGGTGATCAAAAATGCACAAATAGTGGTCATTTTTAGCAGTATATCTTATTTTATCAGACTTCTGTCATCAAATGTTTTGTTCTGTAGTGCCATTTTTGAAGTGTCCAAATACATTTTGGAGGATGCTTTATTTTATTTCTGTTCACATTGCACAATTAATAATTCATTTTGGTGAATCTTCAGGATGGAGGAGATGTTTGCGCAGCGAAGGGGAAACGTTACTCATCCTCCAGCTTGACGGTAAAAGATCTCCACACTTTCTTAAATCCCCATCAGTGATGCTGACATCAGGTTTGATGTGGAATGATTTTGTCTCGTCAGGATTTTTGTGATTTTCAAGTCAAAAGTGGGCTGTTGCCAGGTAGGTTCTCAAACATCTCAAACAGCTTTCACTTCTCTTTTGGATCTGTCCATATCAACAAATGCATGAAAGTCTAAAAAGAGGAGGGATTTAATTTTTAAATGGCATCTAACAGCCAATGTAAACTCTATCATAGTAAGTGCCATATTTAATCGTTGATCAAACGAGAATATCAACTAAAACAAGTTATTGTATAACATACTGATTTGCTGCTCAAGAAACATTTCAGATTATTATCAATGTTGAAAACAGTTGTCTGATTCAGATTTCTGTGGAAACCGTCATACATTTTATTTTTCAGTATTCTTTGATGAATAGAAAGTTCAAAAGAACAGAATTTACTTGAAATGCATTACATTTACATTTACTCACCATAAAACCTGACAATTTTTATTTTATTTTATTTTATCTAGCAGTTTTTAATTTATACAACAGAAAGTGCATAGTCCATTCCATGACTGCATGACTGTTTATATATATATATATATATATATATATATATATATATATATATATATATATATATATTTAATACTATAAAGCTGCTCAGTCTTTTGTATAAAGTGCTATTTAAATAAATGTGCTGAACTGGTGCAAACATCCACATCGCTATGATCAGATGGTTTCTTGCTGCTGCCACCAGTGTCATTTCTGTTGTGTTTATTTTGTTATTGAGAGGAAAGCGTGCAGTACATACTACATATTCTATCGAAACGCTTCTTTCAGCAGCGCGGATGGCGTCGGGATGTTAAGCGAGCTCTCAGGTTCAATGCATTTCCTGAGTTTTAACATGGCCAATTTTGCAAACAGCATGACTCTTGTCGATCTCCTTAGTGGTTTATTTATAGTTGAAGCCAAAACGAGTCCACACTTCCGCTCTGTAGCTATACAGGAGAGCGGAATAATTCTATCGTCTTGTGAGCTGGGTTTGCTAATGCTCTCCGAGTCAGTTTACGTTCTGAGATAACTCTGACATCTAGCGGTTGGATTTTACACAGTCTGGGGTTTAAACTGAACACAGAGCCACAAATCTTGGATGTAAACAAATAAATAAACATTGATACAGTGTTTTTGAGAATCGATATCGCCAAACATGATATCGCAATATTCACGTGTATCAATATTTTCTTATTTCTTATCCCTATTTCTTCTTCACTTCTGTAGGTTGGGATAATCTGTTTGATGTCGACCATAAGAAGCAGGAAAATCAGTCCAGGTAACCTGCAGTCTTTAGGCCCCTATCATATATCCGGCGCATTTATCATTTTCACGTCCTGTGCCACGTTGTTTAAATAGCAAATGTAATCGCGGCCATCTGTTCGCCCATGGGCGTGCTGGTCCAAAAATGAGGCATGTTCAGGCTCGCTGTTGGCGCGTTGCTATTTTGAGGCAACTGAAATAGACTGCACTGCAATATTTTTTTGGTTATTTAAAGAGCGAGTTAGTAATATGCACCTATAGGGGGTGCACAACGCACGTACACTCTGCTTGTTACACACACACAGGGAAGCGCAGCAGCACTCAAAATTACAATGTAAAATATTATTATTGTGTGCATAAAGATAAAAATGCTTTGGTGGAATCCGGCTCATCCCGTAGATGGAGCAGATCCGTTTCCTCACTAGGGAAGCGTTCAGTTTTTCCCCTTGCAAATTCCGCCATGTAAATAACAAATCTGCTATGGCGCAAATACAACTGGCTTTAAAGGGAATGGGAGATGAGACTCTGATTGGTTTATTGCTCTTTGCGCCCAAAACACACCCATGACTAATTAAGAGAATAGGGACAACCCTTTTAGACCATATGCGTGCCATGCCGACTATTTTTCCCGTCGTTAAACTAGCAAAAGTGGATTCGGAGACGCCCTAAGTGCACTTGTGCCGTGAAAGTAAAAACGGCAGCCTTTCTCAAGGCCCTCGCACTGTTCTCACGGCCCTCAGCCTCGTCCTGCTTGCCACATACCCCCAATCGCCCCTCGCAGGTGGACAGTGACAGTTCCTCCATGTTCGGACAGTCAGCAGGAGTCCCCCGTTCCCTGCTCCTCCCCATTATGGCAGATGGCAGCAGGCTCCGGCCCACGGCGAACGGCGGCGACTCCTCTGCTCCCTCATGGATGAAAGCCACTCCTCCACAACCCAGGCCTCTGGCAGCAAGTTCGTTCATCCCCCCGGCAACTCATTCCAGCCAACCGCCTCGAGCGTCCATGGCGGCAGACTCTGCACAGCCATGCTCGATGGCACAGTGGATTTCCCACAGTGGCGAGGGCTCTATGACCTCCTTCCTCCAGGGCTTAAGCATAAAGGCTCCCCTTTATGCTTCCGATGCTCCTCCGTGAGATACGAGACCGGTGCAGTGCACAGGTGGCTCTCATTAGAAATCACGCCACAGGCCTCACACCATTCTCATTGCCCTCAGCCTCGACTTGCTTGCCACATACCCCCATCGACCCTCACAGGCTGATGACAGGGATGAGAGAGGAAAAAAATTTTTGTCCGGTTCCCAAAACGCACTGCCATCCGGTCCTCCATCAGCTGGGTGAACTAGTCCGCGATGCCTGATGGCAATGCTGGCTAGCCCTCGATGGACGGCTCGACACTCCTCCACTGCCTGGTGGACGGCTACTGCTCCTCCAGTTTCAGGCAGTCAGCAGGAGTCCCCTGTACCCTGCTCCTCCCCATTATGGCAGATGGCAGCAGGCTCCGGCCCACATCAAACAGTGGTGACTCCTTCATTCCCTCACAGACGGCAGCTGCCCCTCCACAACCCAGGCGGCCGGCAGTGAGTTTGTCCATCCCCCCGGCAACTCATTCCAGCCCACCGCCTTGAGCGTCCATGACGGCAGACTCTGCACAGCCATGCTCGATGGCACCGCCGATTCCCCACAGCGGCGAGGGCTCTTTGACAGCGCGTTCCTCCTTCCTTCCAGGTTTCAGCACCAATGTAGCAAGGTATATTGTTCAGGGAAGAAGGAGGCGGGAACCAGCAAACATTCTAAATGCTTTAATATATCAAAATAAACAAACACAAAATGAAAGTACAAACAGCAGCCCCTCACAGACGACTGCCGCAACCATATAAACAAAACATAACATAAATAGTCCAGACCTGGTCCTCTGTGGTCCTTCACTGTCATCACTCCTCCTTTTATGCTCCCAGAGCATCTCCGTGAGAAACTCGACAGGGATGAATCTTGGTCCAGTTCCCAAAATGCACTGCCATCCGGTCCTCCACCAGCTGGGTGAACTAGTCCGCGATGCCTGGCTTTGCTGGATAGCCCTCTGTGGATGGCTCGACACTCCTCCAGGTTCAGGCAGGAGTTCCCCGTTCCCTGCTCCTCCCCATCATGGTGGACGGCAGCAGGCTCTGGCCTCGGCAAATGACGGCGACTCCTCCGTTCCCACAACTTTGAAAAAATAACTCAGATATTTTGCGTTACTTAGCTCGTTACTTGAAAAAAGTAATCTGATTACATTACTTCTAATGCATTACCCCCAACACTGGTCAAACACGACCTGTTTCAGTGTCCGTCTGCTTTCTCTCCTAGACTGTTTGCTCAGACAGTTCACCGGATCAGATCAGGAATACAGCTCTACCAGCATGTTCTGTTTCAACGTGGCACCAGCATGATGAACTACATCACTCAACTGAACTGCATCGCAGACAAACTAGACAAGACGGTGAAGAACACACGCATTGCAGGCATCACGGGCGGCACCACAGGGGCCATCGGAACAGCAGCTATAGTCGCAGGCATCGCTCTGGCACCCGTGACCTTCGGAGCGTCGCTGGCAGTGTCAGGGATCGGCGTCGGTGTGGCCGCAGCCGGAGGAGTCACTGGAGCGTCGGCCGCCATCCGTAAGAAAGTCAAAAAGACTCAGGACAGGAAGAAGGTGGAGAAAATCCTGAGAAACTATCAGTCCCAAATGGAAGACATCGAGGAGTGTCTGAGGTTCATCATCACCGGGATGAAGCACCTGAGAAGATTTGAGCTCTCAGGGATTGCGGTCAGCGATGATGCAGCAGATGTCGTGAGGCTGGTAGAGCAGATCGGAAACTGTGACGTCATTGACACTCTGAGTGAAAACACTCGTGCCATTCAAGCTTTCGCTTCAGATCTGGATCTTCAATCTGGTACTTCACTAAAGAGGACACACAGAGGCTGAAGAAAGACTCCCAGAGTCTGTTCACCGCTAAGGTTCGAGAGGTGGCTCTGAAACTCAAAGAGAACATTGACCAGCTCATACGTATTAAAAACATGTTTCGCTGATCAGCTTTAGAAGAGAGTTTCTGTGTTAAAGAGCGCATCAAATCACATGATGAAAGTCCAGCTCTGATTATAAGGGTTTATGGTAGCACATGAAAATGAGACATTCTCACCCTAGAGAGCGTTTTATCATACCTCCCTCAATCAAGATACTTTCAAGTCACCTTTATTTCAATAGCACTTTATACAGTACAGCAACTTTACATTGATAAACTGGAAAACAATGATTGAATGATGCAAACAGAATTCAGTTCTGCTGTAAAGCAGCTCTAAAAAGAAAATAGTGTCATTATTCAGCTGAAGTCAGTTCAGTGTTGATTCAGTTCTGTTCAATGTCTGAGTTCAATGTCAGAAATGTCTGATTTGTTTTCTTGGAAGAGAAAGACTGTAAATATTAATTGATGTTAATTTAATTTAATTTTTTTCCATCTTGTAGCAGCATGTCATCAAAAAACAAAAAAACAAAACAAAAAACAAATAAAATGTTTTATTCTCATGTCATTAAACCACTTCAGTCCTCTCTAGATTTTCAAGAAATTCCTTTATATATAAAGAGTTTCAACCATAGAGTCAAAACATATGGAAGACAATGTTGGTAAATGCTTGTTACTGACGTAAGTGAAAGTGTTTTGAACTGAGAATCCACATATTCTTCATAACTGACATTTGTATAGAGAAGCTCGTGTCTCACACCCTGCAGACAGACAGAAACAAGACCTCGAGCATTAAACATCTACAGAAGATGGCAAACGTAAGTGATTTAACTTAACATCTGTGTATTTCTTAGAATTTAATTTTGCCGTATTCTCAATTTTGCTGTAATTTCAGTGGGTTCTAAATGAAAATCTAGGGTTCTAGGGTTCGTTTTATGCCAAAAAAAGGTTCTATATAAGGAGAAATGTCTTAAATGAATGCATAATACTTTGATATATGTTTCAGTTTTTTTCAAGTGATAAAGTATGTTTATGAGCCATGTAATTAATCAAATTTTAAAAATAAATAAACAAAATCCTTAAAATTGATGGGAACCCCTATGAAGCACCTAACAGAAGCTTTTAAGCTTCTATAGAGAACCTTTTCTTCCAAGAGTAATGATGATATTTGAATGTCATACTTTATATGTTTAATACACCATTTACATTTCTATATATTATCATTTTAATAGTATAATATTATAATAATATTATGCATGATACTCTAGACTCTACAATGCCATTGATATGCATCACAATTTCACTGAAATACTTATTTTAAAAAACTAAAATAGAAGAAGTTCATTGGGCTCAAAGTGCCTTTGACCGAGACCCTGAAGATCAGGTTCTTCCAGCAGTTTTGAGTTATTTCTGATCTGTTCTACAGCCTTCTGCTCCTCCTCTGCCAGCAGCACGAACTGTGCCTCCAGGGGCCCAGAAGGTGAGAACATCATTATTCTTTATTTGATTATCAGGATATTTAAGAACATTCAAGCTTTTGATTGTGTAGGTCATAGCTTATTGAAAGTGAAAGACTTTCTGCTGTGACAGACTGATGAGTGATCAGTGCAACCAGTCAGACTAGTTGATTATAGAACAGGGGTGTCAAATTCAGTCCTACAGAGTTTAGATCCAACCTGCTCCAACACACATACCTGTAGTTTTCAAATAAGCCTTACAGACTGAATCTGGAGCTGGATTAGGTGCATTTAATTAAGGTTTTTGTGCCCTTAAAGGATTAGTTCACTTTCAAATAAAATTTTCCTGATAATTTACTCATCCTCATGTCATCCAAGATGTTCATGTCTTTCTTTCTTCGGTCAAAAAGAAATGGAGGTTTTTGATGAAAACTTTCCAGGATTATTCTCCATATAGTGGACTTCACTGGACTCCAAACATAATAATAAGAAGAGAGCTATTTCAAGAAGAGCATTTGTGGTTAAAAAGTATATAATTTTTATTTTTTTTAGAAAATGGCCGATGATTTCTCTAGATAAGTCTCTTATTCCTCGTCTGGGATCATGTAGAGCTCTTTGAAGCTGCACTGAAACTGACATTTGGACCTTCAACCCGTTGAACCCCAGTGAAGTCCACTATATGGAGAAAAATCCTGGAACGTTCATGCCATGTTGTATCACTGTAATTATCATATTCTTGTTAAAAGCATTCACATTCTCAAAGAACTCGTAATTATAGCTTGTTGAATTTTCTGTACCACCTGACTGCTGCAGATTAATTTAGGAGTTGATAATGTTGCCACAGAAATGCATAATTCCCAGTCCGAGGATGTGAACAGCTTTAAGTAGAACGTCACATGTTGATGACGTCACAGTAATTACGGACCAGGGTGGTGAATCCTCACGGTTCATTTTAAATTTGGTGGGAGAGTTTGAGTTAAACATATAAACAGAATAATTAGAGCCCGAGCATTGATGGTGTGAGGTATTGTAATTGCGGTCAATTATTATTCTCCAAAATGAATTGCATTTTTGAGGGCCTAAATATGCTCGAAAACTCATGAAACTTTCCAGATGTATCAGAACTGGTGAAAATGTACGTCTGATATGGGTTACAGAATTAGGTGTGGCAAAATGGCTCAACAGTGCCACCTACAAAATTTCAATTAAGCGCCCTCCACTCTACGTTTCACTTACAGGTATGAAATTCGGTAGACACATGTAACAGCCCATTACCTACAAAAAAGTCTGAAAACCAACAGGAAGTGAGATATTTTAAATTTTCTCTACCAAATTTTTGGAGTTTTTCCCATTTCCAGATGTTGTATTTTAACAAACTCCTCCTAGAGCTTTAATCAGATCAAGGTCATATTTGGTCCGTCTAATCTAAAGGCCTTTGCGCCATTAAATTGTGAAGATCTAGGCAGCGTCCAAAATCGCGTACTGTTGAGTAGGTACTATATTTGAATTTAAATTCACTGCACGACCATTGAAAAGGTATGTTCTATAGAGTATGAATGCGTATAGTATGAATTAATTCGGACGTACTACATCTGCCCCAAACTTCACAGGTTTGATAATAGTACTGGCCTGAAGACATCTACTTGGCAATATTCAATTTCAGTCAAAGCGCCACCTGTTGGCAGCAGGAAGTGTGGCACTTTGAAATGACTTGCCATAATTCTCCTGTATTTACTCACTTACATGCATGTCGCTCACTGTTCACTGTTTTACTAAGGCCAGCAGGTGGCGGTGAGCCCGGGTGCGAGGGCTCTTTCATCGCTGCTTGCAGCTTTATTTCAATTTGTTTTGTTTGTAATATATATCACACATTTTTGCTGTACATTTTATATGAAGTTTAAATACGTTTCATAGGAAAGAAATGTGTTTATATGCTAGTGATGTGAGAAACTATCAGTCCCAAATGGAAGACATCGAGGAGTGTCTGAGGTTCGTCATCACTGGGATGAAGCACAATACAGATTTCAAAGCAACTTTACAGTGATAAACTGGAAAACAATGATTCAATGATGCAAACAGAATTCAATTCTGCTGTAAAGCAGCTCTAAAAAGAAAATAGTGTCATTGTTCAGCTGAGCTCAGTTCAGTGTTGATTCAGTTCTGTTCAATGTCAGAAATGTCTATGCTCTGTTTTCTTGGAAAAGAAAGACTAAAAATTGAATTCATGTTAATTTCGTAATTTCTTGTAGCAGCATGTCATCAAAAAAATTTAATAAAATGTTTCATTCTCATGCCATTAAACCACTACAGTCCTCTCTAGATCTTCAAGAACTTCCTTTATATATATTTATATATAGAGTCAAAACATATTGAAGAAAATGTTGGTAAATGCTTGTTACTGACGTAAGTGAAAGTGTTTTGAACTGAGAATTCTTCATGACTGACATTTTTATAGAAAAGCTTGTGTCTCACACCCTGCGACAAGACCTCGAGCATTAAACATCTACAGCAGATGGCAAACGTAAGTGATTTAACTAATACTCTAAACTTAACATCTGTGTATTTCTTAGAATTTAATTTTGCTGTAATTTCAATGGGTTCTAGATGGAAATCTAGGGTTCCTGACTCAATTTTAAAGAGCGCTTTATTCCAAAAAAGGTTCTATATAAGGAGAAATGTCTTAAATGAATGCATAATACTTTGATATATGTTTGTTTTTTCAAGTGATAAAGTATGTTTATGAGCCATTTAATTCATCAAATAAAAAATTTTTTTTTAACAAAATCCTTAAAATTGATGGGAACCCCTATGAAGCACCTAACAGAAGCTTTTAAGCTTCTGTAGAGAACATTTTCTTCCAAGAGTGATGATAATATTTGAATGTCATACTTTATATGTTTAATCCATTTACATTTCTATATATTATAATTTTAATAGTATAATATTGTAATAGTATTATGCATGATACTCTAGACTCTACAATGCCATTGATATGCATCACAATTTCACTGAAATACTTATTTTAAAAAACGAAAAGAGAAGAAATTCATTGAAGACCAGGTTCTTCCAGCAGTTTTGAGTTATTTCTGATCTGTTCTACAGCCTTCTGCTCCTCCTCTCCCAGCAGCACGAACTGTGCCTCCAGGGGCCCAGAAGGTGAGAACATCATTCACCTTTATTGATTATCAGGATATTTAAGAACGTTCAAGCTTTTGATTGTGTAGGTCATAGCTTATTGAAAGTGAAAGACTTTCTGCTGTGACAGACTGATGAGTGATCAGTGCAACCAGTCAGACTAGTTGATTATAGAACAGGGGTGTCAAATTCAATTGTTTAGATCCAACCTGCTCCAACACACATACCTGTAGTTTTCAAATAAGCCTTACAGACTGAATCTGGAGCTGGATTAGGTGCATTTAATTAAGGTTTTTGTGCCCTTAAAGGATTAGTTCACTTTCAAATACAAATTTCCTGATAATTTACTCATCCTCATGTCATCCAAGATGTTCATGTCTTTCTTTCTTCAGTCAAAAAGAAATGAAAGTTTTTGATGAAAATATTCCAGGATTTTTCTCCATATAGTGGACTTCACTGGACTCCAAACAGTTGAAGGTCAAAATTACAGTTTCAGTGCAGCTTCAAAGAGCTCTACATGATCCCAGATGAGGAATAAGAGTCTTATCTAGAGAAACCATCAGCCATTTTCTAAAGAAAAAAAAATACTTTAAACCATAAATGCTCATCTTGAACTAGGTCTCTTCAGTGTAGACACTGCTAAGTGTATTACTGCCCCCCACAGGTCAAGGTTTGAACTAAATTGTCATATACTTGCACTAGCATATTGAATATGACAATTTAGTTCAAACTTTAGCCTGTGGAGGGCAGTAATACACAATGACTTGCCATAATTCTCCTGTATTTACTCGCTTACATGCATGTCGTCCGCTGTTCCCTGTTTTCCTAAGGCCACCAGGTGGCGGTGAGCCCGGGTGCGAGGGCCCTTTCATCGCTGCTTGCAGCTTTAATTCAATTTGTTTTGTTTGTAATATATTACACACATTTTTTGCTGTACATTTTATATGAAGTTTAGTTTTATAGGTAAGAAATGTGTTTAATAGTTTATATGCTAGTGATGCGAAAAACAAAACTTTTCGAAACTTTGAATCAATTGAACCAATTGTTTTGCAAAATGATTCTTTGTTTCGAAGCGCTCAAAACGCTACACACTGGTGACCCCTGTTGGTCAGAATCGTATATAAATGCAACAAAAACTCAGTCTAAACATACAAAAAACACCTTTTACAAACCAATTGCAAATGTATTATTGAAGGTGTGCAATCTATGAAATCATTAAAAGTGAAATGGCTTTATGATATCTGTTATTTTATTAAATTGTTAGGCTTGTTTTGTTTGTTTCAATAATACTTTTTTCTTCCATTTTAGTAAACAAAGTTGTCTACAAATTAATAAAATTGATCTGAGATAAGATAAAAATCATATATAGACACTGGTTCTTGGGTTCACAGAGATTTTTGCATTTTCAAAAACTTTCACTTTGGCATTATCAAGGTGTGTTCGTTTGGAATTCGCCGATAGGCAGCTGTGGCCCTCAGGAACTGAGTTTGACACCCCTGCTGAAGATCATTATAAAAATGTTCATCATTCTCATTGCAGTTGGTGGGGATGAATGAGTCTCCTCAGGGCGGAGAGCGCCACCCACTGGCTGCTGGGCCACACAGCAGCTATCAGAACTACTACAGTGCACAACCAAAAATGGAGGTAATGCCAGACAGTTACTAAACTCTGTAGAAAATTGAAAGAAAACTTCAGTTTAATGGATAAATGGATAAAATAGTTGATTGCATTATTAATGAAAGGAGCAGATGTTTTTGAGCAGATTAAACTCACTTATAGCACATGACCTATAATACTTATTCATAAATAAATACTGATGTTTTGAAGTGTTAAAACATGAGCGCATTGTGTGTTTCCAGTTCAAAATACAGAGGAATATCTTTGTCATCACAGCTCCGCCGGATCAGTTGGCTGGAGGATATCAGAACTGTGGCTCACAGGTATAAACTTATTTACTTTCCGGAAACATTTTCTAAAATTCACCTTATAAAAATACATTAAAAAAATACATTATAAAGTCTTAAAATCAGTCACGTCTGATCATCATCAAGTGTCACTTCTCATGTCTGATGTGTTTGAATCAGCTGGTGTTTTGTCGTCTGAAGTTCACCTCAATTAACTATCAAAATCATCCACTAATTACCACAAACATACATCTGTTGGTTTAGCATCTCAAACCTGTAAAGTGTGTTTCTGCATCTGTTTTCAGTTGATTTGATATTTTGTATGGAATGTAAAGACATTCATATTTATAAGTGTGACTGAGGTGAAGAAAGATTGAAGACTGAAGCTTTGCTCTCTTTCCATCAGGACAAGAAAAGCCCATGGAAGGGGAACAATTTCAGTAAGAGACGAATTACACAAAACGCTTCATGCCACATTTAATGCCTTTTTTTGAAATTATATTGAAATGTATTTGTCTACTGTTTGAGTAGGAGCTTTATGATAAGAAATTAGCCTTTTTGATAAGAAATTAGATTTTTAGCCTTCTAAAACCAACTTAATTATCCAGCAGATACTGGAATAATAAATGTTAAAGGGATAGTTCACCCAAAAATGAAAATTAATTGAAACTGCATAAACAAAACAGAACGGAACACATGCAAGCTACAGCAACAATGGAGGCCTACATAGACGAGAGATTGTGTGAAGAGGTTAGAAAGTACCCTCATTTGTACAACTCTAGCAGGAAAGAATACAAAGATGTTTACATGGGTTGTAACTCGTGACGAGAGATTGCTCAAAACTGTGCATGTGTCGAACGCCTGTATACATGTACGAGTCAAATGAAGTATACTTTCCACGGCTGTGCGTTCGACTGTACGCGTACACCAGCGTACGTGTAAAAAAAGGATACCCAGTGCTTCAGGGGTTACTCTTTTGCCGTAAATCAATGCGTACGACCGTCTGCTGTATAAGCTAGTTATTAGTTATTAGGCCTTTATTAACCCTCTGGAGCCGTATATATTACTTTTATGATTGATGGATGCACTTTTTTGGGCTTTAAAATCTCGCCCCCCCATTCACTACCATTATAAAGCTTGAAAGAGCCAGAATATTTTTTAATATAACTTTGATTGTAGTCATCTGAAAGAAGATAGTCATATACACCTAGGATGGTTTGAGGGTGAGTAAATCATGGGATAATTTTTATTTTTGGGTGAACTATCCCTTTAAGGCTGAATTATTTTGTCTTTTTGTCCTGTAATGGTAAATGTGGACTTTTTTTGTGTCAGTTTCCACACTTTGTCACTGAGACAGAAAATGTATGTTTGTTTATTTCAGGAGGATCTACAGATCACTCAGGGGTTTCAGATTCCAGGTAAAGTAAATTCCTAGATTGGTAATTCTGATTTTTTATTTTTTTGCATGCTTGTCACACTTTAATGTTTCAGATTATCAAACAAAATTAAATATGAATCATAGATAACACAAGTAAACACAACATGCAGTTTTTAAATGAAGGTTTTTATTATGATGGGAAAACAAAATCCAAACCCACATGGCCCTGTGTGAAAAAGTGCTTGCCCCCCTGCTGTTAAAACATAACTTAACTGTGGTTTATCACACCTGAGTTCAGCTTCTCTAGCCACACCCAGGCCTGATTACTGCCACACCTGTTCGCAATTAAGAAATCACTTAAATAGGACCTGCCTGACAAAGTGAAGTAGACCAAAAGATCCTCAAAAGCTACACATCATGTTGAGATCCAAAGAAATTCAGGAACAAATGAGAAAGAAAGTAATTGAGATCTATCAGTCTGGAAAAGGTTATAAAGCCATTTCTAAAGCTTTGGACTCCAGCAAACCACAGTGAGAGCCATTATCCACAAATGGTGAAAACATGGAATAGTGGTGAACCTTCCCAGGAGTGGCTGGTCGACCAAAATTACCCCAAGAGCGCAGCGACGACTCATCCAAGAGGTCACAAAAGACCCCACAACAACATCCAAAGAACTGCAGGCCTCACTTGCCTCAGTTAAGGTCAGTGTTCATGACTCCACCATAAGAAAGAGACTGGGCAAAAATGGCCTGCATGGCAGAGTACCAAGACGAAAACCGCTGCTGAGCAAAAAGAACAAACGCTCGTCTTAGTTTTGCCAGAAAACATCTTGACTTTTGGGAAAATACTCTGTGGACTGACGAGACAAAAGTTGAACTTTTTCGGAAGGTGTGTGTCCCATTACGTCTGGCGTAAAAGTAACACAGCATTTCAGAAAAAGAACATCATACTCACAATAAAATATGGTGGTGGTAGTGTGATGGTCTGGGGCTGTTTTGCTGCTTCAGGACCTGGAAGACTTGATGTGATAAATGGAACCATGAATTCTGCTGTCTACCAAAAAATCCTGAAGGACAATGTCCGTCCATCTGTTCGTGACCTCAAGCTGAAGCGAACTTGGGTTCTGCAGCAGGACAATGATCCAAAACACACCAGCAAGTCCAGCTCTGAATGGCTGAAGAAAAACAAAATGAAGACTTTGGAGTGGCCTAGTCAAAGTCCTGACCTCAATCCTATTGCTGTGGCATGACCTTAACACTCTGAGGTCTGAAGGTATCGCCGGCGATACCACCGTGGTTTTTTCTTATCAGTGTGAAAGAGAGTCAAAATACTCCGTCAATGTTGCACATACAATTAAGAGTTATACACCATTTTAATCTGTGGAATATCTTCTTTCATTTGTGTACACTCAGAGTAAAAACAAAATGTTGTGCTCTTTGTAAAATAAAGAAAACTAACATGATGCGTGATCTCTCCTCTCCCTCTGAACGAAGTCCAATCTGATAGTTCTTAGAAAATGAACTGTAACTTAGTGAATACTAATGACAAAAAAATTACACTTATGTCTAAAAAAACGTTAAGATGTCAGGTTTTAAAACATGTAAGTCAAATCGAAAACAAACCTTCTGTGTTTATGTAATCTGTATGAAAAGAGAGCCATGTCAGAAGTCTGTGATTCAGCTCATTATCCGCTAATGCGGCCACGCCCACGGAGCCAGCGCTATTCAGACGCAAATTCAGAGGCAATACATGCATTCATCGTCTCAATCGTGTATTTATTGCCTTCAAAAGTGTTTTGAATAGCCATATTTAGCGATCTCTTGCCTCTGTTAGTTCCTTGATTGTCACATGATATTCCTCTTCTTTTACTGAGGCATTTGTGGACAAAAGGGGCAGAGCGCCCTCTGGCTGCAAGTATGAATGATGAAAACACAGTATCCAGCACTCATAGTAATGACAATAAATATAGAATAATAAATATTATCTCTGTATAGAAAATTGATATAAACATATGAGAATCCATCAATATTTCTCCAAATGTGTATGCTTTTAAGCATATTAAGAAATTATGGTCAATATAAGATTTTAAGAGTCAAAATGTGAAGCTTGAGTCTTAGATCTTTTTAATGATGTATAGTTTGTCAACTGCACATCAACATTTAGGCTCTATAATATAACAAATATAGTAGCCTATATGAAATGCCCTAGAGGTAGGAATGTTCAGACGCTTTGCATCACAGAAATACATTATATTTGAAAGTATATTAAAATAGAAAACCATTATTTGGTTAGAGACTTGAGACTTCTTTTAAAAACATTATAATGGCATTATAATGTGTTCAATCTTTTGACTGGTAGTGTAATTTAACATAGGCCTATACAAAATTTTCTTCATATCATGTGCAATAATACGTGCATGCATGAGATCACAAAAATCATGTTTTTTTTTGTCCTGAGTGGACTTTAATCCTGTTATTAGCATGATCACAGAGGGTTTTTTCACAGCCTACCTGACTGAAAGGCCTCATTAATATGCAAGTCATTTCAGGTCATTATTATTCAATTCTTTTGTCTTCTCAGGTGAGAATCACCCATTATACATGAGGATTCCCGCCTCCTCGCATACTGTGTTTCTTGACCAAAAGTGTCTTAGAAAATTTAAATCTCTCTATTGTTTTATATGAAGGAGTAGGAAGGATAATTTTTACTTCATTCTGAAGCAAAAACTCTAGTCTACAACCTCCAATACCTAGAAGTCTTATGAACACAGATTTAATATACTTTTTTTGGCCTTATTTCAGTGACTTAAGTTTTTTGTTTTTTCAATAACCACGCATAAACGTTATTCCTTCAAAAACACAAACATGTACATACATGTTCCTCACATATTATTGTAGCCTAGTTTGTGCTGAATACAGTGTAATGACACTTTTGTCATTTATATGTTTATGAACAACTGAAAAAAGCACAAATGTCAGGGCATGTCAAAACTTCTCCAGGGCCCCAAAAATCCTCAGACCCCTGAGGGTTAAAAAGGCAGTTCATGCTCGAAAACCTTTCCAATGTGGCTGAATTACAACAATTCTGCAAAGATGAGTGGGCCAAAATTCCTCCACAGCGCTGTAACAGACTCATTGCAAGTTATCGCAAACGCTTGATTGCAGTTGTTGCTGCTAAGGGTGGCCCAACCAGTTTAGAGGGCAAGCCCTTTTTCACACAGGGCCATGTGAACAAAAACCTTAATTTAAAAACTGCATGTTGTGTTTACTTGTGTTATCTTTGATTCATATTTAAATTTGTTTGATGATCTGAAATATTAAAGTGTGACAAACATGCAAAAAAATTAAAAATCAGGAAGGGTGCAAGCACTTTTTCACACCACTATATATATATATATATATATATATATATATATATATATATATATATATATACATATATATATTACAACAGAATGACGAGAGCCTGGTTAATTTATGGTGCAACTCAATTTTGTCTTTGCAGGGCAGGTGAAAGTTTTGAAAAAACTCTTAAGCGCTTTGTTTCTCATCTGCCATTTTGTGCAAACTCTATGCAAAGACATATCTCTGAGCTACATGAAGTGGCTGATAGCCTGGACAAGACACACAAAGGGACGAGAATCGCTGGCATCACAGGCGGCACCACCGGAGCCGTGGGCGCAGCGGCAGCCGTGGGCGGCATCCTCCTGGCCCCCGCGACTATGGGCTTGTCTCTAGCGGTCGCTGCGGTGGGAGTCGGGGTCGCAGCCGCTGGCGGGGTCACAGGGGCCTCGGCTGCCATTACCAAGAAAGTAAAAACAAATCAAGTCAGGAAAAAGGTGGAATCAGTCTTGAAAGAGCACCAAAAGGAGATGAATGACATTGAGGACCACTTAAATAATATCAACACAGAGATGGAGAAACTCAAAAGTGTGAACGTGAAACCTGCAAAGATCGTGAAGCTAGTCGAGATAGCAAGTGGGACATCAGGTGCCCTCAGCGTGATGAACAGATCCTCAGGTGTGATTCAGGGCTTTGCCCTTGGCATGGATCTTTTCTTCAATGAAAAAGATTCCCAAAAACTCAAGAAAGGGTCAAAGACCAGATTTGCCCAGCAGATCCGTGAGGTGGCAGAACAGATTCAGGCTGGTCTAACAGAGCTGTTGGACATGAGAGATAAACTGATCTTAGAAGGGATATGAGGCGTGATACTGTAAAAACTCTGTATAATGGTGGTGAATGACTTGTTGCTTCAGTAATGGTCGCTAGAGGGCGGCCTTGTGCAGTTTCTTATAATAACTTTGCATTCTCTTGTGTAGCCATGTATTCTAATGCTGTATCTTTACAAAAGTGTCAAATAGTAATACATTTTTTTTTTTTCTGAAATTGAATTGCTGTTTGAATTACTATCATTCATGACATTATTTCTCCATTCCATAATTAATAATTGGTAACACTTTACAATAAGCTTTAGTTAACATAAGAACGATGAACATTACTTCTAATCTTAATGTTAATCTCAGCATTACTAATACATTATTAAAATCAAAAGTTGTATTTGTTTACATTAGTTAATGCACTGTGAACTAACATGAACAAACAATGAATGACTGTATTTTTTATTAACAAAGATTAATAAATACAGTAACAAATGTATCGTTCATTGTTAGTTCGTGTTAGTTAAAGGGTTAGTTCACCCAAAAATGAAAATAATGTCATTAATTACTCACCCTCATGCCGTTCCACACCCGTAAGACCTTTGTTCATCTTCGGAACACAAATTAAGATAAATCATATCTTAATTTGTAATCTCAGTGAGGCCTGCATAGCCAGCAATGACATTTCCTCTCTCAAGATCCATTAATGTACTAAAAACATATTTAAATCAGTTCATGTGAGCACAGTGGTTCAATATTAACATTATAAAACCACGAGAATATTTTTGGTGCGCCAAAAAAACCAAAATAACGACTTATATAGTGATGGCCGATTTCAAAACACTGCTTCAGGAAGCTTCGGAGCGTTATGAATCTTTTGTGATGAATCAGCGGTTTGGAGCGCCAAAGTCACGTGATTTCAGCAGTCTGGCGGTTTGACGCGCGATCCGAATCATGATTCGATACACTGATTCATAACGCTCTGAAGCTTCATGAAGCAGTGTTTTGAAATCGGCCATCACTATATCAGTCGTTATTTTGTTTTTTTGGCGCACCAAAAATATTCTTGTCACTTTATAATATTAATATTGAACCACTGTACTCACATGAACTGATTTAAATATGTTTTTAAATGGATCCATGGAATTCATCAAAAATATCTTAATTTGTGTTCTGAATATTAACGAAGTTCTTATGGGTGTGGAACGACTGAGGGTGAGTAATTTTTTGGGTGAACTAACCCTTTAATATTTTAACTACACACACACACACAAAAAAAACAAAAAAAATGCTGAGTTAAAAACAACCCAAGTTGGGTTGAAAATGGACAAACCCAGTGGGTGGGTTAAATGTTTGCCCAACATGCTGGTTAGTTTTATTTAACTCAGCTATTGTTTAAAAATTACTGTATTGCTTGCTTAAAATGAACCCAAAACATGTTTGAAATGAACATTTATTAATATGTTTAATTAATAATAATAAACATTTATTAAATTGCTTATTAATAAATTAATGTTAAACTCTTCTATAATCTTAAAACTCTTAAAATCAGTAATGTATTTGTATTATCTAATTTAATCCGGTGTTTTCTGTTTCCTTTCTGAGCGCTTCGCGCATGACCCACATCCCATGAGAACGTAAATATTTAGGTACTATTTGTCTGCTAAACACTGACAGGTTCAGAAACCAATCAGCATCCAGACACAGGCGGAGTGATCCGAGCAGATTAGGTGCGGCGGAAGCACACTGTGTGGGTGTGATGTGTGCGTATATAAGCGGAGGCACTGCCATTTCTACGTTTTCTCTCTCATGCGCTCCAGTCTCTCCGCACGCAGATCTCCCGCGGCAATCATGGCAGTGTAGCGGCTTGCAGCGGCAACATCAGCAGCGGCAAATCCGGCAGTGCAGCGGTCAAGTGCACTGGCTCTATTTGGCAAAATGGCGTAAGTATATTTCACCACCTGACGCTTGATTTAGTGTTATAACAATACGTATGTCATAAACTCAACCAACTTTTGAAGAGCTGTTATTACTAACCCAGTTTGATGTTTAACAATATTGCGGTGTTGTTAAGTATAGTCTCCGTTTGTTTTGGTTCGTCAGACGGACACGCGCTAATCTATAATATAAACAATCGGAGTTTTCGATCGAGAAGCGGCAACGTGGCACCACAAAATGGCGCGCGCGCTTCTTCCGCGTGACCGCGGCCGCATGCCGAGCGCTGGAAATGGCGCGAGGTCGTCAGGGACACCTTCATCTCGCGCAGGAACCAGGGGGCGGGGCTTACCGTTCTTATGACCAAATTAGGAAATGTTGTCGGGATGGGCGGGGAAGATCCTGCCTAGAGGGAATTATAGATGTGTTAAATATAGTGTCAGTAGGAGGAGTTTAGGGTAAATATTAGTGAAGTAAATTTGAGTTCCTCTAATTTTTTGATAGGGTGTTTTTACTTGACTAATCTGGAATGCCTTAAGGCAGTTGAGACTGGATAAACTGGTTTATAATGCCGGTAAAGTTTAGGGAAGTTTTTTCTCTGAAATACTTTAGTTAAAACTTCCCTCAAGCAAGGGTTGGGAATTAAGAACCAGTTCTGCTTTAAAATAAAACACTTTTCATGGTGTTCAGCTTTGAGTAACGCCTGCATTCATCCACTGTGCTCATAGTAGGGCACAAACCTTAAGAAAAAAAATGTGATTTTCACTACTCTCAAAGTGTATGATTGCAGGAGGGAAAAAAAAGTGTGTGGTATATATATATATATATATATATATATATATATATATATATATATATATGTGTGTGTTTGTATTGGACATTATGGAGCAACATATTTTGTAAAAATAAATCATAAAAGTGGTTAATTTTGTATAAATCTTATAAATGTATGAGGTGGTGAGGGGTAAAAGGCACACAGTATTCAAACAAATACTTTAGCTAAAATAATGTTTTAATAATGACTAGGTTCAATACTTGTTGAAAAGAATCACTAATTAGCAAAGTTTGCACTATTTTCTGTTTATTTTGATAAAATTATATTTTGTTCAATAAATATACTGTCATTAAAATAGACCTATGTTAATATAAAAATATATTTTAAAAATACTGAAACAAAATTACTTCATTATGAAAGCATTGAAGGAGGTCCCATAATATTTAATATAGATTTACAGTAGTAACAATAAATTATAATTTATTATGATATGCTTAATATAATATTTTTAAATATGATTGTTTCATTAAATATGGGTATTATCTCTAAGATGGATACAGAATTTGATATTTGCTATGTGAATCTAATCATGTCATATCAACAAATGGAAAAGTTAGCCAGCTATTCATTATCATGTTAATTATTGTGCCTTTTGCCCCAACATCAGGGGCGCTTTTTACCCCAAATACCATACTTTCACATATTCTTCTGTTATTGAAAAACTGTTGCTTGAATTACCTTGAACAAAACTGAAAATCACTAAGAAGACCTTTATCTGAAAATATAAACATTCATTTAATAGATTCTCATTTGCTTCTTAAATCAACATTTTAAAAAATTAGATCAAACTGCCTCAGAATCAACTCTGCGTTGCTGCCTGCGATCGTGTCGAGGATCAGACAAATTTGCACGTGCGCTCTGAAAAGCGGATGTTTAGGAAAGTGCTGCGGCAAGTTTGTGTGCCATCTAGTGGTTTAGAGGAAAATAAAATCAAAGGCACCTTTTGTCCCGCTGTACCCTACTATAATAAAATATGCAAAGTCATGAACTATTAAGTGTCACAGATTTGGTAAACTCTTGCCATTTCTTATTTTGGACAACAGGCTCTCGCACTCAAAGTCTCATTTCCACAAGATGCGTTGATCTCCCTAATGTCTGGTTTCTTGTCTTTCAGGTCCCTTGTGGCAACCACCCACAGCTCTGCTGCTATAGACAGCATAACCGCACCGTTCACCCGCTCACCAGAACCCCTTTACCATTACGCTTCCCCTCTGACCGTCTGCCATGTCCGTGGTGTCTCAGATGAGTTTGGAGGACGTGGGGGCCCTGCTCCTGGGGCCCTCATCTTTGATGGCTGACCCCTTTGGGCCCCTTCTGGACGAAGATGAGGAGAGCGCTCTATCCGAGGGGTCGTCGTCACCCCTCTCCTCTTCCTACGCTGAATCTTCCTCCTCTCTCTCGCTCCTCTCTCCCTCTCCTCCCGCTTCTGTAGGGTGTAAGTCAGAGCTGCTGTTGCTCTCCTGGCTTCCTGCGTCTGAGCTGCTCGGTGCCCAAACGGAGCCAGAGCAGAGTAAAGGTGACGACTTCATGCACTTACACTTTGAACGACTTCACTGCACACACACTGAATGACTTTACTGCATGCACACGCACACACACACACACTGGGCAACTTCAAGCTTCTCCGGGAAACTTCAAGATAAATCACATTAATATGCAAAAATGCACTTTATTTGAATTTGTGACTGGTTATGGTGTTGCTCAACTGAACAGAACCAGGGTTATTGTAGTATTTATAGTATTTAAAACCATAAGGCATTTTCATTGTTTCACTTGGAAATTTATATTTATTTATGTACTTGACTAAAACTGAAAAAATAATTCATAAACTATATATAGACATATTTAAAAAAAAAAAAAAAAAAAAGAATAAAAATGTCTGAAACACAAATTACGAAAACTTTAATGTAAATATTAATTCAAAATATTAATGAAAATCACAATAGTATGCTAAAAATATTTAAATAACACTGAACAGAACCGTTCAATGCTCTAAAATCATTGATTTTCATAGATTTATTAGTACTCTTTGTAGGTGAACACTGCGTTTTTGTTGTGTAATTATTCCGGTTAATAAACGGTAGCTCAAATGAGTGTTTTCCAATTAGTTTTCTGGAATACGTCCACGTCTGCCATTGTTCAGCTGTCATTGGTTGAGCTTTACTTTTTAAGGAGTTTTTCTCTGCTACCAATTAATAGTTTACTTATAGTTGACTGAACTGGAAAATCCATTTCATTATCCATCACTGATGCAGTGGGATCCAGATAACAAAATTAATTTTGTTTAATAAAGAATAAAAATGAATCAATAAAGAAAATGGATACAATGTTGAGATATAATATTTTATATATATATGTGTGTCTCTTATGCTCATTAAGGCTGCATTTATTTCATAATAAATACAGGAAAAACAATATTATTGTGAAATATTATTACAATTTAAAATTATGGTTTTCTATTTTAATATGCTTTAAAATATAATTTATATATAAAATATATAAATAATTTATTTATATATTTTAGAGCATATTAAAATAGAAAACCATAATTTTAAATTGTAATAATATTTCACAATAATATTGTTTTTCCTGTATTTATTATGAAATAAATGCAGCCTTAATGAGCATAAGTGACTTTGTTCAAAAACATTAAAAAATAGTAATGTTTCCAAACATTTAAAGGTCGAACAGAATGATCCATTGTGTCACAGTGATATTTGCTGCTAGACTCGTTGTAGGAGACAAAAATAGATAGACGTGTGGTTTTGACACCTTTGGAAAGAAGACGGCAAAGCTAGCACTTTTCAAACATATCTTACATCGTGCAAAACATGTAACAATAGTACCGAGAGTGACTGATTCTGAGAAACATTATCGCTCAGGCAATACTTGGAAAGCGTCCAGTATCTAACAGAACACGAGTACCAAAATATCTCTTAACATATAGGAACATTTGAATGCAACAAACATGTTCTACCTGAATAAAATAAAATAGAGCAAAAGATAAATCATAAATGATAATGAGTAAATACTTGAATATATGAATACATGAATTTAAAGATAAAATTGATAAATAAATCATAAACTTAAATAATTCATCAATCTCAATAAAATTCGCTCTATACTCCAACAGGTGATGCGTTTTCGGGCATGGATTGGATGTCGGAAAAATTAGACCTGAATGACTTCGACCTGGATTCTCTCATCGGTTCATATGATTCAGACGAGCCTCCCAGTTCTCCAGAAGAGCTGCTGGCCTGCCTGGATACTGACATGGATCTGGACCTCGATTCCCTCCCGTTCAGCTCATCCGAACTGGGCCTGACGTTGCCTCCGCTGCCCCTCGACCTTCCCCTCCCAGAACCGCCGCTGGAGCCTGTCGAGATCAAGTCCGAGCCTCCTTCTCCAGCGCGGTCTCCTGATTCGGCCAACACCTTAGACCTGGGAAGTGAGGTGTCCGTGCTTCAGGCTCCAGGAATCATGCTGACTCCATCCCACATCGTGGTGGTTCTGGCCCCGAAAGATGAGGCAAGCAGCACCGATGATTCCTCCGACAGCGACAGTGGGATCTCCATCTCCGGATCCCCGACTCACCTACCAGATACGGCACCCTCGCCGAAGCCCGCAGGCTCCTCCAGAACCAAACCCTACTCCAAACCCGACCCGGACGCCGCGGCAGTCGCTACAGGCCGAGTGAAGGCCGGCCCCGGCGCTCCGAAAGTGGTGGAGAAGAAGCTGAAGAAGATGGAGCAGAACAAAACGGCAGCGACGCGGTACCGGCAGAAGAAACGGGCCGAGCAGGATACACTGAACTCCGAGTGCGCCGACCTGGAGAAGAGAAACCGCGAGCTGGCGGAGAAAGCCGAGTCCCTCAGCCGGGAGATCAAGTATCTGAAGGATCTCATGGAGGAAGTTCGATCTGCCAAAAACCGCAGGAGCAAAGCAAAAGTCCAGGATGCCGTCGGCTCTAGTTAGGCTCGATGCTTCACCGTCACGTTTCCCCTGATGATCACAAACACTGCACTAAACTCTTTCACTGATTCATCCTCCCGTTTCCACTCGATTTGTTTATCGTCCAGTAAGGGGCCTCGTTGTTTTGAGTTGTTACACTGAATCTGTTGCTGTAGTGCTTGTAAATAGGCTTCACATGTGCTATTTAAAACTAGCTGAACATGCTGAATCTGTCATGGTGTAGTGTGTTGGCTTGTAAAATCTCTTTGCTGTTTTCTATTAAAGACGCCATCAAACTCAATTCTTCTGTCGACTGTTTTCTGAGTGTTTGTATCAAGATGATCAGATTTGCAAGGTTTTTGTAACACAAAACCTACTGAGATTTTACTGAGATATATAACTTAGATCGGTTACAGTACGTCAGATGTAAGTACATACAGTGCTGGATTATGTAATCAGATTCCAAAAATTCCAAAGATTGTTTTATAATACCCATCAGACTACAGTTACTTTATTATGTGATTGCTTAATATTTACAAAATGGCACAAATTATTCAATTCACTCATTTTAATTTTGTCTTAAATAGTTGTTTAAAATACATTTTTAAAATGCATTTTTATATTTTAATACCTTTTCAGTACCTTCACAAACCCCAATGCTCTTCATTTTGTTCATGATACATTTTCAACACAATTTTGTATTTTTATATCACTATAGTACAAGATTATCCTATTCAAATCTGTTATGCAATGCAAGTATGATGTATAAGAAATCAAGTAGTCTGATTACCTAAATAATCCTAAAATCTGTTATTCACACACACACACACACACACACACACACACACACACACACACACACACACACACATATACTGTGTATATTACCAAAGTGATTACTTTGAATTTTAATGTCATTTAAACATTATTAGTGATTCTGCTCACAAGTTTCACACCCCCCTTTGCAGAATATGCAACATTTTAATAATTTTAACAAAATCAGGATCATAAAAATTGCATGTTTATTTATTACTGTCCTGAATAAGCTATTTCACATAACAGATGTTTACAGGAACTAAACAAAACAAAATGACTGAATTTATAAAACTTTCCCCATTCAAAAAATGTACATTCCCTTGAATCTGAACTGTCATTACTGGATTGATCCACGACTGTTTTCATGTTTTGCGATAGTTTGCGAGTCCCTTGTAGTAAAAAAGGTAATTGCAACTTTTTATCTCACAATTTTTTTTTTCTCAGAATTGCAAGATTTAAACTCACAATTGCAAGTTATAAAGTCAGAATTGTGTGATAAAAACTTGCAAGTTTATACTTCTGACTTTATATCTCACAATTGCAACTTTGTGTCATGCTATTCTGACAAAGAAATTCAGAGTTGGGAGATATAAAATCGCAGTTACCTTGTTATATACTTATTAGTATTTCAAAGTATTCTAAAGTATTTTGATTAAGTTACACAACTTGGGTAATCTAACAAAATACATTACAAATTACTTTTTAAAGCAATGTATTTTGTAATCTGTAGTGAAATACATTTTAAACCTACCCAGCCCTGTGTGTATATATATATATATATATATATATATATATAATCAATCAACAATCAATCAACATTTATTTATACAGCCCTTTGCAACACTCAAGGTGAACCAAAGTGCTTTCCAATAAAAACAAAACAATGTAAACAAAAATTAAAAAGCAACAAGAAAATAGTCAAGTCAAGTCAAATTTATTTATATAGCGCTTTTTACAATTTGTAATTGTTTCAAAGCAGCTTTACATATTAGAAGCACAGAAAAAAGAGAAATGGTTAAAAATAAGCTGTACAAGCAAGCGTGGTAATATGTAACATATACAAGATGGTGCTACATTAAGCCAATGTCGGCTGACTCCCAGGGGTGGAAAAAACCCCCTAGGAGAAAAACCCAGCGTGCTAGCACTGGGAAAAAAGTCCTAGGAGGGAAAAAACCCCTTGGAAGATATATATAATATATGTAAATGGATATGGAGATCAAAATCTGAATTATACATTTTTATTATAGAGATTAAAAATAGATTATATATAAATATATGTAAGCGGATACGGAGATTTAAAAATCTGAATTATAGATGCAGCCAGAACTGGATCTGTAGGCCCATTGTCTCCTGGGCTACGTTGTAGTCAGGTCCAGACACAGGTTCTCCATCTGATCTGGATACGGCCTGGATCCAGCACCCGGCAAACCTCAGGATAAGCAGAGAGACTGATATTAGCGTAGATGCCATTCTTATTCTGATGTACAGGTATATCTAGTGTTATAGGAAATGTTCTCGGTTCCGGCCGACCTAATTATTGCAGCGTAACAATCCTTTAACGGATTTGAAAAATGTTAATGTACTGATAATGTGTTATGTGTATGCAAGAGCAAAGAGATGTGTTTTTAGTCTAGATTTAAACTGACAGAGTGTGTCTGCTTCCCGAACAATGCTAGGAAGATTGTTCCAGAGTTTAGGTGCTAAATAGGAAAAGGATCTGCCACCTTCAGTTGATTTTGATATTCTGGGTATTATCAACTGGCCTGAAATAAATAAATAAAATACACAAAATGCCACCAACTGCTAGATATTAAAAGCCAGTCTAAATAAATAAGTTTTAAGCTCAGCTTTAAAAAGGCCCAGGTCAGTGATAGTGCGCATATCAGCGCATATCATACTGGGACTACCAGTAAAAGTTGATTTGTTGACCTAAGAGCCCTGGTTGGCTGATGCAGAGCCAGTATCTCGGTTATATAAGGTGGGGCAAGGCCATTTAGAGCTTTAAAAACAAACAATAGAATCTTAAAATCAACTCTAAAAGAAACTGGAAGCCAATGGAGCGAATAAAGAATCAGGGTTATGTGCTCACGTTTGCGTGTATTGGTTAAAAGACGGGCTGCAGCATTCTGCACCAGCTGAAGATGACTGTGAGACACCAGCATAAAATGCATTACAATAATCTAATCTTGAGCTGAGGTCAGAGCGATTCAAAAATGGTTTGACCTTGGCCAAAAGACGTAATTGAAAGAAACTAGCTTTAACCACACTGTCAATTTGTCAAATTTCAGGCTACTATCAAAAGTCACACCGAGATTTCTGATTGATGGTCTAAGCTTTGAAGTCAGCACATTAAAATCAGAAGTTACAGACTCTCCAAATAAAATATACTCAGTCTTTTCTTCATTTAAATGAAGGAAATTTTGCTCTAACCATAGTTTAATGTCATTAATGCAATCAATTAGTGACCCAACTGCGTCAGCGTTTTTTGGACTCAAAGGCAAATATATTTGCAAATCATCTGCATAGCAGTGATAGGCTATATTATGCCTGGCTATGATGGACCCGAGAGGCAGCATGTAAAGTGAAAATAAAACAGGCCCGAGAATAGAGCCTTGTGGCACCCCGCAAGAGAGAGAAGTGGTGGAAGAGGACGAGTCCCCAATCACTATACAGAAAACGTTTTATTGGTCAAATATGATGAGAACCACTGAATTGCGGCACCCTGAATGCCAACATAGTGATAAGATTTCATTCATTCAGTTTATTCACTATAGTTTTAAAAAATGGTAATAAAATATGACAAACTGTCAGAAAAAAATAATCTTAATTATGTCCGATAACACTTAAGCAAAGTGTCTGAATAATTTTTGGTCCCAATTTTTTTTTATTTTTTTTTATCAGTTTTACTGGTAGTCCACTGTATGAAGAATTTTTGGGTATAATATGTCACAGTTTACTTTATTTTGATATCCTCACTTACATAAATGAACTATAATGTCCTGCACACACTAGTAAAAATATAACAAAAATGTCTGAATAATTTTTGGTTTGAATGTATGTATATATATATATATATATATATATATATATATATATATACAGTACAGTCCAAAAGTTTGGAACCACTAAGATTTTTAATGTTTTTAAAAGAAGTTTCGTCTGCTCACCAAGGCTACATTTATTTAATTAAAAATACAGTAAAAAACAGTAATATTGTGAAATGTTATTACAATTTAAAATAACTGTGTACTATTTAAATATATTTGACAAAGTAATTTATTCCTGTGATCAAAGCTGAATTTTCAGCATCATTACTCCAGTCTTCAGTGTCACATGATCCTTCAGAAATCATTCTAATATGCTGATTTGCTGCTCAAGAAACATTTATGATTATTTTCAATGTTGAAAACAGTTGTGTACTTTTTTTTTCAGGATTCCTTGATGAATAGAAAGTTCAAAAGAACAGCATTTATCTGAAATACAAAGCTTCTGTAGCATTATACACTACCGTTCAAAGGTTTGGGGTCAGTAAGAATTTTTATTTTTATTTTTTTGAAAAGAAATTAAAGAAATGAATACTTTTATTCAGCAAGGATGCATTAAATCAATCAAAAGTGGCAGTAAAGACATTTATAATGTTACAAAAGATTAGATTTCAGATAAACACTGTTCTTTTGAACTTTCTATTCATCAAATAATCCTGAAAAAAAATATTGTACACAAATATTTTGTACAATTGTACACATTAAATGTTTCTTGAGCAGCAGATCAGCATATTAGAATGATTTCTGAAGGATCATGTGACACTGAAGACTGGAGTAATGATGCTGAAAATTCAGCTTTGATCACAGGAATAAATTACTTTGTGAAATATATTCAAATAGAAAACAGTTATTTTAAATTGTAATAATATTTTACAATATTACTGTTTTTTACTGTATTTTTAATTAAATAAATGTAGCCTTGGTGAGCAGACGAAACTTCTTTTAAAAACATTAAAAATCTTAGTGGTTCCAAACTTTTGGACTGTACTGTACATATAGATAGATAGATAGATATAACAATCTGCACAAGGCTGCATGTAAAAAACACAAGAACTGATATAAAAATACATCTAATGAAGTTTTACAGCCCAAAGACACTTTCTAAATGGATAATATGAGTAAAATAGCTGTAGTTTAAACTACGCCTCCACATTTAAATATGAACATTTATGGCACAGGTTTCACTGATCTCAATATAGCGTTTTTAATACTGATCAAATCAGACTCAAGAACCCATGTAACTCTGAATGAGATCACTGAGTTATAATTCATTTTGTCCTTGAATGTTGATCTCAATGTCCATGTCATCCTGCTCACAAACATCTGCTGCGTTTGGTAATCGCACACATGGGTTGTTTCTGAATTTCCTTCACTGAAGAAGAAGAATGTGATTTTGATAGAAGTTATCTTCAAGTATTTATTCTGTAAAGTTTGTTTACAACCAAAGTATATCCTCTCATGGACAATATCTAAACTCACCTGTTGTTTTTGTGTGATAGAGAGAGAATTACAGATTGCCTCCATGCCTGTAAGAGATGAATGTGTGTTTAGTCTAGACTGGAGGATTTCACACGGGTGTGTGAGTTCAATCCTGGCCATCCGTTCCTGAAACAGTCAGTGAAGGACAAACTCAACACATGACACTCATTTGTCACCTCGAGATCTTCACACTGAGCTTCAGTGTTTCAAAGAAAGAAAGGAAGAACATTTACAATCTGATCCTGAGTTCACCGGGTTAATGCCACATTTTCTTATTAAGAGATTAAGGATTTGCCTGACTGTGTGTGTGTGTGTGTGTGTGTGTGTGTGTGTGTGTGTGTTTCTCTAACACACTCCACTTTTGACCCTTTGGTTTATATGAATATAACTGATCCTGGATGAAGATGGAGAATCAGTCATTAGTCTGAAGCGAGTTCAGTTCAGTTCACGGATCATCTGTTAAACTCACTGATCTTCTAAATCAGCTCAGGCTTCGTCTGAGAGACAGAAAACTACGCTTTGACGGGAGATCCAGATCTCAACTTGAACTAAAATGAGTTTAAAATGACACTTCACACTTTTGCAGCAAGTTATTCATTTGTTGATTGTATTTTTTAATTTACATTAAATTAATTATTTTATATATAGTCAAATCTGACTTTCACAGAAGGCAGATCACAGTCCTGAGACACTCTATATATTGTATTTTTTCACATTATGTTGTTTTGCACTATATTATTTGTATTTGTAAGTGTTTTGAATGTGATTATCACGTGTGTTATCCCAGTAAAGCACATTACCACTGAAAAGCCTGAGAGAGAGAGAGTCATTAGGGAGTGTGTGATTCACTCTTGGGTGTGTGTGTGTGTGTGTGTGTGTGTGTGTGTTGTAAGGTTTTGACACGCTCAAACTGGATTGCTCCGGTTCAGTCAAACAAACCAGGAACTCATGAGTCATGTTACTGCGCACTTTAAGGAAATAATTGTGGATATTTTTTGCCAACATCAGATTAATCTGTTCATTTACTAAATTAAATGTGCAATGTTTTTATTATTATTAGCCTATTGTTTTACTGTAACTCACTGTTAAAACAACATTTAAAACAGGTTTACATTAGTAGAGAACAACAATCTACACAGCACAGCAACAGCAACCACTCACTTTATTACTCATTCTTTGTACAGAAAGCAAAATATACGTCTTTGCAGAGCTTTTCTTATTAAATGGGGTTCTGATCTGCTCGCTGATGCTTTGGCGCCATCTGCTGGACGAGATTAATCCCACAGCGCAGTTCCGCTTCCGGCCAGCAAGCGGCGCCCGTTCCTCAGACATGACGTTGATGTAGTAATTTCGTCACGCGGAAGTCAGTGAACTTGAGCTGTTTGGGTTTGGATTTTATTATTTCTAAGCTGAAGTATTTCCAAGCCTAATGAAAATAAGTCAGCGGTGGATTCTTAACGGCAGTGCGGTGTGTTCTGTGATACTCGGCGGCTTTTTAGTAAGGTACAGAAATGCTGTATCTGTTTGCGTTTAGAACTTTCTGTTGAACATTGTGTGAATTGTGTGTGTGTGAGAGAGAGAGAGAGAGAGAGTGTGTGTGTGTGTGTGTGTGTGTGTGTGTGTGTGTGTGTGTGTGTGTGTGTGTGTGTGTTGTTGTAAAGTGATAGATTAACCAAAAGTGATCCTTAACTCACCTTCATGTCATTCCAAACTTGTTTGACTTACTTTTTTTTCTACAGAACATAAAAAAATATTTTTTTCAAGCGTTTTTTGTACATTTAATGAAAGCCAACATGGTCCAGTTGTTGTATTGCATGAACATAAACTGTTAAAAATTATATTAAGATATTTTAAAATGATTTTATTCTTATTATATCATTCTCTAAAATCTGGAAGCCCTTTTTAGCATACATACAAGTTCTGCACATCAATTTGGCTGATTAACCATTTTCCACATTATATCATCATCATCATCATCATCATCATCATCCAGATTTATCCAGTGCACCTACTATTTTGTTTGTCTATATTTGTACTTTTCAGTGTTCTACTGTCATTAATGTGTACACCGATCAGGCATAACATAACAAGCACTGACAGGTGAAATGAGTAACACTGATCATCTCTTCATCACGACACCTGTTAGTGGGTGGATATATTAGGCAGCAAGTGAACATTTTGTCCTCAAAGTTGATGTTAGAAGCAGGAAAAATGGGCAAGCGTAAGGATTTGAGTGAGTTTGACAAGGGCCAAATTGTGATGGCTAGACGACTGGGTCAGAGCATCTCCAAAACTGCAGCTCTTGTGGGGTGTTCCCGGTCTGCAGTGGTCAGTATCTATCAAAAGTGCTCCAAGGAAGGAACAGTGGTGAACCGGAGACAGGGTCATGGGCGGCCGAGGCTCATTGAAGGCTGACCCGTGTGGTCCGATCCAACAGACGAGCTCCTGTAGCTCAAACTGCTCCAGAAGTTAATGCTGGTTCTGATAGAAAGGTGTCAGAATACACAGTGCATCAGTTTGTTGCGTATGGAGCTGCAGACCAGTCAGGGTGCCCATGCTGACCCCTGTCCACCGCCGAAAGAGCCAACAGTGGACACGTGAGCATCAGAACTGGACCACGGAGCAATGGAAGAAGGTGGCCTGGTCTGATGAATTACGTCTTCTACATCACGTGGATGGCCGGGTGCGTGTGCGTCTCTTATCTGGGGAACACATGGCACCAGGATGCACTATGGGAAGAAGGCAAGCCAGCGGAGGCAGTGTGATGCTTTGGGCAATGTTCTGCTGGGAAACCTTGGGTCCTGCCATCCATGTGGATGTTACTTTGACACGTACCACCTACCTAAGCATTGTTGAGACCATGTACAGTCTTTCATGGAAACAGTATTCACTGGTGGCTGTGGCCTCTTTCAGCAGGATAATACTCCTGCCACAAAGCAGAAATGGTTCAGGAACGGTTTTAGGAGCACAACAACGAGTTTGAGGTGTTGACTTGGCCTCCAAATTCCCCAGATCTCAATCCAATTGAGGATCTGTGGGATGTGCTGAACAAACAAGTCCGATCCATGGAGGCTCCACCTCACAACTTACAGGACTTAAAGGATCTGCTGCTAACATCTTGGTGCAGATACCACAGCACACCTTCAGGGGTCTAGAGGAGTCCATTCCTCGACGGGTCAGGGCTGTTTTGGCAGCAAAAGTGGGACCAACATAATATTAGGAAGGTGATCATAATGTTATGCCTGATCGGCTTATGTATTTGTATATTGTATTATTTTCATCAGTACTTTTTGTCATGATTTTCCTGTTGTTTTCCACCCTGAAAGTCATAAAATCATACATTTTAAATCATAAATGACAGTGCACTATCATTTTAATATCTGCCACCTTCTTTCATTCACAGAATGTCATCATCGTTAGCATCTGGGCTCAAGGAGAGGCACGTGATCTGGGAGACGTCAGAGCTGTTGGCGTATCTGCACCACTCCCCATGGACACCAGGGGTTGCTGTTGTTACCCATAAGAGCTCTGGCAGCACCGGCAGCATCTTCCACTTACCTGAGGATGCTTTTCTGCATCTGCTTCTGGGCGCAAGAACAGTAGCGCACCTGCTCTGTGAGAGTCTGTCTGTCCAGCGGTGTGCCTTGGTCCATACGCCACAGAAACGAGCTGATGGGCTCGGCACCGAGCTTCACGTCGTGCCCCTCCACGGTCTGGAGTCGGACTGGAAACCTCACCTTGCTGCGGAGGAAGATTTCCAAGCATGTGACCCTGGATACGTCAGTTCCAAGAGCGGACCGCGCTGGACGGAGTCTGATCTAGAGGCAGTCAAGAGCCGCATCCGGGTTCATCTGCCTACACCGAAAGCAGCTCCGAACTACACCTTCCTGGGTGACCCGTCCGACTCCGGGCTGTTCCCACGCATCGTGCGCGGAGAAGAGAAGCAGTGGAGAGTTTGGGAAGATGACGGCCATGTTGCTTTCCTCACACCGTTTCCCAACACACCTGGACTCACTGTGCTGGTTCCGCGGAAACCGCTGTCCAGTGACATATTCCGACTGGAGGAGAGCGACTACAGACAGCTGCTGATGGCGACTCGAAAGGTGTCCTGCCTTCTGGAGGCGGGGCTTGGGGCATGGGGGGTGGGTCTTATTTTCGAAGGCTTTGAAATTGATTACGCTCATGCAAAACTGATTCCACTCGTCTCTTCATCTGATGAGGCAGAGATGAGCCTCACCTGTCCAGCACCTGAGTTTTTTGACCGCTATCCGGGTTATGTGACGTCAGTCAGTGGTCCGCCAGCCAGCAGAGAAAGTCTCCAAGAGATCTGTGCCAGAATTACCCAGCGCTGATCATTGAAATGGTTATAATAATAACTGTTCTAACTAAATACAATTGTGAAAATTGATTTTTGAGATCTTTGTTTCTGAGGCATTTATTTAAGTACTCATTTGCATACTTATGGCTTGTTTCCACTGAGCGGTACTGTTAAGTACAGTTCAGTATGGTACGCAATTTTTGCCATTTCAATTGTCAGAAGTTGTGAATGGTACCCTAATTCCGAACCATACCGTACCACTTTTTTGGAACCCTTACATTGGGGTACCAAGCACAATAGTACCTATAGTACCGGTACCAAAAGGGTGGAGCTACACTTACTGCAGAACGTTGATTGGTTGACAGAGAATCGTCACTTGCGCGTGCTACAAGGTGAATGACAACACATGACCGTTGCAACACTGTGTATTTTTCGGCTGTTTTTCCTTTTTGCAGCCTTCAGCCTTTGCTCAGACAAAGCTGCTCCATGTCCTCCATTGTTGTTTGCTGTCCCTTTCTTCTTCATGCAAGAATGACGTCGATCGCTACTTTCCGGCATACACCACGCCTATCAAGTAAGGGTACTGTTGGCGGTGGATATGCAAACCGGATTAGGGTTTGCTGCCCCGAATCATACTGTACTTTACTGAACTGAACTGTATCGCTCAGTTGGAAACAAGTCATAAGTGTTCATTTCATGTAAAGAAGTAGAGTTTTGTGAATGTTTCATGTTTGGCTGTCAAAAGTACCAACTTAAGTACCAAGTTGGTACACCCTGATACGCACGATCCGCTGATAGATGCCTGCTTTCAAACGCTCCTGTGTGTATCTGTGTAAGCGCTCTGTGAAGAGATGTCTATTCAACATGTTATTGAAGTGTTGATCATTGTAGCCAATCACAGACATATCTGTTGAGAGCGTGAGCACAATGGTCAATCAGTCGGTACTTTTGACAACCCTAGTTTCAGAGGGGTTTCATACTCATTTATAGTGTCAAACCTGTGTGCTTTAACCTGTGTTTAAATGAAGATAAATGTGTCCCTCTTTTGTTATTTTGATGTTTCAGAGTATTTACATATGGCTGCTATATTTCAGAATGGAAGAATAATTGAACAAAGACATGTAAGTATGGAGTAATGGAGTTCCTTTATGCATCACACATCTACTGATATTTCTTGTCCTAATGTAACCGTCTCTAGTAGCCAGAGATCAATGACAACAAGCTCATGTGAGCTACTGTAAATGTTTTTCATGTTAATTAATCTCATAGCATCATCTAGTTACACAATTACAAGCTCGTACCATCTGTGTCACCTCAGCCCATTCTTAATTAATCCCTAGGTATTTTAATTAACATCTAATTAGTGGTTTGTTATGTTCTTAATTATGTACCTGGAATCTAATCTGTGAGAATTAAAAGAATCAGGTTATCTGATGAAAACTCAAAACTGTGACAAGTAGAAAGTGAAGTTCAGCTCTGTAGCTTCATCTTCTCAGAGTCTAATGATCAATCAGAAAAGAGTCATGAGGAATGAAATGCTATGAATGAGCAGCACAGAAAGAGACAAACATGATGTCTGGGTAAACGAGACACAACGCTCAGAAAAACTGGCAGATGTTCATAGAGTCAACATGTTAATGATGAGTAGTTCATTAAATCAGTGGTTCTAAACTAGTTTTGCTGAAATCAGAGTCAAGATTTTACATCATCAACACAATGCAAAGCTTTACAATAGTAGCACAAGCAAACGTTCAAATGGATTTACATTATAGTGAGCAGACCCTGAATAATAGGCCCAGTAAGATATAAGCTTACTAACATTGTGGTTTCATGCTGTCGACGGCAAACAGTTCAACTGTGTGTTCAGCTCAAATCATCTTCATTCTCTCTGTGAGTGAGTTTTAAGTATTTAATGTAGTCTGGTATGTATTTTCTTTTGACTTGTTTTATTCATGGTGTTTGAGGATGAGGCGTCACACACCCTGCCTATGTCAATCAATCTGTTGAATTTGACTTTTATCTGGTAACAGATAAAATTGTGCCAAAATAATGTGGCGCTTGATAGACACACAATCTTTGACATCAACAACAACACTATAGGAAGAATGTTTTGTTCCCTTTCTATTTATTTTGCTGTCATAATGGTTAGTTTTAAGGATTGTATCTGACATGGTTTGCCCCATCACAACAGACTTGAGGGCCATTTTTGTCTCCCAACCCACCAGTTGAGAAACACTGGAGAGAGACACATGCATGCTTCATTTCAGACACTAACGTTGACAGGTTTCTTGGAGGGACTCTGCAGGCATGGACAGTACTCGGATCGCTCCATCTTAGAGATGTAGAGCATAGGCTCGATGGTGCAGCTCAAGTCCATGATGGAGAACACGGCAAGGCTGATCTTACACCGAAACGTCACAAACGAGTAGGTGGATGCAAATGGCAACAGAGCCACTGGAGGTAAATAGTTCACCACGATGATGGCAAGGACGATAGTCACCATTTTGAAGGCCCTCTTCTTCACCGGGTTCATGACTTCCTTCCCTGCAACGCTTTTCCTGAGGACCCAGATGATGGATAGGTTGCAGAACACCATGATGAAGAAGGCAGCGAGGATGACGCCGCTGAAGACCTCGTTCACACTCAGGACGCCCAAGAAGCATTTGGTCAACGAGTAGGCCAGGATGAGTCCCCACACCACTATGGAGATGGCGATTCGGATGCCATTGTCACGGATCCCGGTGAACAGGATGGGATGGACCACAGCGATGTACCTGTCCAGACAAATACAGGTGAGAAACAATGGAGTCACGTCTTTCAGCCCGTAGGCGAAACGCACGGAGTACCAGATGTGGTCATCGCTGAAGTACAGCCGGTTTGCCAGGTCGACTGGCGTCATGAGGCCGAAATAGGCATCCAGGACAGAGAGGTTGAAAATGAAGATGTTGGATGTCGAGCCCTCGCTCTTCTTTCTCAGAATCTGCCACATCACAAGGGCGTTCAATGGGACTCCTGCAACCAGGTTCAATACCTTGACACCAAAGTAGAAGATAAACCAATAAGGAGCCTCCGCACACGCCTCAAAGAGGTACCATAACGGCTGTTTCCAACCGGAGGCGGTGGAGTTCAGGTTCAAAGCCGAGATGTTTTCCATTAAGGAATGATGATGAGCTGTGAACAACAGCGTGATGTCGATTTATAATCTGTCTTCAAAAAGAGCAACAAAGTGACGACGTTTCACAAACAATAACAAAAGTTTGTCAATGAGAACCTTATCAAAAAATCAAGTTAAAGGATTGCAGAAGTCTCACCAGCTGCTTGTTCAATACAGCTCCGTACGATTGTCGGTCTCTGCCGACGTTTCTCTGACCATCACCCAACTTAGACGCGTCCTCAGTTTAGCGTCTCTCTCGGGGCGCTCCTTGAAAAGCTTATCCCGCGGGAGACAGAGGTGGGACGTTTTGGACACAGCCAATTGTTGCAGTTCTTTTTGGTCAACAAGAAGGAGTGTAGCAGAAGAACTCATCTGTGATTGGATGAAGAGGAGGGTCTTCGGGAAAAGTTTGTGATGAAGTTTGCAGTTCGATGGAAGGGGATGATCAAAGTTTTGTGACGTAACTACAGAGTTTCTTGTAAACAGATGATGCAAGGAACAAATGAGTAAATCTACTGTAACATCTTGCCACAGACAAATGGAGTCCACAGCTGTGGGTAACGATATGTAAGCCTACAACTGTGATCACTACTTTTAAGAGCAATAAACATTTCAGTGTACACTATGTACCAAAACACATTTTCATTTCAGTTGACTCACTGGCGAGCTCAACCAAAACTTTACAGTTCCAACTAACTCCAAATTTAGCTTTGAATGCCTTTGTTTTTATAGAGATACCCCATCCAGTGACTGATCTATTACATTCTCGTTTCACACACATTGTAAAGTTGAATATCAGTTTCTCTTTTTTAGTCTTTGGTGCAAATGTTCAGAGTTTATATCACATTTTGATTCATTCAGATGCTGTGTATTCGTGCATATGACTAGTATATTTCACTTATTCAGATTTCATATGAATCCAAGAGGTTTGAATGGATGGGAGTTTCTCTTGTTGGTTTTCACTCCTGATGACAAATCTGTGTGTTACACAAAATTTATGTATTTGGCAGACCCTTGTTATTTCATGTTCAATTTTATTTTTCTGAACTAAAAGCAACATGAGTGGAGTTTGAGATCAAATAGATCTTTGTCTCTGTTATATTCATATACTCATTTACATGTTAATTTCAAGTAAAGTTGTAGAGTTTTGTGAATGTTTCAGGGGGTTTCATACACATTTATAGGGTCAAGCCTGTGTGTTTTACAGTTTTCACTGCGTTCAAATGAAGATAAATCAGTTTCTCCTGTTATTTTGATATTTCAGAGTATTTACACATGGCTGCAATAGTTTAGAATGGAAGAATAAATGAACAGACATGTAAATATATCATTTTTGGAGTTCCTTTATACATCATAAATACAACAAATATTTATATTTTTGTTGTTATTGCTCTAGTCAATAAAACCATCTCTAGTAGCCAGAGATCAATTGCAACACCAGCTCACATGACTATCTACTATAAATGTTTTTCATGTTAATTAATCTCATAGCATCAACTAGTTACACAATTACAAGCTCATACCATCTGTGTCACCTCAGCCCATTCTTAATTAATCCCCAGGCATTTTAATTAACATCTTAATTAGTGGTTTGTTATGTTCTTAATTATGCATCTGGTATCTAATCTGTGAGAAATAAAAGAATCAGATGGTCTGACAAAAACTCAAAACAGTGATAAGAAGAAAGTGAAGTTCAGCTCTGTAACTTCATCTTCTCAATCAGAAAAGAGTCATGAGGAATGAAATATTATGAATGAGCTGCACAGAAAGAGGCAAACATGATGTCTGGGGAAACAAGACTCAGAAAACACTCAGAAAAACTGGCAGTTGTTAATAGTCAACATGTTAATGATGAGCAGTTCATTAAATCAGTGGTTCTAAACTGGTTTTGCTAAAATCAGCATTTCAAACAATGGCAATACTCTAAACCTTACCCGTGTCAGTACTAACATTTACAAATTAAACAGTAAAATGAGTTGATATTTTAATGAGTAGACACTGAAAAGGCCAAATAAGATGCAAAATTACATGACTTCATTACAAACCCTGCCAATGTAAAAATAAATCTTACTTTGGAAAGATAAATTTGTGCTGAAATACTGTAGAGTTTGACGGAAACAACCTTTGACGTCGGTGACTAAAGATAAGTGTTTTCTACTTCCTTTATTAAGTTGATGAGACTATCTTGCTATTCTGCTTAGTTTTGTTTCATTATTTGCATTTAATGTTGTCTTATTCCCTACTTTCAGTGACCAATCACGACGGACCTGAGAACCTCCAGTTGAGAACCACTGGATTAGAGAGATACACCGACAGCCCGAGAGTCTACACAGCAAAGCCCCCAGAGTTAAATCAACTCTGCTCAGAGTACATATGGTCCCTATTTAAGTGCTAAAGTAACGCTGAAGCAGAGTTAAAGTTAATGAGATAATTAAGTGATTAATTAAGTTATGAATTGAGCATTAGTGATGAACACCTGCTGTTAACAAGCAGAATCACTGAAGAGAAACTCAATAACTACAAATGACTTCCAGCCACAGTCTTAGATGAAATCAACTGAAGATAAAATACATTAAATCTCTCATGATCTGAATAAACAACTCCAAAAACAGCATATTATCTCATTAACTTTAACTCTGCTTCAGTCTTATTTTAACTATATGTAGAGAGGGACCATATGTTCTCTGAGCAGAGTTGATTTAACTCTGGGAATTTAGCTGTGTAGAATCACAAACACAAATTCAGACGGTTCTTCTCTTCATTTCAGACGCTAACATTGATGGGGTTCTTGGAGGGACTCTGCAGGCAGGGACAGAGCTCGGATCTCTCCATCTTAGAGATATACAGCAACGGCTCGATTGTGCAGCTCAAGTCCATGATGGAGAACACGGCGAGAAGAACCTTACAGTGGAGCGTCACAAACGAGTAGGTGGATGCAAATGGCAACAGAGCCACCGGAGGCAGATAGTTCACCACGATGATGGCAAGGACGATAGTCACCATTTTGAAGGCCCTCTTCTTCACCGGGTTCATGACTTCCTTCCCTGCAACGCTTTTCCTGAGGACCCAGATGATGGATAGGTTGCAGAACACCATGATGAAGAAGGCAGCGAGGATGACGCCGCTGAAGACCTCGTTCACACTCAGGATGCCCAAGATGCATTTGGTCAACGAATAGGCCAGGATGAGTCCCCACACCACTATGGAGATGCCAATTCGGATGCGATTGTCACGGATCCCGGTGAATAGGATGGGATGGACCACAGCGACGTACCTGTCCAGACAAATACAGGTGAGAAATAATGGAGTCACGTCTTTCAGCCCGTAGGCGAAACGTTGGGAGTACCAGATTTTGGGATCGTTGAGGTACAGCCGGTTGACCATGTCGACTGGCGTCATGAGGCCGAAATAGGCATCCAGGATAGAGAGGTTGAAAATGAAGATGTCTGATGTCGAGCCCTCGCTCTTCTTTTTCAGAATCTGCCACATCACGAGGGCGTTCAATGGGAATCCTGCAAACAGGTTTAATACTTTGACACCGAAGTAGAAGATAAACCAATGAGGAGCCTCCGCACATGCATCATACTGGTACCACAACGGACGGTGCCACAAGGAGATGGTGGAGTTCAGGTTCAAAGCTGAGATGTTTTCCATGAGGAATGATGATGAAATAAGCTGTGAATGAGAACGAGTGTTATGTCTACATGAACTCAAGATCAGCCTGAGATACTTCAAAACCAAAAGCCATATCCAACAATGATTTCAAAAGTTTGTCTCTGAGTTAAAGTTGTCATGACATGAGGAATCCAGTCCAAATACATACTTTTATTACTGTGCTATAAAAGCTGTAAGGTGCAGACCTCAAAAATTCCTCCTGAATGAAGAAAGAGCATTTGTTGAAACCTAGCAGCCAAAATGACTTCAAGAGGAAGCAAGTTTTTGGACATACTACCACATTATAAAATTGTGTTTTTAACAGACTGCTTTGTTTGCAGCCATTAATGGCCTTGGCTCTACTAGTTGTGATTTAATTTTGACTAGTCAAACTTTCAATTCCAGATGTTTATTCTGGAAGTCTCCTTGTACTTGGCATTGAGATATCTTCAACATTAATAATGACTCATAATATTCATTGAAGATATCTACAGTGCAAGTCATATATACTTCTATCGACTTACATTGGATTTTTCTGATAGCTACAAAGGAGTTTTGACTAGTACAAATTGTATTTGGTATAATACTAATGAGAGATATCTCTTATTGAATTCTCATTAGTAAAAATTTAATTTGCGATATCTTAAATTTGACTAGTCAAACACTGATTAAAGATATCTTTAGTTCCTCATCATGTACATTTTAGATATCCGAAAGTAACATTACAATTAGTCATAATACCTAAATATCTTGAATTGGATTGTTTTACTTGTCAAAATCTAATGGTCAAACATAATTTTCGACTATAGGAAGATCTTTCTGGGAGTTGAATTTAGCTTTTTGACTGGGAAGAATGCCAGTAACTTTCTTATAGTGACAATTATTTTATAGATTTAAGAAATATCCATGCATAGCTTTGCTTAAGCCTTAAAGGGTTAGTTCACCCAAAAATGAAAATAATGTAATTTATTACTCACCCTCATGTAAATACATTTTTGGGTAACTATCCCAATATATGTTGATAAGTGCATGCTAAGGTTTAAATTTCGTCAGCTTTTTTATTCCCAAACAAACACATTTAAAAACAGTAGGAACCCTACATTTACTCACTCGAAATTTAAGTAAGATGTTACATCTTGATTTGTACATGTCTCATGTCTGGTGCAACATTTGCCATAATTTAAGAGAAGTGTTTCATGCATTGTCTCTACACTTAAAAGAGCAGAACATTGCCACCACTGATCTCTTTTTATAATGCAACACTGCCACCTTGTGGACTGTTACCTTAATGCCATGAGTTAACCTGCACTAAAACAGAGGCAACAATGCTAATGAATGAACTCATTACCTTCTAATACCAGTTAAACTTGTGGATTTTTTTATTTGATTGATTGCATTGAATTTGAAGCATTGAACCTCTCTGTCACACATTTATTTGTAATGTTTCACATTTTTAATGTGTAATTCCATGTTTCTTCAGGCTTAGTTAAAATCACAGCATTACATGCATGGCATACTGGTGACATTTTACCAGATGTGATGCATCCAGCTATTATTGAATAATTCCTGAAGTGATTGACTTCCATCCAATAGCTTTTTCCGTGTCATTTAGCGCTATGGCAACAATATGGATCTAAGTAAAGTCTAAAAACAATTTCAGCGATTACGTGTTTTGTGGGCGAGGCCTATCTGGTGGCAGAAAGTGAGAGAGGCTGCTCACTGCAGAGCCAGTGGGTGGAGCTTGACGTCTAACCACACCCTATCTGTGTTCTAACTAGACGCGACGGCGCGACACGATAAAAGTTATCTTTTCCATTTTTGTTCTGACCAGCCGCACTGGCGATACGCACTGATTCTATATTAGAAACGGTTTCTATTTATGCGATGTTGCGTCTCTGGAACAACAACATACAAAGTATGAAAATGATAATCTCAGGTACAGTTTGTGCTTTACTTAAAGGTGCAGTAGGTGATCTGGGAAATGCTAACATTAGCCTGCTAGCATTGAAAGCATAAGATCCCACCCTCCCTGCAAATCATCATCCAAAGCCATGCCTTGTCCAAAACACATGAACGCACAAACACGCAGCTGCTCTCGGCAAAGCATCACAAGAGATGGCGTTAAACTACCTCATGTCTCAAAGCACATAACATTACAATAATAATGTAATCAACTTGCACCTGAGAGCTTGTACCTGACTGCTGCAGATTAATTTCTGAGTCTGAGGATGTGAATAGCTCTGGTTAGGGTTTTCATCTCTTAATCACAGTAGTTATGGTGTGAACGCAGCACAAGCTCTTTGTTTTGATTTGGTAGGAACTGTAAAAGGTGGCTGCTATTTGTTTGTGGTGCTCCGTGACTGACGTCTGTCTAAACTCTGCATAGCATGAAATGCGGTGATGACGTATGACGTCTGCGCGAACAGGGTATGTAAAACATAGGTTGACAAGCAGGAAGGACATCGAATTATTTCATTCGGCTGAATATAATGATTGGATGAACCGTTTAGACCTTGTAACATAGTGATTGCTATCACAATATGAGGAGACTTTCAACCAGCATAACAGAAAATGTTTTGTAGTGAATCACCTATTGCACCTTTAATGTTAAAGGTCCCGTTTTTCGTGTTTTTTTTAAGCTTTGATTGTGTTTATAGTGTGCAATATAACATGTGTTCATGTTTCGCGTGTAAAAAAACAGTATTTTTCACATAATTTACTTATCTGTGTACCGCTGTTTCCACTGTCATAAAAACGGGCTGATGACTTCCTTGTTCTATGAAGTCCCTCCTTCAGAAATACGTAACGAGTTCTGATTGTGCCAGCGGTTCCTGTGTTGTGATTCGACAGCAGCTTAGCGAACCTTGCCCGGAAAAGTCACGCCTCTTACCATAACGTGGAGATGTATGCACTCGTGTTATTGTAAACGTCTTTAATTTTACCCTATCAATTTGAGCCGGAATCAGACCCGGTGATTGGACTGCGGGATGAAAATAACAGCGTTTCGACGACATGGCGACAAACACACTCTACAAACGCAACTCTTGTGTATTCCTGTGGGCGGAGGTTAGTCAAAAAACTGTTTTAGTGACATCATTAAAGAAGGAAGTAGAGGGATGTAGTCCAAACTGGCCGTTCGATGTAGGCGACTTCTGTTAAATAAAATATCTCGCTTGGCATTGAACTTTGAGCTTTAAAATTTTACAGATTTTATTTATACTCTAACAACAACATTACACACTAACTAAAGTTTGAAACATAGGATCACGAAGAACGGGACCTTTAAAACAATTTAATGTGAGTTTGAATATAATTTTGCGTGACTTTTATAGCCGTACTTTTTTTTATAGCAACGATAGATAGTTCACCTCAGATCTTGAAAATAAATAAAAAGACACAAGAACGTTCAAACTGTGAACAAACAAGTGTATTATATGACAAAAGCCTGTATTAGTTACTGAGTAGGCTATGTATTTTTAATAATGTTAAAAAGGGGTAATATTTATGAATTTGATTATGTGCTTATCCATTTCATCGACTGCAGAGAGACTCCGCCCACACTCTCTTCTGATTGGCTGCGATTGATTTGGTTGTGTCTCGACTCATACTTTTTTTTCCCTCGCAATTATGAGTTTATATCTCCCAGTTCGGACTTTATAACTCGTAATTGCGAGTTTACATCCCACTAATTCTGACTTTTTTTTCTCAGAATTGTGATATACATTTGCAGTTATGAGTTATAAAGTTTGAACTGGGAGATTTAAACTCATAATTGCAAGAAAAAAGGTTTAAATGTTATGTAGATCTATTGTTTAAACCAAATTCATGCTTTAATAATAGAATAATGCTGCATTCATGCCATGATATAATTACTGTAATTTCAAGATGACAACATGTGACTTTCTATTCAGAGCTGTTCATGTTGTCTGACTGGGAATTATGCGTTTTTATGGCAAATGGGAGCTCTCAGAAAATTCCCAGCTTTCAGGTTGTAATTACAAGCTCTATGAGGACGTGAACGCAAGTTGAAATCTCGTAATTACGGTAATTACAACATAGCTTGAACGTCCCTTCATCAATGTAGCTTCATCAGTCTAGCCTGTCCGTTTAATGGCTTGCAACCATGAACTTCTGCCTTTAGCTTCAAACGCCGTTTTCGACTGCGGTTTTCTATAAAAATGAAGACCAACTTTTTTGCATTCTGATTTTTCTCCACTTGTTACCGTTTTTCTGTGCACACAAAAAGAACAAAACTGTCACAAATGGTCACGCCACCACAGCAGATTCAGTATGATTTTGGTATCTGGAAATATAATTTTGTTATTTTGACTAGTCAAAATTTAATTTGAGATATTTCTAATTACCTTTATGCCTGACGTGTCCATTGACGATATCTAGTTCAATCGTATACAGAGATCTTGAATCAGAATATAATTGCATATAATCTCTAATTATTATTCTGACTAGTCAAATACGACTCATCAAAATAAAATTGTCACTATGTAAAATATATTTATGTATGGTCAAATAAAAGTCCTTTGTAATTTTACAGGGAGTCGACATTCAGCACATCACCAGTTTGCATCGGAGGATTATGTGTTTGTCCAGATGATCTACGGCAGATCGTTTTGTAAATGAGGCACAGCGTAAAGCAGGCTTCGCAAGAAATTTTTGTTGTGTTGAAGTTTTTTCTCAACTTTTGGATGGTCTCTTTTAAGGCTTTGTCCGTTCCGCTGTCAATCCCACAGTTTCCCGCTTGAGCGTGTAGTTCGGAATGGACTCTTGTTCCCACCACGGGATAAAAAAATATATAATTGTGAGTTTATATCTCACGGTTCTGAGAGAAAAAGTCAGAATTGCGAGATAAAATTTTTCCATAAAAATTGTGGTATAGCAAACATTTTCTGTCATGTTTCTAATAACTGTTTACAGTTACACAACTATTAGTTCTGTCAAATCGATTAATCGCGATTAATTGCATCTAACATAAATATTTGCAAACATACATATATATATATAGATATAGATATATACACACACACCCATACACATGCATGCATACACACACAATCGCGATTAATCGATTTGACGGCACTTCTAATCATATAAGTAACTACAGTAAACATAACATTTAAGTATATTATATTAAAACATAAAATGTTAGTATTAGTTCTAGAAGCTTTAAATAACTTTAGAGTAAAGGTGGATCTTATCAATATAGCTTTGTCCTGTTTTCTTAGGCGTCCTCAAGATTTAATTTTGTGCGTAATATTCTCACAATTACCACACTTCCACAGAGACTAAATGCGGAAACAATCATGCATATAATCCATTAAAAAAACAAATTCTACTGCGTTCAGTCCTCACCAGAGGACACATACCGTTACTCACATGCACTTTTTCCTAAGCAATGACATTAGCCAATCAGAACAGCAGCTGTTTGCTGACAAGCCTTAAAGGAGACGCAGCAGTTAAACCGCATGTTTCTGTCAGAGGGTTAGAATCTGGGTACATAAAACATAATTTTTGAAAATAAATGACTTTTTTTTGTGCAAAACCTTACCAGCATCATAAGTGAACCTTGAGGAGCTTACTAAAATAATGAAAAGGCATGTCATGACCCCTTTAAATGATGACAAACTATGAAATATTTCACAGATAACTCACCTACTGCTCTCTTGTCCTGCTAGGATCCCCACAATGTCTCTGCCAAAGTCTCTCTGACCATCATCCAACTTAAATGTGTCCTTAGTTTAGTGTCTCTCTCACGGGACATTTGGACACAACCAATTGTTGCAATTCTTTTGGGTCAACAAGTCTGTTATTGGCTGAAGAGGAGGAAAAGTTTTATGATAAAGTCTCTGCATGATCAAAGTTTTGTGATGTAACTGCAGAGCATCATGTAAACAGGTGATGCAAGGAACAAATGAGTAAATCTACTGTAACATATTGCAAATACACATTTCTGGCTCTCTGCCACAGACAAATGGAGTCCACAGCTGTGTGGAACCACCTATGAGCCTACGACTGTGATAACTGCTTTTTAGAGCAATGAATATTTTAGTGTACACTATATGTAGCACGATGCAGTACTCTGATGTTGATGATTTGGTTGACAGTTTTAATACTTCATGTAATGAGATTTTAAATGAAATCACCCCTCTGAAAGTCAAGAAACAAAAATCTAGAAAACATCCATGGTTTAACAGAGAAGTTTGTGCTCTAAGGAAAGAGTGTAGAAGGGCAGAATGGAAAAATGACCTGTTATTATTTGTGGATTCCGGAAATTGTGCAATTTTGGTATTGTTGGATTTAAGTGCAGTGTTCGACATTGTAGATCACTGCATTCTTTTAAATATAGTTATATTGGTATCTGTGATGCAGCCTTACATTGGTTTGAGTCCTGTCTTACCAAGAGGAGTTTTTCTGTAGTTGGAGAATTTTCTTCATCCCCAGCTTCTGTTAGTGCGGGGTGCCGCAGGGCTCTATCTTAGGCCTGTTTTTATTTGCTTTAAATTTGCTCCCTATCTGCTCCATCTTTGAATTTCATTAGTTTCCCTATCATATTTACGCAGATGACACTCAATTACACTTACCATTATAACCTGGCACTGAGTCCTTATTTGCCTTGCTAGCTTGTGTAAATGACTTACCGTTTGGGAAGTACACTCAGGCTCTTTGGGGTCTCCACAACAAAATGTAATTTTGTAACAAAATAATTTTTTTTTTTTAAACAAATGTAATTTTACTCTGTTTATTAATGTTTTACTCCACATTTGTGCAGTGTTTGGAGGATTTATCATATTTTTTTAATTTATATAAATAAATTAAAAAATATATTTTGTTGAGTAGGTTTTTATACAAAAACAGCTTTTTATGTAAAATTCACTTTATAAAAGACCCACATTTCCAAATTTTATTCATGGGAATATTGGATAATTTGACATGGTTTAGTGTCAGATTTTTGCCTATTGAAAATGTGAAAAATCTTTTGGAAAATGCAGTTTTAATAGTAAAAAAATGATCACTTTTACCAGTAGATGCTGCAGAGCTCCACTATTTGCTATTTAACTAATTGAAAGACATCTTTACACAAGTATTTTTCAGTTGGATTCCTATCTAAATATTATAAAAACACAATTATGACAATAAAAGCTACTTTTTGTCAAAGTTTAGTATTTAGTTTAGTTTTTCAATATTGTTACATTATGATGAGACCCCACTTAGAAAATGGACAAAATTCATCCTCAAAATAAACATTTTTGAAAAACTTATATTTTCAGTACAAAAAATGGTAAACTGTGACAAAAAGTAATTTTTATTGTCATAATTGTGATTTCATAATATTTAGATATGAATCCAACTGAAAAAAAAGAAAAAAAATGAAAAGATGTCTTTCAGTCAGTCAAATAGCAAATAGTGGAGCTCTGCAGCATCTACTGGATAAAGTGATCATTTTTTACTTTTAAAACTGCATTTTCCAAAATATGGGCAAAAATCTTACACTAAACCATGTCAAGTTATCCATGTTATCCCCATGAATGAAAGTTATAAATGTGGGTCTTTTATAAAGTGAATTTTACATAAAAAAGATGTTTTTGTATAAAAACCTACTCAACAAAATATTTATTTATTTATTTATTTATATAAATTTAAAAGATATGATAAATCCTCCAAAGACTGCACAAATATGAAATAAAAACATTAATAAACAGAGTAAAATGACATTTGTTTTTTAAAAAACAATTATTTTGTTACAAAATTACACCTGAGTGTGACTTTTATTTTCCTACACTAACATAAAAAGATATAACTCCGTTTTTACCAAAACACCCCAAAGACCCTTTAGGGTAAAATAAGGCCAAAGTTATCTTATTTGGCTTCCCTCATTTTAGTTTTAATTGTAATTTAGGACCACTGAAAGCAAATATGAGTTAAAATTCGACAAGCAAATAAACACTGTTGTTAGAGCCAGTTTTTTTCCCCAGCTTAGATTGGTTTGAGTCCTACCTTACCGAGAAGAGTTATTCTGTAGTTGGAGAATTTTCTTCATCCCCAGCTTCTGTTAGTGCGGGGTGCCGCAGGGCTCTATCTTAGGCCCGTTTTTATTTGCTTTAAATTTGCTCCCTATCTGCTCCATCTTTGAATTTCATAAGGTTCCCTATCATATTTACGCAGATGACACTCAATTACACTTACCAATATAACCTGACACTGAGTCCTTATCTGCTTTGCTAGCTTGTGTAAATGACATCAAAGTTTGGAATTGGTGATAACTTCCATCATTTGAACTAAAATAAGACAGAAGTTACCTTATTCTGTTCCCCTCATTTTTTAGATAGTTTTATTTGTAATTTAGGACCACTGAAAGCAAATATCTACACTGAGTTAAAATTTGACAAGCAAATAAACTCTTTTTTTTTCTAGCTTACACTCTTAAAAATAGGTGCCAGGAAGAACCAAAAAGGAGGTTTCACGGCGATGCCCTAGAAGAACCTTTTTGGTTCTTTAAAGAACCATTTTTTTCTTGGTGCCATAAAGAACATTTTCTGGTACTACAACGAACTGTTTTTAAAGGTTCTACAAAGAACCACTGATGAAAAGTTCTTTATGGCCCCATTTCTTCCAGATCAATATCCTCACATTTATCATACTATAATAATTTTAAAATAATTTTAAACATTAGAAGAAAATCCAAAAGTAACAAGACTTGACAAAATACAGTATTAAAATATTTATTGCATTTACAATATACATCATTGCAGTAAATCATACCTTGATACGGTGTATGTGCATTTAGGATGTGCACAAATTCAGACTTGACACTGTCTGAGACTCGATCACTGCAATCATCTTTTTAATGGATGATCATCAATGTCAAATCTGAGTACTCAGTAGTCTCTGTGAATTTAAAAATATATATATATGTACTTCTCATTTTCTGATTAGTTCTTGCAGCATTTCGGGTGGTTCCTGAGCTCTGACTGGTTAGTGTTAGGACAGCATGCTGTCCAGACCGTCAAAATATGAACCTATCAGTACTTGAAATCAAAAATTGACAAAAATGCCCATCCTTATAAGGATATACACTATAGTAATAATACAGTGAATACAACATGTTAATGTCAGTACCCTCCTCATCCTAGGGGATTACGGAAGCTTAAATATTTTTTATCTTTTAATGACTTCGAGACAGACATTAATGTCTTTATTTCTACGAGACTTCAACCAGTTTTCCTTTTCACGTTTGCAATTGGTACAAAATGCACAGCTTGATGGAGAGAAAGAATAGGGAGCACATCTTAATATATCTACATTGGCTACCGGTTAAATTTAGAATTGATTATAAGGTTTTAACTTTTGTATTTAAAGCCTTGCATGGCCTGGCTCCAGCTTTCATTACAGATCTTATTTGTCCCTACTCCTCCAGAGATGTCTTAGATCTGATAATTTATTAACTGTCCCATTGTCTCGCTTTAAATCTTTCTGTATTAGCCCCAAAGCTGTGGAACTCGCTATTCAATCTGCTAGACTGTGTGCTTTTAAATCGTCCTTGAAAACGTACCTCTTTTCACAGGCCTTTTCATAACTCGGCTATGTTTAGCTTTTTTTGAGGTCTTGTTTTTTGATTAATCTCTTTGGCTACTGTGGTTTTTAAATGTTCGTCTTTTTTTAGGGATAAAGATGTTAAATGTGTTTCTTTTTAACCATTATAGTTGTGTGATTATTTTTTATTGTTTGCTGTGAAGCACCTCGGTCAGCTTTTATGTTATTTAAGGTGCTATACAAATAGAAATGACCTTGACCTTGATGTACCAATACAGAGTTTTGTTTCAGTTGCACAACCAAAACTTTACAGTTTCAACTAACTCCAAACTTAATTTGAACGCTTTTGGATTTTTATACTGACACTGATTTAGAACATTTTACTTCCCTTAAGTTGGGTCAGTTTTACCCACTTTAAATTGTTCTATTCTTTAAGGGAGAGTCTAGAAAACTGCACATTTTTGCGCACAAGAAAGGGTCATTCAACCACATTTCAGAAAGGTTTCAGAAAGGCACTCAGAAAGTTTGCTGTATGCAATAGTTTTGATAGAGGGAAACAAATACATTTCTAGTTTCAGTATTATTTGTTCTTCAGACTTTCTTCTTTAAACACAATAAGTATCAGCTGTTTGAAAAGTTACCTACATTTGGTTTTTGACCATTGAAAATGGGTAAAATTCAACAATTTGAACACGGAATTGCATTGAGATCCCCATATTTATGGGATTGACCCATATAGGGCCTTAAGATGAAGATTACAAAAGAAATGATTATTAGGAATATGAATCTAGAAGGATATTGAGATATCTTTAATATATTTAGAGTTGCATGCAAACTTTGGAAAAAGAATATGTATGGCACTCAGACAAGTGTGTTTTATGCAGTTGAGTTGATAGAAAAAAACAAGATGCATTTCTTGTTTCAACATTAATTGTTCTTCAGATATTCCTCTTTAAAAGAAAAAGGTATCAGCTGTATGCAAAGTGACCCACATTTGGTTTTTGACCACTGAAAATGTTTACAATTTAATAATGTACTCATGGAGCCACATTGAGATCTCCATATCTTTGGAAATTTATCAGGGTCTTAAAAATAAAGATGGCAAAAGAAAAGTCATATAGGATATTAAGAGATCTGTAATACTTCATGATTTACAGGTATGCAAACCTCAGACAAAAAACACAAGTGCTTTTTCCCATTTTTGAACTGTCACTGTTGGCATATTACGCAACAAAGATTGCTCAAGTCAACAGATTTTACTGATAGATCTATCAATCTCTGTGTAAAAATAAAGTAATGATGCTGCCATCTTTATAAAGTCATTTTTACCCCCAAAATCTCATGTGAAAATGATCATTTTGACCCACACTCCAAAATAGTGGATAACTCAGTAAATACACATCCATAATATTTAATGTTTTGGCTTTCTTCTTCATTTATGTATTTCTTTCATAAATAACCCAAAAGTATTTATGCTTAAATTTGTTTAGCCATGAATTATTAAATGAAGCATTTCCCCTCAAAACAGGGGTAAAGTGGGTCAGAGCTAACCTTAACCTGCCTCCAAATGCAGGAAATATAATTACTATTACAAATTAATTTACTATTTCAATTAATATTACAAATACGGTTACAAAATGTACATATATTCTGATTATTAAACCTTTTCTGTCTGGTTTCTGAGCGAGTGAATAAGGTGCAGCAGAAAAACACTGGAAGGATGCTGTGTATCAGTAAATAGTTATTTAAATAATTTTTTTTTATGACAATCATTTCTATATTACCCAATGATTCAACTTACTCCTACACTAATGTGAACCCAAAAATGGCAAGCCATTTAGATTTTTTTAATTTATTCTCAGGATATTATATCAACAATTCAATTCTTGGTATCAGGAATTCAAAACACTGCTTCAGGAAGCATTGGAGCACAGATGAATCAGTGTGTCGAATCAGCGGCTCAGAGCGCCAAAGTTTCAGCAGTTTGACGCGCGATCTGAATCATGATTCGACACGCTGATTCATAACACTCCGAAGCTTCCTGAAGCAGTGTTTTGAAATCGGCCATCACTAAATAAGTCGTTATTTTGTTTTTTTTTTGGCGCACCAAAAATATTCTCGTGACTTTATAATATTAATATTGAACCACTGTACTCACATGAACTGATTTAAATATGTTTTTAGTACATTAATGGATCTTGAGAGAGGAAATGTCATTGCTCAGGCCTCACTGAGCCATCGGATTTCAACAAAAATATATTAATTTGTGTTCTGAAGATTAACAAAGGTCTTACGAGTGTGGACCGACATGAGCGTGAGTAATAAATGACATTATTTTCATTTTTGGGTGAACTAACCCTTTAATTATGTATTTTGATGGGTGTCACGACACCATGTGGCCGCTAGATGTCGCGCAAACGCAACAAAAGCGACTCGCTTTTCAGCGGCTTCATTTTCCACTGCGAATCCAGCAGGAACAAACTGTACCGCAAATGAATTTCATAAATCAATAATAGGCTAATCACATGTGCGCTTTGGTTATCTCCCCGTATCAACACGTCTATACGCGCGGATCCAGCAAATTCGCACTTTCATTTTCAGTCGTTCTGCTGCTCAGTTGCGTCTGTGTTTCTCCAAGCGTTTTTTCATAAGGAACATTCATTATTGGCTCGTCACATGCTGACGTATCCCGGTCGCAGCACTGCGGGTTTATATTTGAGAATAAAACATCTGATAAAACACTGATATTTAGTGCGTAATCTTGCGCTCGGCTCCCGAGTTAAACACCAAAACATCTTCGTGCTCAAACAGGGAAAACGGGAAAACGGGAAACCGCAGCAAGAATAAAGCAACGAGAGCGCGAGGAAACCGGAGAGGAGGGGCGCGCGCGTGCGTGCGTTTCCTCTCCGCAGCAAGAATCCATTGAGAGAGAGAGAGAGAGAGAGAAAGAGAGGGAGAAGAAAGGAAAAGCAGCAGCTCCACGCCACTCCTTTGTTTTAGGAAATCGCTTGAATCGCTCGAAGGACTGGAATGATGCATCGCGTTTCTTTCGCGTTTTCCCGCGACGCCTGTTTTTAAAGGCGAACTTCATGATTTTGCGTTTGATTTAGTGGCGTTTGAGATCCGAAACCTTCAGACGCATTAAGCGTTTCCTTCGCGTCGACCGTCCATGTGTTTAGATTCTGCGCTTTCTGTCTCACATCAGAGGATATTCTGACGCGTTCTGACGCTTTCTGCTCGAGGTTCGAGTCTGTTATTCGCGTCCAGGCCCGAGATATTCGCTACTCTTCAAAGGCCTTTAATGCGGCACACGCGCGTCACACTGTAACGGGTTTTAACGCGTCAGATGAGCGTCAGTTCTGATCGCTGATCCTCTGCCAGAACATCTCGTCTTCGTTATTCGCTCTTCATACGCAACATCTGCGGCCCACTTCAATGTTAATGTCGACCGACGTCGCATCTGTAATGCTGCCCGTGAGCCGCGGGATCCTGGAGCGCGAGAGGGATCTGGACTCGGGTTCGGCGGCCGTTCGAGGGATGAAGCGCGGGGACCCGGAGCCGGAGGGCGCCGCGGCGGCGGGGGATTCTGTCGGGGCTGAGTGCAAACGAGCGCGGATGGACGGTACCGGAGAGCTCGGACAGGTAAGCGTTAAAATCACGACTCTGTATGAAGCTCAGCTTGATTTGTGTGTATGAAACAATGTAACGCTCTGGCTGATACATGAGATGATTGGGGCATTCCAAGCCTCAGTCACTGATGGACACCATCACTTGATCCTCAGTGCAGTAGATGTTCCTGAATCATGGAGATGATTTCCCAGTCTCATCCGAGGCCTCCATCTCTCCATCCTGCGGTACTTTTCCATGGGCACCTCTGCCCCATTCCTCTATGAATGTAGACAGACGTGATCTCATCTCTCATTTCAGCAGTTTCTCCAACCATCCATCCCTCTTTCTTTCTTTCCGTTCATTTGTTCTGTTTCTCCGGTAAGTGATCTAAAGTGCTGCATGTACTAATGGCTCATTTTCACTGGCTAATGGCTCACAGTTTCTCTAAACTGCACCATGACGGGCTTAAGACTGAGCAGATGTGTGTGTGTGTGTGTGTGTGTGAACGCTTGCCCGTGTAGCCCAAAAAAGGTATTGATCCTGCTCCGAGAGAGTGTCTGGAAATTTGCCTGCAGCAGCGGAGAGAGAAATGGAGTGGGGGCTGCAGGAATCAAACCATTCGGTAACTAGAGACGCGCATTTATGGAAAGCAAGAGATTGAGAAAGAGGAAATTAAAGGAGCGAGACGTCTGTAAACACACCGTTCCAGCTCCATCATCCAGCCTGTTTAAAAACACACTTCCAGTGACGTATGAAGCAGTGAAATAGGAGCACAGTTGGGAAAAACCAGGCCTGAAAACATCATTTCTAGTTCAGTTTGTGTTGCATGCTTTTCGTTTAGAAGTTGTTGTTTGTGAATGCTATCTATAGCCGTGTTTCCATCCATCTATTTTTATGCACATTTTGGGATATCGCATCAAAAACTGCTGGATGGAAATGCCAAGATGTGCATAAAGTCTTCCGATAAGAAAACATGTGCATAAACTAAAACTGAATAAATTCCTTGATGTGCATCAAAACAATCATGTGACTTTGTGCGATGGGAAGGCATAACTGGACCAACCAGTGGAAAAACCTTGTTGCAAAGCATCTGAAATGCTGTTTTGGTCACTCAGAAGTCTGTCATCAATGTGGTTCGGTATAATTCCTCCCAGAACGGTCTATGACTGCGTTCCCAAACGGCAGCACCAGCCTCTGAAAGCAAGATAACATGTTGGATTCTCCTATGTTTTTTAGTGAGATTTAGCATCAGGAAGAGGTCATTTTGTTCTCTTTGACTCACTGGATGGAAGCGGTGCTTCATGTTTGTGCATAAGTTAAATTCGCAACTTTGGATGGAAACATAGCTTATGTGACATTTCACTGGTTAAAAGGTGTAGAAACCCCAATGCTGTTGACTGTTCGACCAACGGCGCTGATATTAAAATCACATCAGTTTACCACAGCGCCTCTCTCTCTCACACACATGCATGCATCAGAAGAGGATTTGCTGTATCACTGACAGTAAAGAGGCTTTTTGTTGTGCTAAAGAGATCTGTACTTGTTTCAGAGTGGCATTAGTCTCTGATCTCCCATTTATCCTGACGCGGGCTGCTGGGTGGGGGTTAATACACACACACACTCGCTCTCTCACACACACACACTGATTGGAGATTTGCAGATAAGCCTTTGCTTTTTTTGCAGTCGGATTTATTGAATATCCTCGGGAACTTTGATCAGATTCCGTTGCGATGCCGTCGGGTCACTCTGACTGCCGCACAGAGGCCGTTTTCATCATGGCTGTGACGTGCCCTACTTACCCCACGTCTCCAGTAATTACCCTTATGGGATTGCACACATGTGTTACCATGACAACTTTGAACTTTGACCCCGCGAGCAGAGCAGTAAAATCGGGGTGTGGTGGTGATGGTTATTGCCACAGACAATAGAACAAGCACACGCGTCTCGGTTGGTTTTGTGCCTGTGCTCATGGAGTCAAGAAAGTGTTAAAGCATCATCACGGTTTAGTCCATGCATCACATCTGTTTCCATCCACCTATTTTTATGTGCATTTTGGGATATTGCATAAAAAATGCTGGATTGAAACATCAAGATGCACATAAATTTAAAAAATGCGCTCAATGGGGTTGGATAAATTTTCATGAGACACAAAAATGTGCGCATAAACTACGACGGAAACACCGAATAAATTCCTTGATGCGCATTAAAAAAGACGTGACTTTGCGATGGGACGGTATAACTGGACCAAACAGCGGACAGATCTCAATGCTGTTTTGGTCATTCTGTAATGTCTGAGCAAAGTCTGTCGTAGTTTAATTCCCATCAGAAGCGCCTCACATGATTGTGTTTGTGAGCTGAATGCAAGAGAACATGATGGCGTTTATTGCATTTCATTTGCACACTCTGAGGCGCAAATAATTTATATTATCAAGTATCAAGTATATTTAATTATTAAGCATTAGTGGTTTTTTATCGCCAGTTTATCAGGAAGTGACTATTTTGTTCTCTTCAACTCGCTGGATGCAAACCATGCAAATATTTTATGCGGTATTCGGAATTTCAAATAAATTAAATATGCAACTTTGGATGGAAACATAGCTAATGTTATTGGTGTAAAATCATATTTTTGTTGTATGATGTGGTCAGTGACAGAAACCTTTTAAGCAAAAACAAAAGTGTGACGCGAATGATCTTCAGTGCTCTGTCTGTGTGAATGTTTACTAATGTAAACTCTTCAAAAAGATAAAGGACCGTCGAAGACGTTCACGCTAATGTCGGCTGTTGCGCTCTTTGCGTTAGTGCTGAGAATGTTCGTTCCGTACGGCCGTCTGACGTGTTTCTGAATGCAACGATGCATGAAATAGAGCAGCAGCGCTAGAAGTTTATTTCCATGTACTTGCATTGAGTTTGTTTCAGGCGTGCTCTCCCCTTTAGAGATATTTACTGACCTTTTTAAAGCACTTTATTTTTTTATTTAAGTGTGTTGAGCAATGTGTTTTTCATTTTCTTGTACTTTGTTTTTCAGTACCTCATTGAGGGAGTCTTTCTCTCTCTCTCTCTCTCTCTCTCTCTCTCACACACACTCACTCACACACACACACACACACACACACACACACACACACACACACACACACACACACACACACACACACACACACACACACACACACACACACACACACACACACACACACAGAGCCATGAGGCTTATGTCAGGACGCCAGACCTCCATCTTAAATGTATTCAGCAGACAGACACACACACACACACACACACACACACACACACACACACACACACACACACACACACACACACACACACACACACACACACACACACACACACACAGGAAGCATAAAACTACAGTCGGTCACACTCATGGCTCACTAACAGACACAAGAAGTAACGGAGAGGTTTGAAACACACGTCCTCTCATTCGCAAATCATCTCGTCTTTCTTCTTCACCTCCGTCCTTCACTGAGCTCCTCCTCCTCTTCAGCTCGACCATCTGTTCTCGTTCTCGTCTCTCTTTTGCCTGATCGCTCCATTCTGCTGTTCTCCTTAAACAGGAAGTTTCAGGTCAGTAAGTTTGAGGGAATCGTCATTTCTGCTGCACTCTCAGAAGATCTGCGAGTTCTTCCAGTGAGACGCTGCTCAGTAGAGTGTGTGTGTGTGTGTGTGTGTGTGTTGGCAGTGAGCGGCTCCTCAGTCCTTAAGGAAATGAGGCACATGACGGGGTTCTGTATGACTCATTGTCTCTCTCTGCTCTAGTCGTCTGTTTCACACACATGGACTCCAGATGTTTCTGTCTTTATTCTCTGGACGGCCTTTAGTGCAGATCAGAGCTGATCCTCAAATATCAGCAGAAAAAACACATTCAGCCTTTCAGATTCTGGCCTGAATCTCGTTAAACCTGTCAGGAAAATGTCTGCCCCATATTTCACCCCAAAACTAGAAGAACGTTTCTTTTGAATAATGAAGATGACTTTAAGCCTCTGTTTTTTCCATTATTTTTCATTCCCTTTTGTGTGATGCGAAGAAATAAAATAGCATTTTTTTTTTTTAAAGGTTAGTTCACCCAAAAATGAAAGATGAAGATCTTTTTGATGAAATCTGAGCGCTTTCTGTTCCTCCATTGACAGTCTACGCAACTACCACTTTCAAGCTCCAGAAAGGTAGTAAAGACGTCATTAAAATTAGTGACTCCAGTGGTTTAACCTCAGTTTTATGTGCTTTATTTGTGAAAAAATACATAATTTACCACCTTACAATATATTAATCTCCAACGCTCCTTCAAGTAACAACATCTCTTCTCAAGTTAACACATGTATGGTCTTGTGAAAACTTTATTTTGTAAATAGTCAAATTGTGTTTATGGAGTCACATGGGTTACTTTAATGATGCCTTTACTACCTTTCTGGGGCTTGAAAGTGGTAGTTGCGCAGACTGTCAATGGAGGAACAGAAAGCTCTCAGATTTCATCAAAAATATCTTAATTTGTGTTCTGAAGATGAATGAAGGTCTTACGGGTGTGGAACGACATGAGGGAGAGTAATAAATGACATAAAGGGTTATTTCACCTAAAAATGAAAATTTAAGTTCAATTGTTAGTACATAATTTAATGTTCATTCTTAAATAAAGGTTCTTTTTGGCATTTTTGGTTCCATGGAGAACCTTTAACAACCTTGTGCGATGAAAAGTTATTTTTATTATTAAGATATTTAAGATTGGGAAACCAAGAATGGTTCTTCTATGGCATTGCTGCAAAAACAATCATTTGAAACCTTTATTTTTTAAATTAAGTCTTGTGCTTATTACTGTAATGTGCAAAATGAGATTTTTTTTGCATTACAGCAAAGAGTCGCCATTAAGAATAATGAACAAAAAAGCTCTGAAATATTACAGTAATGAGAGTTTGTGGTCATAAAGGACACAATATCAGAAAATCACCATGGGTCCTATAAATAGGCTTAATTTTCTTGATGCAAAATATGGTTTGTTTATCGTTTTTATGCAGTGGAGATTTACTGTGCAAACATCAGCACTGCAGATTATTTCCAGTATCAGCATCATGAGTCGGCCGTGCTGGAGCAGTGCTGTTTCGCAGTGATGTTTGCAGCGCTGTGCGCAGTGCTAAGTGTTCCCTCAGGGGACTGTAGGAGGGACATTAGTTCCAGCTGGGAGCCGCGCGGAGCTCAAAGAGGGTGTTTATCAAGAGTAGATGAAAAGAGACGCAGCAGCAGAGCAGAGATAACCCACGATTCTCCACACTGTTAACACTGTCTCTTCAAAATCATCTTCAACTCCATTCACTGTGGTGAGAGTGAAAACGTTTCCGCTCATCCTGATCAGTTTGTTTCCCATCAGCCTCATATCACTATGTGTTGTGTAAGTGTCCCGGTCTCATCTACAATAAATATTAACTACGGCACATCTTTTGGACTCTAATAAGTAACCGTTAAACCACAATTCTTGCTGCAGTGCTGCGTCACCTCCGTTCACTGTCCGTGTCGTGATTATCCTCTTGTTTTAATGTGTAAACAATAGACAGGCTTGAACTCTGACGGAGCAGCAAGGCGCGTGTGAGCCAGCGCTAATCTCATTATACACCACTATAGACCAATTAAACGCGGAGCCCAATTAGACGCACAGAGATACAAACAGTGAGAGTGAGAGAGACCGTTCCTAAGGATCGCATAAATTTTTCATGGTGAAGGCAATCCCATAATGCATTGCTCTAAGATCATTGAAAACAAATCCAAGATGGAGATTAGGGCTGCATGATTTGGAGAAAAAAGTCTGATTGAGATTTTTTTTTTTGGTTAAAATTCAGATTTTGTGATTTAAAATGTGTTTTATGAGACAAATGAGTAAAGTATAAACAATACCAGGTTTGATTTGCTTGTTTATAGGCCTGCACTATTTGGCCCCAAATTTTGTGCTAATATATTAATTTGACTATTAATATTATTGCGAAATTAAAATGAACCAAATAAGAAGTATTACTATTGTAATAACTTTCATTATTAAAATAAAATTTAAAAAATGAGTATTTAAGGAGAAATATAACTATAATAATTAGAAAATAATAATTTTATTTTACAGAAAACCATATGAAAAATTGCATGCAATTTTAACATGTTAACATGCAAGCATCCTATGACTAAATAATTAGAAAGATCTAAAGATTTATTATAAAATATATTATTATGATAAAAATCTGTGACAATAATTTCTTTTTTTTTCTTCAGGAGGTATGCAAAAAGAAGGTAGTCCATGCATTTAATATGAAATATGTGCCTTTTATGCATCCACTGTTAAAAAAAAAAAAAAAAAAAAAACCTCCTGTAAACTGGAGAAAAACACATTGATTGTTTCCCTCAAAGTTCTTTAAAGAGAAAGTATTATTTTTCTTATTTTTCACAAAATAAGATGGAGTGAGCATTACTTGGTGTTAAACATGTCCATTTCCTGCTGAATGCTAGAGGGCGCCCTTGAGCAGATACTCCAAATATACCTCGCAGAAGTAATTTAACGCACGCCGTTCCTGGAAATCCCCTATGGACATCATACTATCACTGTAACTGAATAAAAAGTTAGAAACGCTTTGATTAAACATGAATATAATAAACACACAACTTCGACAATATATGGTTTATCCGTGTTCTTTAATCCTTCTCGGGTATTTCCATAATAATAAAGTATATTTATAATGCAATGCTAATCAAACTAATCTAATCAAAATGCCATTTCAAACACTCAACTCATGTTATGAAGTGAGTTTGGAGTAAAAACACGTTGTTAAATGTTGTCTTTTGTTAGACGAGGTTCATAACCGCTTCTCATGTTTGGAAAGTTTGTATGTTTGACGCGTGTTGCTTTTTAAAACGTAGTGCTTTCAGATTGAGCGCCATTTACTACTGATCACAGAGCCGCTCCTCACTAACATGCTGTGTACATGGTATATAGTTAAAAATTGAAAAAAATCACAGCTTTTGCGATTTCATAATCGCACTAAGCCAAATCACAATTTAATTTCGATTAAAGGTTCAATATGTAATATTTTTGCAAAAAAATATCCAAAAACCACTAGACCAGTGTTATATATTTTGTTCACTTGAGTACTTACAATATCCCAAATGTTTGCAACTATTTGTAAATCGTGAGAAAATTGCAATTTTAATCAAGGCTCCGGGACGTGTGAGGAGTCGCCTATCAAAAATGTTTTATTTTGTAGAAACCATGGAAACACCAAATACTCATTAATATTTACATGTTTTAATAGACAAGGGAACAACTGTTTTGATATATTTATAGACAGAAAACTAATTATTGTTATATAGCTCAACACGATTAGTCTTATAGTTTAAATATAATTCTCTTGATTTTTTGTGAGTACCATGCTTTACCATGCCTCAGAGAAAAACACTATTTTGTGAAGTAGCTAACATAGCATAATCAGATGCAGCTTTATTTTTAGTAACCGTAATACAGCATTTTCTCCATCATACAATACGTTTTAAAATGAATTGCATGCCATTTATCAACACAAGCCATCCAGCATTTAATATGATATTGTAAAATCGATCTGTCTTACTGCAGTGTGTAACAGTGTCTCACAGCAGCCGCCGAGCGAACACACAGAGTAACGTTATAACATCATTTTCAACACTCTCAAATGTATCTAATATGATAAACAGAGCTGCGTTACCTCATACTCATGACCGGAAAAGCGGTAGCGGCGCCGGCGACTGTGTCATAATAAAAGTCCCGCTGCTCGTGAGGCGTGTGTTGATCAATCGCTCGTTCAGCTCCACAACACTCGCTCCTGCTCTGCTTCACACTACAGGAACGTTAATAATCACATCCATGAACATGATTTCTTCCCGACTCCAATCCCTATTCTTTTGCACCGTCCGTTGAGGTGGAGACCACATGTCCCAAGATTCCGCGCTCAAACTTGGCCTCATCAAGCTACGCCTTTGTTTTGAATAGGCTTCTAGCGGACAAAATTATTACATACTGCACCTTTATTTGTGCATCCCTAATGCCAATTGAAAGGAGAGAAATGTTGGGTGTAAATTGCTGAATATCATTAAAACCTATTTGCATGTTTTCAATATTTTTGTGTAGTTGAATTTGCAACAAGCTAACAGCGAACTATCAATCAGTTATTAGTCAAGACTTCCCCATGAGCAGTGAGTGGAATTGAGCGCTCAGAATCGTTTGCATTGGAGGTCCTATAGATGACAGTTGTCCTTCCAGGTTAATTAACGTCCAGTACTCTGAACGAGTGTGTTCGTTCTCTCAGGTAGAACTGCTTCAACCTCGTCCACTGCTGAGCGCCCTTGATCTCGTATCTCAGTCCAGTAATTGATGTCATTTTGAGGGGCTTTTGCCCCCCAGGTTTAATTAAAGCCGTCATTATTCACAGATCTGCTGCTTAAATGGTTTCAATTGTGCAGTTGATCTCAATGCGAAAGTGACGCTTTATATTGGTGTCACACAAATGACCGTCTCTCTCTCCAGCTGGGCTGATGTCACGCCGCTGTTCGTTATGGAGGTCAATCACTCTGAAATACAGTATCAGCTCTTTCTGTACAACAGAACCGCTGTGTGACCTCGCGTATTCGCTAGATGCAATTTCCCAATCACAAATAATAAAAACGTACGTAATCTTGTGAATTTTATATTATTATGCAGAACCCTGCAGTTCCATCATGTTAGGAAACCCTTAAACTATGATGCTGTTTTCCATTGATACGGTTTCGTCGGTTCAGGTGAAGGTTGCATGTGAAGTTCATCATTGTCAACTACAACAGCTTAAAATGAATGCAGAAGAATTAAACGCTGATTATTGTCTCAGTGTTTTAGATTAGCATTGTAGATTACAGCAGCAGCTGTAGAGCGTGTGTGTGTGTGTGTGTGTGTTCAGATTGTTCAGTTAGTGTAGTTAATCTCACTCTTTATCTTCTTTTTCTCTCTGTAATCCCTCCATCCGTCTCTTTATCCATTTATCACCAGCCGTTCGACTGCGAGCTTCACATCTGCTCTATTTTCAGAGGTTTTGAGACGATTCAGTGTCTGTATTATCATCAATAATGTAATATAGTCTCTTGTGATGCCTAAAAATAAACGTGTGGCCAGTTGAACATCAATTAGGATTTGAGCATTTAATTGAAGTGAAATGATGATGATGATGATATTTAGTACTGAGAGCATAATTCCATTTGATGTGATTTTTACATGATTTAACTTCAGTTTAGTGGTCAAATCGGTTAATTAACTTTTCTAGGTCTGCTGCAATTGATTAATCGCTTGTTTGTGGTTATTTGATGTAATTGCAATTGAGATAACCGTAATAATTGTGCAGTTTAATTTTCAAATTTGCCATCCAAATAAGGGAAGTTTAAGTGCTTAAAGAAATGCCATCAAATGCATGATACTGAATGTACGTTTTCGGTGAAAGAATGTAAAAAAAACACTGTTATAAAGTACACAAAGATGGTCAAAGGTCTTCCTGCATGTGAAACGAAGGATTATGGGTTTAATCAGGCTGCATTACTTTATTATATTATAAAAAGATTATGTAAATTCATTTTTACAGCATGAAAGTAAATCATATGGACCCATTTTATTATAATTTTTATGTGCTTTTCCAAGTAAAAAACATTCAATGTAATGCAATCATTAATCGCAGTTATTTGTATGAAATTAATAGTCAGCACAAAATTCATGATCGCGACCTTTTATAAAAATTGTTTTTTGGATTTCTAATCGGGCAGTGAATAGAAGGCAAATATTATCTTTGAAAAGCCAAGATTGGTTTGTTTATCTTAAAAGAAAGTGCAGAGAGAGAGAGAGAGAGAGAGTGATATGGGAGGAGAGACGGAAGAGAGAGAGAGACAGCCGAGAGGGGGAGGAGACACACACACACGGACAGAAAGACAGACCGAGCGAGAGGAGGGGAATGAGAGAGGGAGATTTTGAATGTGTCAGACACTGTCAGAGGGATTGTGAGCGCTGACGTCTGAGAGCAGGAAACGCTGCCGTCGCTGTTGCTGTTGCCGTCGTGTTGAATAGGATGATGGGAGTCTTTTACCCTCCTGTGCGGCCGGTGAGTTTAATCATTCATGTTGCTGCATTTCCTGCCTGGAGAAATCGACACGCACAAGTGTAATTCACTCGTGCACGTGTGTGTGTGTGTGTGTGTGTGTGTGGGGCATAAAGCAGGTCTGATGGAGGTGAGGAAAGTCTCATGTGTTTCTCGTGTGTTTCTCCAGCTGTCTGTCTTGACTGAAGGGGCCAGGTGCTGGTGAACAGTTGTTCCTTCATCTGTCTGTCTGTCTGTCTCATCGTGTCTTCCTCTCTCTGGTCTCTCACACACATGCAGCTTCAGTATTAGCGATACAAATCAGTCTTTTATTAGTTAAAAGCAGTCTCTGTGTGTGTGTGTGTGTGTGTGTCATACCTTGGAATCTGTCTCTCTCTCTCTCTCTCTCTCTGTCCCTCCCCCTCTCCTGCTGTTTCCCGAGGGCTCGAGCAGCTGTTATCTCGGTGTTTTCCTTTAAAAGCAGGAATGAGATGGAGGGGGTGTAGAGAATGGAAATTGATTTTTAAAGGTGACGCTCAGGGAGGAGATGCATGTGTGTGTTTAGGTGAGGATCTGATGCAGTGGTTCAGACTGTAAAGCTCAGAACTGAAGCTCGTTCCTCCTGACCGAGGCTGGCTGAAGTATGTGGAGCTCCACCCAGCGTTTGCCCTGAAGGGTGGGAGAGACGCTTACCTGTCGCCTCATGATCTCACACGCTCGCTTTAGAAAGCCCGAACGGCTACCTTTGTTTTGCACAGAAATATAGGCCTATATTTCCCCTAAAACTCTTTTTGTTGACTTGTTTTGGACATCTGATACACATGCGGATCTGAATGAGGAGGACAGATGCTTGTTAAACGCACACAAACACCTTTCTTTCTGTTAAACTTATCTTAGCTTTAAATGCAAGTAGATTTTATTTGGCGAGATCTTCTTGAATGAGATCCTTACGGGAAACGTTTTAGGATTTTTATCATGTAATTTTAAATTGCATTGTGTAATTTTAATCTATTGTATTTTCTATTTCATTTTATTGTATTTTTTATAAGCAACTCTTGTGTAACTTGTAGGAAATGTACAACACGACTCTTGACATGGCGTAGAACCGCCCGCTCTAAGCGGGACTCGAACCCGGGTACGCTGGCATGGGAGTCGCGCCCTCTAACAGTTCAAGGGAGTGAGGTTTACATGCACAGCTCTTGCTAGCCTACGTCTGTTACAATGGCTTAAAAAATTTCCTCTACTTACCAAACAAACCCTAAAAGTATTTGCAAAAATGTTCCAGTCTGCCAGAAGCCAAACACACTAGTGGCTCCTAAATGAAATCCATTTGCCATCTTGTCATGAGCTGACCCAATGTCATGCTGCATGATTTCTGATTGTTGATGTCTTCGCTCGAGTGTCTGAACTGCACACAGGAATCGCAGTATGAGTCTTAAACATGAGAATATAGAGGTAGACACAACACAATCCCAGCTGGACATGCTGTCGATTACTGCAAGAAATAATTTTCCATCCAAATTTGCAAATTTAACTTGCATGCAAAATTGCAAAATATTGCATTAAACATTTGCAAATATTGCAGTGTTCCCAAGTGAACAACATCGTCACTTCCTGGGAAGTTGGTGCAAAATATCAGTAAAAAAAAAAAAGTAAAATCATAAATGAGTTCTGGAGGTAATTAAACCAAATCATTCTGATGACAGACTTTGGCTCAGGCGTTTCAGAACCACCAAACCAACATTTGAGATGCTGTGATGCGATTGGTCCACTGGTTAGTGCAGTTATCCAATTACAGCCTCTGCTGAGGCAAAGTCACATGAGTTTTTCATTGTGCATCGAGGGATTTATACAGTAATGTGTTTCCAGTCGTCTTATCGGATTATCCACCTCAATTGAGCACGTTTTTTATGTGCATGTTTTTTCCGTTATTTTTTTAATTAATGTGCATCTTCCCATCCAGCTTTTTTTAATGCAATATCCCAACATTTGCATAAATATATATGGGTAGAAATATAGCTAGTGAGAGGCTTCAACAAGATGGTATTAATTTCAACTTCTACATGTTTAACGTAAACATAGCAGTTTTCTTGGGTCAAACTACACATTAAGGAAATTGCATTACAGTAATGCATCACAAGAAGATTATTGACCCAGAAAACATGATTCACATTCCTGCTTTTAAAATCAACATGGCTGTTAGACATGACACATTACTGTACATGCATTTATAATCATCACAGACGTGTGTGTGATACAGCTTAACCCTGAATATTTGTTTAATGAGAGCGTTCGATCCGCATGACATCAGCACAAGCGATTCATGACAACATGAGACACAACACAGTATAAGACTGCGAGCAGAGATGTGTGTCATGAAACGTGTTTGCTATTCTTGGGTTGGTTTATCGGTGTGAGAGTTCAGAGGTAACGCCGCGGTCGAGAGCTCATGTTCTACACACAGCGGACAATAAACCCGGGTTTTGCTTGTCTGTCGGTGAAGCTCTGGCACAGAGTCGTTTTCTCTTTGTGTGTGTTGTGTAAAGGAGCAGTCCTCTATCCAAACTAGATCAACTCGTTTCCCGTTGGTGGCACATGTGCTTGAGGGTGGAGTGTGTGAGAGACAAACGTTCACACTCACACGTGTGTGTGTTTCTCTCAAACACGAGTGTTTGCAGGCTTTTATCTGGGCTGTTTTGGACCCACGAACCTTTGGACCCTACTGGACTCTGATTGGTCAGGAAAGAACGAACAGACACGCCCCCTAAAGAGAGCAAAGAGAGGGGTCAGGTTACAGTCGACCAATCAGTGTGCAGCTGTGGGCGGGTCCATCTGTAGTTTAGGCTGGTTTGAACAGAGCATTGCTTTATGCATCAGTGCAGGAGGGTTTCATCACTGTTTAACACGCTCGATTTCTACATTTGTTGTCATTTTAAGCCAGTTTGCTCATCTGGGCAGCTGCTTTTAAGTCACTTTTATTAGTGTCATTTATATACTATATTATATTATTAATTCATGTTTTGAATAATAGGACAACAGCACATTTGTCAAAAAGATGACTAGCGCTGTGATCCGTCATCTTCTTGTTGTTTTCTGCCACAAACACGCATCGATCTGTGTGTAACGACTCACTGAAGCGTCTGAATGTTCAGCGCGCAGCATTCTGATGTAGTGACTCGATACGTCGTCTATTGTCAGGAGTGATTGTGGCAGCTAATGATCAGAACGGCTGTGATCCGTTACAGTGGACGGCGCGACCCGTGGCACAGCTGCCATATATAACAGCGGCACGTTAGACAGATGCCAGCTGACCCGTAACTAAAGCCGCCAGTGTTTAGAAGCCCTCGCTCGGCTGAACACACGCTCACAGCGTTTATGACGAGCTTGAGAGAGTGTCTTCTGTGTCATAATTATATGGATTAATAAAGGCCTCTAGTACAACTGAAGGGAAATATGCATAATATGCATCTGCTGCAGTGAGTCTCAGTGTTTGTGCATCAGTTTTAGTGTGTCATGAGCCTGAACACACGGCTTGATTCTTGTCGACTGTACGATAATCAGAATCTGTGCCGTGTGAAGGAGGCTATGAAAAGAACAATCACACTTCACTGTATTGTGCAAAAATTACCATGCCATTATAAAGGCTTGTTCACACCAACAACAATAACTATATTAGCATCCGCACCAGATATCGTTCTGTTTAATAGAAGCACGCTGCAGTTTTGTCGTCTGCTGCTTTAAAGGGGACCCATAATGCTCCTTTCTCAAGATGTAATATAAGTGTCTCCAGAATGTGTGTGTGTGTGAAGTTTCAGCTCAAAATACCCCACAGATCATTTATTATAGCTTGTCAAATTTGAACAAAAACACGCCGTTTTTGTGTGTGTCCCTTTAAATGCAAATGAGCTGCTGCTCCCGGCCCCCTTTCCAGAAGAGGGCGGAGCTTTAACAGCTCAACAACAACAAAGCTGGAGAATCTCACACAGACAAAATGACGAAAGTGTTCAGCCTTACATTGTTCAAACCGGAGTCGACACTGATGGAGAGACTCAGGAAGAAGTTACAACTTTTAGACGTTTCTGAATGGTTAGTGGATAAATTGATGTAGTTGCTGTGGAGTTGATTCAACTCATCCACTAGCATGTGCCGTCATGTTCATCTTTTGTGCAAATCCACCGTTGAATTGACTGGCTATGGCGTTAGAACTGGTACACCGTTGTCACTTGTGAAAGCATAATATTAGAAGATCGCCTACGTCACTTGGGAAGTGAAATCGGAGCAGCTCGTTTTTTTTACATGCTTGCAGAGAAAGGCTTACCAAAACAAAGTTACTGGGTTGTCCTTTTTCACGTTTTCTGGGTTGGTAGATGCACCGGAGACCTGATTATAGCACTTAAAACATGGAAAAAGTCAGATTTTCATGATGTCCCCTTTAAATGCTTGAGTTTTTCAAAGTTTGGTGGATTCTGATTGGCTGTCAATGTTTTTATCGTTCATCAGCTGGAAAAAAAAATCACTCTGAAAGTGATTCCAATTGTTGTGTGATATTGTTTCCCTGTGTGATATTGTGATATTGTTTCCCTGTGCTGTTATAGTTATATTTACAACAATTAACGATCGTTATCGTTATCATCCTTGGCGTGAGCGGGCCTTAAGTCAGTAGGAGATTTTTCCTAAACAATCAACTTTAAAAACAACAAAGACACATTTGAAATTGAAATATTTTATAAAACAGATTCTGAATGGATTCTGTACATTCAATGCTTCAGGTTGATGCAAAACATTTGGAACAATATTATTTGCGGACATAGAAATGCCATAAACGAGTCCTCTAATGCTGCGGAGTTCTGAAATGTAGCTCATGAATGTTCCTTGTGCTTCACGGGAAGATCTCAGAGCTATAAATACCAGGGTGTCTTTCACTGCTTGTCTGTCTCTCTCCTCGTCCATGTCTCTCTCTCTCTCCGTCCTCATCCTGCTGCCATGTATGGAAGTGATGCTGGAGGAGGAATGCACACTTGACAGAACAGTGTTTTCCCTCTCTCTCTCTCTCTCTCTCTCTCTCTCTCTCTCTCTCTCTCTGCAGTGATGTCGTGCGTTTCTCAGAGAGATCATCAGTTTAGCTCAGAATCTCTCCAGAGGAGTTTCATCAACGGCTGAATATCATGAAATCACATTTCAGCACAAAATCAGTTAGATTTTGCATTAAGAAAATGGAGCCTGTTTTCCCCAATTCTTATTGTACTGCAAAAAAAAAACTCATTCATTAATGTAATGCAAGAATAACATGGTAGTATTTGTTATATTGTTGAATTTTTTTTAATACTGTAAATGCCATTAATAAAAAAAAACTAAATTTTCCTAAAATGTAACTTTTATTATTTATGCAAAATGTATTTAATTAAAAAAAGAAGCCTATTTTATACATTTAGCACATCCCCAATACTGTGGAAAAAAAAAAATACTTTCATTAATGCAAGAATAACATGGTAGAATGTTATATTGTTTAATTTATGCTGAATTTTTTTTTAATGCTCTAAATGCCATTAATAAAAAACCCTTAAAAGACTTTTATTAGTTTATGCAAAATGTATTTTTAATTAAAAAGGAAGCCTTTTGTTTTTTACATTTAGCACATCCCCAATACTGTAAAAAAAACTCACTTAAAACTTATATTGTTTAATTTATGCTGATTTAAAACATATTTGTGGGTCAAAGATGAAAAGGGGGTTGCAAGCATCAAAAAAGTGCAATACAGCTTTAAATTTAGTTTTTTCCCTGTACATTAGAATGTTTACTTTGATATTTTTCTGAGCAAAAATTAATCACCATCATATTTTTTTTTTACTATGATTTACAGAAGACACCCACTAAAATATCATTGTGTAAAAATATGTATCAAATCTTATTAGGCATATTTTAAAACATTAATTTTTTTGATGACATAATAAAATACTCCATTTAAGGATCACAGTGCAGCTCTCAAATGAATTGTAATCCAATTAATTTTAAAGTAATTTTAAAATCTTTATACTTTGCTAATATCCTTCAAAACAGTAGATTTTACCCATTTTTCAGCAAGACGTTTTTGTAAGGAAGTGAAAATCATTTAAAATATTTAGTATGATCACATATTCTTTTATATATTTGAATAATTACAGGTCAGAATAAGTATATTGTTTCATTTTTACATAAATATATTGTTATTCTAAATTACATTTTGCCAGAAAGGTGGGTAATATTGTCATTCTTCTCATAATTGCAATATTTTTAGTATTAGTCTGTATCATTAAAGTAGTTTCAATAATATTTTAATAATACAGTAAATGCATAATGCCACAATGTGAAAACCTAACTGTCCAAAAGTAGACTTTTATTCTCTTTATGCAAAATATAATCCCCCAACCCCTTGATTTTCATATGAGCTAAACGTGTTTTGATGGGATTCACTCAAATTATACGCATTAATCAGCCAGTGCATTAATACTGTTTAACTAAACGTGATATTTAGCGATTATCAAGATCACATTTTGTAGCTGATGTGGGAGTTTTGATCAGCAACTGCGTGCGTCGCGCTAGCTTCATCTGCGTGTCGTCATCTGTGCTAGCGTATGTGTCGGAGGCCCGTGCGCTAAATTATGCATGAGGGCCTCATTAATATTGAACAGCTGCCTCAATCCGCTTGTCACCAGAAAGAGAGAAACGTAATATCTCTGGCTTTTAGTGCCGTCATCTGTGAGAGGAATTCTTGCAGCACAGACGTTTCTCTCTCCATTCCAGTTGATTTCACTTTTCCTCTATTAAGCGAGCTGTTTTTCTTTTCTTTGCCGTCCGGTCGGTGGATCTCGGCCAGCCGGTCGATTAACCCCTGCCTGTCTGTCTGTCTCTCGTTTCCAGGGTTCACAGGACACGATGGGAGCTCAGGAGGGCGTCGTCACTCCGTTCTCCTCCTTCCCTCCCCCGCCGCCTCCTCCCCCTCAGAACGGCCTGGCGCTGGAGTTTGGGGGGGGCAGTATTTACCCCGCAGGGGGGCAGACCGAGGCCCCGGCAGGAGTCAGCAACACCTCCTCCTCTAACCCCAGCACTCAAGTAAGTGCTAAAGCTCTCCGGAGCAAATGGTGACATCTGATCACTCGCACCATTTGGGCAGCTGGAACAACAAACGTGTCGAACGACTTCCTGCCGCTCAGTCTCAAACCGTCGCAAACAATTGTGATTTTGTGTATTCATTCATATGATCTTTGTGTCTCTGTCTCTCAGCTGTCAGATGGGTCTCCTCAGGCAGAAGGTCAGTGTGTTTCTGCCGGCGGTTCGGGCAGTGAAGAGTCCTCAGAGGCCAAAGGAACCCCGAAACGGCTCCACGTTTCCAACATCCCCTTCCGCTTCAGAGACCCAGACCTGCGGCAGATGTTCGGGGTACTAGAGGCTTTTTAGGGTTTATTCATCAGATGATTTTAGAAACAACAAACTGTGACGTGTAAAAGGGCCAATTCTGCCCCCTGGTGACCGACATTGTTAAAGTGCTTGTTGTAAATGCAGCTCCTCTTTTATAATGGCATGACACAAACAGCTGTGGGAATGTTTATGTTGAGCATTCTCTCTCTCTCTCTCTCTCTCTCTGTGTGTGTGTGTGTGTGTGTGTGTGTGTGTGTGTGTGTTTTTTTTTTTTTTTTTTTTTTTTTTTTTTTTTTTTTTTTAGCAATTTGGAAAGATTCTTGATGTGGAGATCATTTTCAATGAGCGGGGCTCAAAGGTAAGAAACTGTTTTTAATCAAATGCATTTAAATATAATGTAGAATATAGTTAATACACTAAAGGAATGCTTCACCGAATTAAATAAATTCATAATTTACTCATCACAATTCTGTATGATGTTTAGGAATCAGAATGTAGTCGGATAGTGATTTGTAGGGCTGGGAAAAAAAATATTGATTTCTCGATTTTAATCAATTCTCATTTTTACAAACCGATTGATTCTTAAATCCCAAGAATCGATTAGTCTAGTCTGTTTTCAGTTGATGAATGAGCAGAATATGTAGCTCCTCCCATCCAATAAATCGCAATAATCTTTGTGCTTTGTTACTTTTGATATGAAGCAAAGTCTCAGATTTCAAATGACGTCCATCTTATTATGAGATTCAAAAAATAAATACCGTTTTGGCGCTGTTTAATGTGGCGTGACAGATCGCTTTAGCGCCTCAGTTAAAGAGAAGCATGTGATCATCCTCTCCTCCGCTTTAATACCAGTTACAGCGAAATAAACATGCATGAACATCTGAAGGTATGTTAGAATATACAGTACAACTTACTGAAATCCGTATCATGTCTCGTGTAATCGCTCAATCAGTGTTTCAACCTCGGAAAGACGTCAATAAAACAGGTTCAAAGTCACGTAACGTCACATTTACCTCAGAAAAACATATTCAGTGACCATAAACTCATTAGTCAGCTAGAAAAGTGACTCTAGAAAGCAGCATTCTGATAAATATAGCTATGCACCGTTACATATTCATTATAATGTTCTTCAATATTTAATGCATGTTTGAATAAATCAGTCATGATTTAAATGTTTATATTTCAAAAAACGAATTGGAGTAGAAATATTATTGTGTAATTCTAAACCTTATTTATTATAAAAAAAAAACATCATTGAGTGTAATATAAGTGTTTGTATATAAATAAGTTAATTTTAACCTGATATACTACATACAAATCGAATCACAAGCATGTGAATAGAAATTGAATCGAATTGTGAAAATTGTCAATACCCAGCCCTAGTGATTTGTACCACCAGCCTCCAAAAACAACTATATTATACACTGCGGTCTGTTGACATTTACCAGGGACTTGTAGCGATGTTCCCATCTAAAGTTGTGAATTTAATCAAGCACAAAATTGGAATATCACATAAAACATTTGCGAATAAAGCATTTTTTCCATTCCATGTGTGAACAAAATCGTCACTTACTAGAAAATTGGCACAAAATATCAACAATAAAAACATAAGTTGTCTCAATCGGGCTCTTTTCTCCTCCATCATAAATGAGTTTGTCTCAGAGCATCAGACGAAACACAATAAACGCTGTCATGTGATCTTGCGTTCGGATGCTGGTGTTTGGGAACACAATCGTGTGAGACGCTTCTGGAGGAATTAAACCAAATCCTTCTGATGAAACTTCGACTCAGGCATTTCAGAACCACCAAACCAACATTTGAGATGCTGTGTTGTGATTGGTCCGCTGGTTAGTCCAGTTATCCAGTTACTGTTTTTTGTTGCGCATCAAAGGATTTATTCGGTAAATGGTTTATGCACGTCGTCTTATAGGATTACAAATTATCTGCCTCAATTGAGTGCATTTTTAGAATTTATGCACATCTTGACTTTTCCATTTTTATCCCAAAATTCGCATAAAAATATCTCAAAGAACAACAAAAGCGCGTCATAGCAGTACATGTGACTCGTGTGTATATTCTGGGTGTTCTGAAGTCATATGATGCTTTTGTGTGAGAAACACAGAAATTTAAATGATTATTCTACTGTTATGATTTTGTTTTGGGATCTTATGTAAAAGAGCAGCATGAACTTCCTGCTAAACATCTCCTTTCGTGCTCTATTGAAAATCATACGGGTTTGGGGCATTTTTGGCTGAATTGTTCCTTTTAAGCTGAGTGTGTTTTCGAGGTCAGACGGTTCATGTCTGTTCCTCTCTGTCGTGGTCCAGGGTTTTGGTTTTGTGACGTTTGAGACCAGTGCAGATGCAGAGAAAGCGCGAGAGCGTCTCCACGGGACCATCGTGGAGGGACGAAAGATCGAGGTGAGTCTGTCTTTCTCCTTCTGATGTTCCCATTTCACATCTTAACTGACCTAATGTGTCCTGGAACTGCTCAAGATGCTCAGCTGTGTGTGTGTGTGTGTGTGTGTGTGTGTGTGGCATTATGGGAAATATGTGTGTGTGTGAGCTTAGCAATGCATGGTTGCATCTCTACTGCAGTCCACTATAGATTACTCTGCTGTTTTTGGATTGGTTGTTGTCTGGCTGAGTGTTGGTTATTAACAGCATGTGGTTATTTTCTGTTTGTTTGTTTTTTTTGAGTTCATCATGTTTTGTACTGAGCATGCTCACAGTTAGCCAATCACATGCGTGCGTTTGATGCTGTCTCTGTTTCTCCTGGTTTGAATGGCTTTTTTGTTCATAAAACATTTGCTTGGATTCTTAAGACACATGAGGACTGTCTGATGATTCTGAATGCTTTTCACAAATTTGGTGTTGTACCTTTTTTATGGCATTCGTGTGCATACTGTGAGAAAACGGCTCACCTTTCAGATGCTTGTGTACTTGTTTTTTAGTGCATTTGTAGATTTGTTCTGTGAATCTGGGAGATGAGAAGAAGCTTGTTGCTTGCTGTGTGTGTGTGTGTGTGTGTGAGTGGTCGAGTGCTGCATGGAGCCACGTGTGTTTCCCCTCGTGAGGCCCAGCGTGTTGCAGTGCTGGTTTCTGGGTGTTTTAATAGTTCTTGAACTCCTCCAGGGGTTTCCACCCTCCTGCATGATCTCTGAGACGGCTGCCTGTGTTTGTCTCTCATAGACTGGGGGAAATCATTCGGTTTGTTTTTTTTTAATTCTTTCTTTTTTGTCACTTCAGGTTAAGTCATTTTTATTTCTAAATTAATTGGGAAGTTTGTTTTAGGACTAATGGTAATGTTAGTGTGTAGATCAGGGGTGTCAAACTCCAATTTGCACAAAATGTTGCGTCATGTGGGTCGAATGTTTTCTTTTTTTCAGTGACCGTCGTCCAGTGCTGTATAACTGACCGCTCATCTGGGAAACCCGTTAATAAAGCTGCGTTCGTTCTGTCTCTCTGACGTCTCTACAAGTATGATCATAAAATAATGCAATATTTCACATCCATCTTATTTTTACATGGTAAGTAGCTGTTTATTAAGAGGATAATGTACAGTCAGCTGGGCATTATCGTAAAAGCTACTTCAAGGTAGTGTTAATTTCGTTAACAAAATCTGACAAAATATACCTTTTTTTCCATGACTAAGATGAGACGATGAAGAGACGATACCAACGTCATTAAATGATAACTGTGACTTTATCAACATGTAATATCGTTGATGAAAAAAGACAAGACTAAAATGTAGTTAAAATAAATACATAATCACTTTGTCTGAAAAAAAGGAGACAAAAATTACAGGCCGTTTTTAACGGGCCGCTACGAGCTTTCATGCCTACAGTTGCACGATTTCAAGAATTTCAAGAATCAAACCTTTTCAGTAATGAACTGTAATAAATCTAAACATGAATCTCGAATATTGTTTGCGATTGTGGTTGAATAAATGCAACCTCTGTGTGTGACAATAGAAAGTCTTTTCTGCAGTTGTTTTAATAGAAAAACACTAAAATAATTTGGAGTTATTGGATTTCTAGGAATTTTGCTGTTTTGAATTTTGAGAGAAGTTTCTTGTTTTACCAGTTTGGCCTATATGATAAATATTGTATAATAAACCAAGAAACTAGATGAGGTCAAATAAACCATGCATATGAGTTGACATTCTCTTGAATTGTGCTTATAGGTGAAAGTGCAATAATTCTGATGAAATGTAAAAATACAAACGCATTTATGCAACCTCTGTGTGACAAAAGAAAGTCTTTTCTGCAGTTGTTTTAATAGAAAAACATTAAGTAATTTGGAATTTTTGGATTACTAGGAATTTCACCGTTTAAAATTCTGAGAGAAGTTTCTTGTTTTACCAGTTTGGCCTATATGATAAATAGTGTATAATAAACCAAGAAACTAGATGAGGTCAAATAAAGCATGCATATGATTTGTGCTTAGAGCTGAAAGTGCAGTAATTCTGATGAAATGTAAAAATACATTTCTCAAATGACAACAATCGTTGTGATTATAATTTTGAGCAAAATAATCAGGATTATCAATTTAACCATTGTCCAGCATGATGAAAACTAGACTAAAATGCTTGGGAATTTAGTCGACTAAAACTGGACAAGGTTGACTAAATATTATAAAAATTAAAAAGTATATTTGACACAGGACTAAGACTAAATTAAAAAATAGCTGACAAAATGAACACTACTTCAGGGTTTATTTTGTGACTGACCGGCTGACTGTACATTATCACTTACTTAATAACCAGTACTGTGGTGAAACGAGATTTATTAATTCCATTCAAATCCCTTTTTAGTGTAAACAGACAATATTTGTACTTATGTTTAATTGATGTACAGTAGTCAACATTTGAAGTGGATCAAAACCTTTCATCACAAATGTTGACTACTATATTTAAAAAATATCTGAATGTATTTTATAATTTTTGTCTTGTAATATCTTATAGTTTTCTTATGTTTTCACCATGCATTAAAAAATAATAAAATGCATAAATACCAATTGTATTCACCAGAGGCCTTACATGTGAAATTCGTAAATATAAATCGAACAACAAAACAGACAAGTCAGCTGAAAATGAACTGCTTCTCAGTATCAGTGTATTGCATGTAAGAAGCATTCAGTAGAGGATATTGTGAAATTCTTTGCTCGTAACATTTTTCATTTGTCGTCCACAGATTCGGTTTCAAATGTGCACAAAAGCTGCATGCAATTAAACAGGTTCTACTTGCGCAACACACGTAAGCGTTCATGTGTTTTGCTTAATGAGCAAAAAAGGGGAATATTCCACCCATATAACCAATGCTCTGTATTAATAAGCGTAGCACATTTGATTGTGTTTGGCACCCCTGGTGTAGATGCATGATGCCTGCACAGTTGCTCTGTAGCTCCCCCTGGTGTCAGTGGCTGTTTGTGCATGGGAGCGCAGCGGCAAGAGCTTCATTTGGGTTTGCATGAGTCTGATAGTTTCAGACCATCAGATTCATTGGAAAGCAGGAAACGGGTTAAATCTAGGCAGCAGCACTACATAACGGAATCAGATTCATTTGTTTGCTTTTTGAATGCCATTGTTTTCACTTTGAGTATTTTTAAAAATTCAAAACTTGATTTGTCATGATATTTTGTTGTATGTAATGACACCCTAATGTTTGTCTGTGTTTTCTGGAGAGCAGATCTGTGGAGAGAGCGATGCACAATCATCAACCTCTTCACTCATCTCTCTCTCTCTCTCTCTCTCTCTCTCTTTCTCTCTCTCTCTGGCCAGTCTGTCTGTCCAGCTCTGCACTCACTGTGTTTCCTGTCTGTTGCATCACTTCCTGTCCCTGTGTCTATTTTTAATGCCTCTGATGTCACTGTCTAGGCCCCTCCCCTGGGTGATGTCATTAGTCCGGCATGTTAGTCTCACTAACTGCTCTCTTAGACGTACGTCCATGTCAACTTGCTTCTATTTTGGCCCGTAGCTCCAGCTTTGACTCAGTCGCAGACTGCATTTTCACACCCATGAATTCTACGAGTGTGTGTGTGTGTGTGCTTGTTGAGTTCCTCTAATCATTCGTCCCTTTCTCCTCCTCCTCTATGACACAGACGAATGCGGCTGCAGGCTCTTTAGCACTCCTACAGACAGATTTGATCACCTGAAGATTTGTCTTGTTGTTGTTGTTGTTGTTGTTGTTGTTGTTTTTAAGTCCGTGTGAATGTCTGCCTCAGAATTTCCCCACGTCCAATGAAGAGTTTGAGTTCTTCACTGGACTTTGCTTTTTGTTTTCCTTTCCTCTTTTCTGGTTGTTCACTCATTCTTTGCATTTTGTTTGTTTGTTTGTTTGTTTCTCTTTGGTTTGCTCTTTTCTTTTCTTTCTTTTTCTTTTTTTTTTTTGTTTGTTCATTTTTCTCCTTTTTCCTTTCTGTTCCCTTGACGATTTCTGTGTTGTTGTTATTGTTGTCAGTCTCCACGGTAACTGCTCGCGTGTCGTCACGCCGTTTCCTGGCTCATGGTAAGTTTGTGTATGTACGGCTTCATCCCTGATCAATCCCACCAACTCAAACCCCCCTGAGATCTAAACTCCAGCCCTCCCCAGCTTTACAAACTGTGGTCTTTCGCTCTTTTGCACTGATTAGCTTGTTATTTTCGGAGGGATCAGAGATGCGTTAATGCGGAGACGACGGCAGCCCTCGTCCTCGTTACGAAGTTTGGCCGAACGCATCCTGCTAGTGGCGTCTGTTCGTGGCTAGCGTAATCGCATCTCCTCCCTGAGGTCTGTTCTGATATACTGTTCATCAGAGGCATGGGGGAAAAGAGCTTTATGAAATCATGTCTATTATAGTCGCTAAGGACCACAGAGTACTGACAGAAATGATATTCCCTCCCCAGTGCTCGCCATTGCTCCTCTTTTCTCCATCGCTCTCATGATCATTAACACTTTCCCACGCACTGACATGGCTGATGAGAATGTCACACTAAACCCCTCCATTTCTCTCCTCCACATCATCCATCCATCCATCCAATTATCTATCCTGTGGTTCTAATGAGCTCTCGTTAGGGGTGGGCGTTATGACCAGAGTCTCGCATCACGCGAACCGGGTACATTTATTACGGGTTACTTTTTGCCTGGAAATTCAACAAGATAATGGTGTATATTTTAAAAACAATGTGGGTTGCAAACCAACACATCGGATCATTTAACAGACACATGATGCAGAATCGGCGTCACATGACCATAACCAGACCTGAGGCCGGTTGCACCAGCTGTGTGCAAGTCAAGGGGCACTAAAGCCTAGTCCAAATACTTGTCTACTTACATGACATATTTCCTGTATTTGGCTCAAGTGTTCATGTAGGCATGAGGACTGCAAGTGTGTAGAACTTTTGCTTGCCTGATGGGACACACTTATAGTCTTGAAAAAAATGCATGCAAAAAATTACAGCTTTTTTTTATTATTTTCAATACTCTGCATTTTAAAAAACACTTCTGAATCTCTGTTCGGTGGTTACTATGTAACTAACAGAAGACACTTTTTTAAAATTGTGTTGCTTCTATAAAGCAGTTGCAAATGTTGTACACAAATAGCCTACTCATCTTTGCATCAATAAAATGCGCAACACTTTATATTTTACTACCAAATTATATGTATTATATAATTAATTTAACTTGGTCATATGTTTTCCCTGATATCTTGCGATTTCGGGGCATGTGAGTTCCTGAACATAATGCATGATGGGATACGCTTGGCCTCGAATACCGCTCAGAAGCGGTAATCAAGATAGTTTGGCATTAAGGGCACTGCATTTGGGCATTTTTAAGACATGGGACAGTCTTGCACACTGTCTTTTTTCTGTCGCGTGCACGAGCTCGCAAGTGTGGGTATTTGGACAAGGTTACAATTTACACACTACTAAATATTTTTGTGGTGCACCATTGAACTTAAAGGGATAGTTCACCCAAAATTGAAAATTGTCATCATTTACTCACCCTCAAGTGGTATGAATTTCTTTCTTCTGCTGAACACACAAGAAACTATTTTGAAGAATGTTGGTAACCAAGCAGTTGATGCACCCCATTATTATTATTATTATTTTTTCCATGCTATTAAAGTCAATAGGGCCCTTCAACTGTTTTGTTACCGACATTCTTCAAAATATATTCTTTTTTGGGTGAACTATCCCTTCAACTTTTGAATAAAACTTTCAATAAATAAATAAATGTTTATATCTTAATATGTGGCATTTAGATAATATAGTTTACATTATGCATCAATACAAGCACAGAGTTGAGATTTGCTATATCGTATGGATCACTTTACTTGAGGATGTCATTTGATTTTTGTATCAGTATTTATTGATTGTTCCTTCATTTTAAATAGTTGCTGAATGTCATCTAAAAATACGTTACTTCATGATTAAGCATCACATTTCAGTGTAACTTTAAACTGAAGTTTCAACAGAAATTCTGCTCATGAATTTAAAGGCTGCAATTGGATCATTGAAAGTAATGGTATATTTTATGACTTTACGAAGAGCTCATGTCCTACTAGCTATGCTCTGACTCAAGAACTAATGGTGCAACCAAATTAAGTACAGAATTAAGCCTAGTTTCCACCCAAATTACACAGAACAATTTGTCCCAGGAACTTTTTTTTTCCCCCAGACCTGTTGCTCTCTGCGTTTCTATAGCGGTCTAATATACCGTGAAGATAACTCCGGTTATATAGGACTGCACTTGACTTTCCAGTCCACATATAAGCTTAATAAAGCCTGAACCTCATCATCGGTCCATCGGTTATATTTTTAAACTCCAATGTTGATTCTAATAGCAAACAACTCTTTCTTCACGCACCGCAACAGACTTTTAAAAATAGAGGTTGAAATTAAATGCTGCATGGACTCAACCAATCAGCATGTTCAGTGCCAAAGTCCCACCCCAAAAGTTCAGATCTTTGAAAAAGTCCCCACCCCGTGAGCAGGGATGTTTTGAGGAGGGAATTTTTACCCGGAACTTTATTTAGATCCTGGTTCTTGCAGTCGAAATGCCACCCCAAAATCCCTAGCTCATGGGAAAATTCCTGCAGTGGAAATGGGGCTTTATTTAAAGGATCGGTCCACTTTCAAATTAAATTTTCCTGATCATTTACTCACCCACATGTCATACAAGATGTTCATGTCTTTTTTCTTCAGTGGAAAAGAAATGAAGGTTTTTGAGGAAAACATTCCAAGATTTTTCTCCATATAGTGGACTTCACTGGGGTTCAACGGGTTGAAGGTCCAAATGTCAGTTTCAGTGCAGCTTCAAAGAGCTCTACATGATCCCAGACGAGGAATAAGAGTCTTATCTAGAGAAACCATCGGCCATTTTCTAAAAAAAAAATAATAATAACTGTATACATTTTAACCAGAAATGCTCAATTTGAACTAGCTCTCTTCTTCTTCTCTATTTGATTTCTGGCAGTGTAGATGCTGCTAAGTGTATTACTGCCCTCCACAGGTCAAAGTTTGAACTAAATTGTCATATTCAATATGCTAGTGCAAGTATATAACAATTTAGTTCAAACTTTGACCTGTGGAGGGCAGTAATACGCTTAGCAGCGTCTACACTGCTGGAATTCTAATAGAGAAGAAGAAGAGAGCTAGTTCAAGATGAGCATTTATGGTTAAATCGTATAAAATTGTAATTTTTGTTTTAGAAAATGAGTGATAAGATCCTTACTCCTCATCTGGGATCGTGTAGAAGCTGCAATGAAACTGACCATCAACCGAATGTTTTCATCAAAAACCTTCATTTCTTTTCGACTGAAGAAAGAAAGACATGGACATCTTGGATGACATGGAGGAGAGTAAATTATCTGGAAATTTTAATTTGAAAGTGAACTAATCCTTTAAAAACTAGCGAGTAGTTACTAGCCCTCTAGTGTGGACTTTATATTCCAATTCAAGTAAGAACTTACAAACAGCAGGTGCAACACTTTCAGGATCCACTGGAACACCACCTGAGGTCCAAACGTCAGCGTCTGATCTCACCGAATGGGATCAAATCCTGCATCCGTGTTCAAGTTCTAGTGGAAGATCTTCCCTGAAGATTGGAAGAATTACCTGTTCAAGATCAGTGAAGTCAGAGACAGTCGTTGAGTGACAGGGTCTACTAGTCCAGTTCATCTCAGAGGGATTCAGGTCTGGGCTTGGTGCAGGTCAGTCAAGTTCTTCCCCATCAGAGTCAGAAATCCTTTAATGAAAAGCCTCCTCAAAAACGCACACACTCCTCTAGAATCGTCCTCTTAGTAATTACTGGAGCAAACCTGTTCATTAGCAGGAGGCTATACAGCGGAAACCGTAAATACCGCATTATAACGTGCCGCTCTCGTACAGTTTTCTGTCGGATCTGTTCGGTATAATCTCTATCAATTGACACACTTCATATGGTCATAGCGCCCGGCCCTAACACGCATCTTTCATTTCATTTGTGATTGTTTGAATCACTCCATCATGCTTCCACCAGTTCAGGCCCAGATATCTGCTGATTATTGCACAGCCTATGAGCCAAAAACGCCCCTAAATACACACACATCGAAATTGTTCCTCAGACGATATTTCTGCCCTTATATTCATGTGAGGATGAGCGACTCAAGCTTGTTTTGGTCTTTGGTTTTGGACTGTGTGTGTGTGTGTGTGTGTGTGTGTGTGTGTGACGGTGTTTGCATATTGGTCTTCAGCGTGTGAAAGAACCGTGTTGATGCCTGCCGGTGTTTTCCGTCTTCATGATTTCATTTATTGTGACATGTAGCATATGCATCTCTCTCTCTCTTTCTCTCTCACCCATAAACTCCGTCACTCCTCACAAGGTCTGACAACAACCAATCACAGGCTTCCTTTCATTTGACGCACTTTGATGTACTTGTTCATGACAAACTGGATGGCTTTTTGAGTTTGACGTTTCTGATTGGGTGGATTGTTCTCTCTCTCTCTCTCTGTCTGTCTGTCTGTCTCCCTCTTTTCTTCTCCCGTTTTTGTGGTTTCATTGAATGTCGACTGGCTCTTTTTTTTTCTTTTCTTTCCTGCATCCCTCTGTTTCTGAACATCCCCCCCCTTCTCTCTCGGTATGATGTGTTTTTTTCACGAGGGGGCGGGATTAGGCTGCAGAGTATTTGGATTGGTCCATAGGCTGCATCTGATGCTTGCTGATTGGCTGATATGCTCATTTCTGGTTAATGAACTGTAATTGGCTGAATGTGATTTTGCTAAGAGCTGTGCACAGTGTATTGATTTCGTCATGTGTGATCTCTTTGTTTCTCTCTATTTATCTCTCTCCTCCATTTTAGCAATGGAATGCCCTGTTTTTCATTTGCTTTTATGCATTGATTTCTGGGTTTTTGTGTTGAATGTTTGAAAATCAGTGGGAGTTTTATGATGCATGAAGCAATATAAGGGAATATCAATGAGTCCACAATTTCTGCTGTAGCTGTAAATATAGTTCAAAGAATTGATTATCAAATGTCTTTATTTTGAGATTTGGGTGATCTGTGAACTTCACTACATGTAAATAACGTAATTCTCAGTGATCTTCACATATTTAGTCCTCTAACTGTTTGCAGAATGATGTTTACTGCAGGCGTTTGGATAGAAACAGCTCTAGTTTGAATGCACCAGTGCTTTTTCTTCTTTGTCTCTGATCAGATTCTCATTCTGTCTCTGATGAACAGGTCAATAACGCTACAGCTCGAGTGATGACCAATAAGAAGTTGGTTAGCCCGTATGCTAACGGAGAAGGTCTCAGCACGCTGCCCTACGGTAAAACCTCCTCACGGCTGTTTGAGTTTTTCTTCAGTTGTTAGCGATGAAGCCAGGCAGGTAATCTGAGGCTTTTCTCTCTGTTTGGGTTCAGCTGGGTGGAAATTGAGTCCCATGATGGGCGCGATGTACGGACCGGAGCTCTACGCAGGTGAGGCGCCGTACAAACTCTTCACTTTCCTGTTGAGGTGTTGGTGAACCTTCTGAGATGACAGACATTTCTTAATATGCATTCTTATGTGATCTTGCGTCCGTGTATAACGCAGTCATCAACTGCCAAAGTTCAGTTCCAGTAATCAAAAGTGCAAGTACAGAGGATGCATGAACGTACACGGATGTGTTCTTGATATCGAGGATGCATACTTGCAAGGATCGAACCATTAAAAATCCCAGTCATCACAGGCAGATGGTGTATGGAAGCCTGTAAGATTATTCTTACTCGAGATTCCTGCTGCAAGATCGCAAATACGTGACGGCTCGTGAAAGTAAACAATTGTTTTGTTTGGCACAATTATAATAAAAAAAACAAGAAGCACAATTTGTACCACCCCAAAGTTCCTGAGGAAAGTTCCTGCGGTGGAAACGAGGCTTTTTAATGAAATCCGAGAGCTTTCCGTTCCTCCATTGACAGTCTATGCAACTTCCACTTTCAAGCCCCAGAAAGGTAGTAAAGACATCATTAAAGTAACCCATGTGACTCCAGTGGGTTAACCTCAATTTTATGAAGCGATGCAAGTGCTTTGTTTGTGCAAAAAAACATAATTTACCACTTTATTTACAAAATATTGATCTCCAAAGCTCGTTCACGACTCATGCGTGCTATTCGGTTAAGTCTGATGTCACGCGGCAGCGCTCCCGGGTCCAAACGCTCTATCTCGTACCACAAGAAAACAACAAACGGTGCTAATATATGCACTAGGGGTATCGCAATACAGTCCCTCCAGAAAAACACGATTATGCGATCGCTTGATTTAAAGGTGCCCTAGATTCAAAATTTGAATTTACCTTGGCATAGTTAAATAACAAAAGTTCAGTACATGGAAAAGACATACAGTGAGTCTCAAACCCCATTGTTTCCTCCTTCTTATATAAATCTCATTTGTTTAAACGACCTCCGAAGAACAGGCGAATCTCAACATAACACCGACTGTTACGTAACAGTCGGGGTTTACGCCCCAATATTTGCATAATGCCAGCCCATGTTCCCAACATTATGAAAGGGATTACACAAGGGTAGCCAGTAACTCTGGAGCTGCACACAGCCGAATCATCAGACTAGGTAAGCAAGAACAACAGCGAAAAATGGCAGATGGAGCAATAATAACTGACATAATCCATGATAGCATGATATTTTTACTGATATTTGTAAATTGGCTTTCTAAATGTTTCGTTAGCATGTTGATAATGTACTGTTAAATGAGGTTAAAGTTACCATCGTTTATTACTGTATTCACGGAGACAAGAGCCGTCGCTATTTTCATTTTTTTTAAACACTTGCAGTCTGTATAATGCATAAACACAACTTCATTCTTTATAAAACTCTCCAACAGTGTAGCATTAGCTGTTAGCCATGGAGGACAGCCTCAAATTCACTCAGAATAAAACTTTAACATCCAAATAAATACTTTACTCACATAATTCGAAGCATGCATGACGAACATCTTGTAAAGATCCATTTGAGGGTTATATTAGCTGTGTGAACTTTGTAAATGCGCTGTAATATAGTCGACAGCTGGTGTGGCAGGGAGCATGCGATTTAAGGGGGCGGCGCCGAGTGTAAATCAGTGCATTGTTAATGATGCCCCAAAATAGGCAGTTAAAAAAATGAATTTAAAAAAATCTATGGGGTATTTTGAGCTGAAACTTCACAGACACATTCAGGAGACACCTTAGACTTATATTACATCTTGTGAAAAAGCATTCTTGGGCACCTTTAATGCATAATCAGCCAAAGTCCGCATATTTATGCGGGGGTCGCATTTTTTCAAATACGCCGCACTTTCGCCGCATAAATTGCCGATTTCAGCAAGCAAAATATGCGGGGCTAGCATGATTTCATAATCCCTGTATTTTCGTTGCAAAAAAAGTCACATATATCTTAGCAGAAAGTTGAAAAATGTTGCGTTTACGTCACACAAGTAAAGCACCATTATTTTCCCATTGCTATGGGAACCTTATGAAGTGATGTAATTACGCGACGTGAACATCATCTGCAAACCCCGCGGTGAAACCATGATGGAGCACGCAAATCATTCTCATTTGCCAACAAAAATAAGCGCAAAAGACCGCGCGAAGCAGTTTCCTGGTGTGTCACATGACAGTGGGAGCAAATATATTTTATAGTAGTATGTAAAATAATTTACGTTGCAGTAAGAGATTGCACTTTGTGCATTGGAAGCACTTAATTTAACAGAAGATGTCTGTTTTGTATAGCTACCTCTGTAAAACAGAAAGCACACATTTTATTTTTTTATATTTTATTTATTAATTTTTACAGAAGTTGTTGAATATTCCTTTTGTAAAGCTACAGAACTTGTTTGACTCAATGTTTTGTAAGTTTGAGCCATGTGTTAATTAAGGTCTGAAATAAAACAGAATGAGAACTTAAATATTCTGTGATTTAGTATGCTTGCTTATCATAGGAAGTAATAAGAAATGACTCTTTACATTAAGGTAGTAGCGTAGTGAGAACAGGGTGTTGGGGGAAATCACCTTTTTTTCTCTTTTTCATCAAACCGCAGTTTTTGCAAGTTCCCGCAATATTACCGCATAAAATTGCAAAAATATCCCGCATATTCCATCGCATTTTTTAAGAAATCGTGCCACAAAATCAAGGATTTTTGCCCGCAACAATCACAAAAAAAATCCGCGTTTTTCTGGACTGGCAATATACCGGTATTGACGATAATCTTGATTATTCAAAGCATGAAATATCGATACTACAACTACATCTTATAATATGATATAATGACAAAAAATTGTCGAGGCAAAAAAATGCCCGTGTATCTTGAATTTTGAGGGCATATAACTGCATGCATATCTACATCACGCTGAATAAGATGAGTAAAGAAAACGCGGTACTTAAAATAATCACCCTTTATTTAAATATATGAACACAGAAAATTGCTTTTAACTGGTTAATATAACATTTCCCATTCCATGACTAGTAAAATAATCGAAATTTACACTCTGTAAAATGGTGTAATCTGCAGGGTGAAGGACACGGAGGTGGGTAAGAGGTTTCCCCCCCAAGGATTCTATAAATATCGCGATATATCGATATTGTGATATTTTTTGGTCACAATAACCGTGGTGTGAAAAATCTAATATCATGACAGCCCTAATATGCACATGATGTGGTGTAATATTACCAAAACATTATAATCATAACCTTACCAAAATCCCAGATGGCCAGACAGTGATTCATCTTTTATAAATCGTTAATATATTAATGTCTGTGACGCTGTGAGCACAGAGACTGTTGTGTATACTGTAAGTATTTTAAATGTTAAATGTTTAATATGAATAATTAGCGCTCTTAAACGGCCGCCGAGATGGATTCTCAAGTGAAACGAGCCGGGGTTAACCTCAATTTTATGAAGTGTTTTGTTTGCACAAAAAAAAAACATAATTTACCACTTTATTTACAAAATAGTAATCTCCAACGCTCGCTCATGATGCATGCGTGCTATGTTGACTAGAGAGCAGACATTGTGTGCATCATGAATGCATGTCAGAGATTAATATTTTAGAAATAAAGTGGTAAATTATGTTTTTTTTTTTTTTTTTTTTTTTTTTTGCACAAACAAGGCACTCGCGTCGCTTCATAAAATCGAGTGGAGTCACGTTGATTACTTTTAATGATGTCTTTACTACCTTTCTGGAGCTTGAAAGTGGAAGTTGCATAGCTGTCAATGGAGGGTCAGAAAGCTCTCAGATTTCATTAAAAAGATCTTCATTTGTGTTCTGAAGATGAACGAAAGTCTTACAGGACATTTGAGTGAGTAATTAATGACAGAATTTTCATTTTTGGGTGAACTAAGTAGCAAAATCACATCTCATTTTCCACAAAGATGCGTTCTGTGTCCTCATGTCCTTCCGAGTTAGTTCGTTCTTTGTTGTCCATGAGAGCGCAGGTCCATTCTTTGCCTCAGAATTAAGCAACAGCAGACGTAAATCACCTGAAGCCACTATGAGTGTAATTTGTGGATGATCATGTCACTCCCTGTAGTTCCAGGGTTTCCGTATCCTACTGCCGCCTCCGCAGCTGCCGCTTCTGCCGCAGCAACCTTCAGAGGAGCTCATCATCTGCGGGGTCGCGGCCGGCCGGTCTATGGAGCCGTGCGCGCCGCCGTTCCTCAGCCCGCCATACAGGCCTATCCCGGGTAACACGCCTGTGCTCGCATACATTCATACATACACACTCGTGCACAGACGCAGCAGATTTGATTTTCTCTAGTTGTTTTGCATGCTGCATGCTGCTTCTGCTCACATAATGAGACAAGCTGATATAAATATGCAATCAGAGTCACTCAAATGACACCAAAAATGCCATTTTATCCCAACATATGACCTGATTAATGGGCAGCGTGGGTGTAAATCTGTTACGTAATGCAACTGTTTAAATGATTCTGAACGGGATCAAAGTGGCATTTTCATGTTTTATGACCAAGTGCACTGCATGTGTGTGAATTAATGTTTTCACTTTCTCTTTTCCGTGGTCTACATCTATCCTGCCATCTTCTTTTGTTTTGTTTTTACTTTGATCACCACATGGTGGCGCCCTGTCCATTTTATTTTTTTTCCTCTTCCATCTTTTTTTTCTTCCTTTCTTTCTTTTTGCTGTCATTTTGTTTTTCTGTCTCTCAGTGTGGTGTACCAGGATGGGTTTTATGGAGCTACAGAACTGTATGTAAGTATGACACTTCCTGTCTCTTGGTTTTCACTTCCTCTCTCTTTCCTTCTCTCTTTCCGAGTGCTTTACCGTGTGAAAACTGTAGCCACGCAGAGCCGTTTCATTCTGAATAAGACTTTTAAATCACAACACAGACATGAATGTGTGTCCATTTCATTAGCTTGTTACAATTGAATCAGTTGAATGAAAGCAGACGAATCACTTGATTTGTTTGTCATCTCAGTAGAGCAGATTCGGACGGCTCTGTGTGTGCCAGTGTGTGTGTCTCAGTGTTTGGACGTGTGTGTGTGTGTGTGCGTGTCCAGGTTGACGATAGCTTTTTCTGTTTTCTCTGTAGAATAGTGTTTCAGGACACTCTGGTTAGTAGCAGAATGCCTCAGGTAGGCTCACAGACGGATAGTGTGCATCTCTCCTTCTGATTAATACATTTGTTTGATATTGATCGTGTGAGATTGCTGTCTCTGTTTCCCTACTAACTCACAGTAATCTGACAGGAGTGAGGGCTGGAAGGGGGAGAAAGAAATTCTGCTTGAATTCTGCACATTTCCTCTCTAAATGATTCAGAGCGCATGAAAAATTTGGCGGCATCATCAAACGTCACAGCAGCAACTCCTACTAGGGAAAATACAAAACAAAACAGCGGTAGCAGGGCTGGGCGGTACGACCGCAAACCGATATCACCGTACGACTTATTTTAGATATATCGCGATTCCAGGAAATTCAATGATTATGTGGTCATCTAATTCGATTATCCCTTTTTTTGTTTGGGCAAACCACCAGGTCAGATTATTCAGACTCAAAACTAATATTATTACTAACATTAACCCTTTAAGACCGGATGGAGCGCCTGCGCTCCCTTTTGCGTGTCTCTCTTTAAGAGCCAATAAAAACTGAACCCATATAGGTAGCACAAAAATTCTTTTTGCATACAAAACCAGAGACTTTACACATTCAGATCAAGCCTCCAACATGCTTGTTGCGTTGTTGTCAACCTCTAATATTTCTGAGTAATATGCGTTTACAACATAAACAGCACAGCCACTAACTGAATACAAATGTAGATTGTAGAATTCATGTTCTCATAACTTCATGAAAAATGCACAGATCACTGAAAATATCATTATTTAAAGCAGATTCTCACAATTACAATAAACCCAAAATCAACATATTAAATTGTGTTGATTACAAGATATTCCTCACGGAACGATGTACTGTAACATACTTGGCTAAAAACATGTCTCTCATCTTTCCGGGATGCAGTGTGTATCCAATGTTCCCGGAACCATCCATGTTCGTTTCCCAATGTGCAATAACACAAAATGGGTATCATCTTAAAGCTTAGAAACTTAGGTTTTTAATGCATCTACACATTTTGAAAAACTCCTAACGAGTGCTGAGAAGTGAGAAGTACCGGAGTTTACTGCCCGTGGGCGCCATCTAGCCGTGAAAAAATGAATAACACTTTATTCAACTATACTGTATGCTATCACCACAAAATTTAAACCAGATGTAGCTCACATGCAGCATCACCAAAAAAGAATTTTTCTCCAAACTTATTGCCTTCCTGAGTTATTCCATGTAAAATAAAAAAAATGAAAAATTATTTTAAATTTTTATATATATATATATATATATATATATATATATATATATATATATATATATATATATATATATATATTATTTTTATTTTTTTTATTTATTTTTTTTTTTTTTTTTCTTTTATCAGAAGTTTCTCAGCATGGCAATGTCTCAAGGTAATTTATATTTTCTAAAAATTTAAGAAGTGTTCTATTAAATAATACCTACCTTTTTGACTCTCCTTGCTACAGTTTTGAAGTTATGAGTCTTTACTTTTGTGTATATCGCTCAGAAAAAAAAAAAAACTCAAAAAAAGCCTTCAGGTCTTAAAGGGTTAATATAAAACAGATTTTGATTGGATGAGCAACTTTTGAAAAACTGACGATACACACTCACACACACACCCGTGAAACATACCAGTTGTCAGGTTATGCCATTAAAAACACTTTTCTGAGGGTGTGTTCACATTTGGCATGTTTGATTGGATTAAAACGAGCCGTGGTGCGATTGCTCTGTTAGTGCGGTTTACTTGAATAAGTGTGAACGCTGCAATCCGAACCAAACAAGTGGACCGAGACCGCTGAAAAGATTAGTCTCTCTCCGCTTCCAAGCGCACTCTGGTGCGGATCAAATAAAACATGAACGCAACACGGACCAAACACATGTAAACGAATCAAAAACGGGAAACGATGTTGCAAGATGCGACATGGATGTTCGGTAAGTTCTGCGAAGTATACGTAATAAAAGCCAACCAATCAGGTTGTGAACACATCCCTATGCCTTTAGCTTCGTTATCTTAAGGTTCATTGTTAAAATGTCAATGTGAACGTTAAGGAATAAATTTTTTTCTTTTTGGTCCGAACCGAACTACAAGTGTGAACACACTCTAATAAACACCCCCAAATGAGTCTTTCCTCTAATTGACCTGTTTGCAATTTTCGAATTCCTTCAAAAACAGCATTTGCGGAAGAAACGGCATAGCGCGATCTCCACCGCCGTGCCGCCCAGCCCTCAGCGGTAGATTATTTACACTTCCGAGAATGTAAATAATTGTCTGGCGCTGTTTTCCAACCGAATGACTTCCTGCAGGTCTTTTGTTGTGCATCACAGACATTTGAGACGATAGTTCTAAGGACTCTGGATGTTTTGGGTTTTGTCAGACTGGATCTGATTCTGTCCCCTTCCCAGAGTCCCTGTCTCTCTCTATGGCATGTTAACTCGATCTGTGTTGGCATGCAATCACATTTAATTCCCTCGTAGATCTCTCTCTTTTTCTGTCTGTTCTTCTCTCTTTCCTCTAGTTCCCTGACTTTTCAAGCAATGATTCACTCTACTCAGTTTTACCTTTTCATTTTCAAGACACCTGCTTCTCTTCCCTTCACCTCAGCCCATCTCTCTCTCTCTCTCTCTCTCTCTGACTTTCTGTCTCTCTCTCTCACCTTTCTGTCTTGCCTCCCTCCGCGGCTGCGCTCTTGCAGGAGTGCGAGGGATCGTGGGAGAGTTTCCTGATTGGCCGTAGGGTAGAATGCTGAGGAGAGAATGGCGGAAATGGCTTGTTATTTTATTGAGTTTGGGGTGCATGCTGTCTGTGTGGTCGTGTGGATGTTCTCCTAATCTCACTATCTGTCTGTCTGTCTGAATATGGCACCAGTAATCGATTTGATCACCCCTGGTTGCGTTTGGGGGTGAAGATGACACTGACGCTAATGCACTCACGATCCCCATTTCTGCTTGTGTCTCCCTCTTTGACAAACAAACAATTGATTCTTAATCATTAGAGAAATTACTCCTATTTTACCATGATTGTGCATTGTTTGCCACTGAGGAAGATTCACAGGGCATAACAGAATTATGTACGGTTCTCCGAATGCGGTTTGTTTGACTGAACATCAGTGGCAGATTGCTTGTTAATGGATTTTAGGTTTGCTTTTCTTAAACGTTTTCATGTCCTTTTTTCCCTGCTAACTCACCACTTCACCTGCCTCATTTTACTGGCCTTAATTTTGAACAAATGTGTTTTTCTCTCTTTGTAGAGCGGCTATACTGCGTATCGCTACACCCAGCCGACGGCCGTAGCGAGTCCAACGGCAGCGGCGGCGGCAGCGGCGGCCGCCTACAGTGACAGGTTAGCGATTCAGCCCAGAGTTGGTGGACGCATTGTGAGCGCAATATATAATGACAAGACTCGACATGTGCTTGTCCTTTGTCCAAGTAAAAAAAGTTGCTTGTCCAGGAAAAAAAAGATTTTTTGTGTGGTGTAAATATAATTTATTCTGAACCAATATTCTCATCAGTGTTCTATAAGCTTTGTCACAAATTAAAGGTGCAATATGTAATATTTTTGCAGTAAAATATCCAAAAACCACTAGGCCAGTGTTATATATTTTGTTCACTTGAGTACTTACAATATCCCAAATGTTTGCAACTATTGCAATTTTAACCAAGGCTGCGGGACGTGTGAGGAGTCGCCTGTCAATTGCGTCATACCGCGTTACCCTCGGTTTCCGGTTTATTTTGTAGAAACCATGGAAACACCAAAGACGCTTTAATATTTACATGTTTTAATAGACAAGGGAACAACTGTTTTGATATATTTATAGATAGAAAACTAATTGTTGTTATATAGCACAACACGTTTAGTCTTTTTTTCAATTTACCACGCCTCAGAGAAAAACACTATTTTGTCAAGTAGCTAACATAGCATAATCAAATGCAGCTTTATTTTTTGTAACAGTAATACAGCATTTTCTCCATCATACAATACGTTTTAAAATGAATTGCATGCCATTTATCAACACAAGACATCCAGCATTTAATATGATATTGTAAAATCGATCTATCTTACTGCAGTGTGTAACAGTGTCTCACAGCAGCCGCCGAGCGAACGCACAGAGTAACGTTATAACATCATTTTCAACACTCTCAAATGTATCTAATATGATAAACAGAGCTGCGTTACCTCATACTCATGACCGGAAAAGCGGAAGCGGCGCCGGCGACTGTGTCATAATAAAAGTCCCGCTGCTCGTGAGGCGTGTGTTGATCAATCGCTTCAGCTCCTCGTTCAGCTGCACAACACTCGCTCCTGCTCTGCTTCATACTACAGTAATGTTAATAATCACATCCATGAACATGATTTCTTCCCGAGTCCTATCCCTATTCTTTTGCACCATCCGTTGAGGTGGAGATCACATGTCCCAAGATTCTGCGCTAAAACTTGGCGTCATCAAGCTACGCCTTTTGTTTTGGATAGACCTCTAGCGACCTCTAGCAGACAGAAAATATTACATATTGCACCTTTAAATCTGCGTATCTGAGGACATTTCCCCCCCTAATCTTATTAAATGTATCCTTTATTGTTCATTTTACAGTAAATTCTTAAATTTGATCAATAAATTAAATTAGAATAAGACACTATAGGGTTGTTACCAATTGAATTAAATCATTTGCACTGAAAAATTACAACTCCATTACTTAATGTTATGAGACTGTTTTAAATATTTTTTGAAAATTCAAATAATAAATGTTGGGGGGAAAAAATTATTCTTTTAGACATGAAACTAAATTGCCAGTAGGTGGCAGCAATTATGTCAACAAAGTACAAAATTGATCATTTTTTTGCAAAGTTGTTACACCCAGTGTGAGCAAAGTCTTTAAGTTTTATTCCAATACAATAACATTAGCATTTCCGGTAAAAAGAAAGTCCTCTTACAACATTGGAGTTAAAGGAATTAAATCATTAAAGGATTTAAATGGATTTAAGGGAATAAAAATTCAAAGAATTGTTCTTAAAGTAATAAATCAAAAATGCAAAATGTTCTCATCACCTTCAGTTATGAATCACGTAAATGATTCAGCTGATATTTTTAGAATCTGACAAAAATAGTTTATTACTGTTGGTCACTTAATCGTTTAAACTGGTCTAACTTTTTGTTATCCTTTTCATCAATCATGTTTATCTCAATGTCTGTGGTGGTTATGGCCCTGAGTATGAGTTGTAATCGTGGTTTATCCCTTTGTTTGTCCAGCTACGGTCGCGTTTACGCGGCAGATCCGTACGCGGCTGCGTTAGCGGCAGCTCCGGCGGCGGCGGCAGCGTATGGAGTCGGAGCGATGGTAAGCCACGCCTCTGCACGTCTGTCACGCTCTCAGTTTTTTGCTTGCAGGTCTCTAACCGAGATATGTTTTTCACAGGCCACTCTCTACAGAGGAGGATACAGCCGGTTTTCGCCATATTAACACCTTTAATACACTTCCAGATTTTCGGTCTCTCTGATACTTCACCAACAGCTGCTGACCTTGGAGGGAAAAATCGAATCACACTTTTGGACAAAAAAAAAAAAAAAAAGCGAAACTTTCGCATCTGTTACAAACTTTGAATAAGGAATGCAACTCTAAATCAGTACATCAAAGAAGGTGGATTTTTTTTTTTTTTTTTTTTTTAAGGAATCCTGACAACATTGAACACTAAATTGTAACAGATCTCTGACTGAAACTGCTTTGACTGAGAAGCGCAAATCATTTCTTCCTTTGGCTCGTCTCTCTGCACATATGCATGCAGTAACGGCTCTAGACTGCCTCTAGTGGCCATTGAACTACATGTGCACAGAGTGTCAGGACCGCAGTGAACAAGTTTATGTCACCCTTCACTGTTTCACACTACAATAATGATCAATATTCTTTAAGAAATATAGACATTCACCCGGACCGCTCTTGTCTCCGTTTTAAGGATCATCTTGAAATGTGTGGATCCCATCAGCTCTGTACGGGAGGACGATGCTATTATCCCAAATACAGCAACATGATGAGAGACTACCATCATGGTCTTCCTTTCTTTGGAAAGATCATGGATGAAAGGCAACTCCAACAGCTGTTACAAATCACTGAAGTGTGACGCACACGAACGGGACGATGTGTCATAATAATCCGTCTTGCTGAAAGCTTTGTGTTCTTTAAACAGTACCTCCGTTCAGACCATTTTCAAGAGGCGTACCTTTAAAATTAAATAGTCATTATATGCAAGTAAACTAGAATAGACACAAAATTTTACCAAACATTATTATTATTATTATTATTAATTATTATTATTATCGTCATTAGTTTCTCATGGTTGTGTGTGTGTGTTGGCTTTGATGAAGGGCAGGACATCATCTGAATCCACATTAATACACAAAAGGACGCCAAACACCGGCATAATGACTATAGCAAGTATTTAAATTATGCTAAGAAAATATTTACAACTTTTTTTTTTCCTTCAGATTTTGGGATTGAAAAGCCCTTCTTGTGGAATATCGACAAGCTCTTTTATTAGTGTAGTTTTGTAAAATATGCAACTTTCAGCCCAACTTTCTGAGAAGCGGATTAAAAAATGTTTGTCGGTTTTTAAAGGAGAACTACATAGTATTTTTTTTTTTTTTTTTTTTTTTTTTTTTTTGTCTTGCAGAGTGTGTCCTCTTTCCCTTTAGTATATTGGTATTTTGCTTTCTTGAATTTTGGTTCCAAAGAAGAGTCAAGCACATTTTTGATTTGTGTGTAAACGTATTTGTAATTCTATTGTTTGGTTTTTTTTATCAATAGGTTTTTGATATCGTTTGAAGTGGCTCGTTAATGATTTCAAAATGGCTGGAAATGGAATTGCAGCATCCTCTTATTGCAATCTAAGACAGCAACGGTTTCTTTATCTGTGAAAACATGCATTTCATTTTTTTTTTTTTTTTTTTTTTTTTTTTTTTTTTTTTCAGTAGATTCTAGGTGCATGTAATTGTAATCTGGTCCAGGACTGAAAACTTTTTGCCATTTTAAAGCTTCGGAATTAATTTCACTTCAGCGTTTTTGTGTGGACGAGGGGTTGTTTCATTGACACTAAGAGAACTGGCCTGATGGAAAAACTGACCACAGTCTGAACACTAAACCAGACAGCTTTGTTTTTTTTATGTTTAAATGGTACTTGCAGTCTATGCATACACTTTACACAGTATTATAAGAGATTAAAATATCTCAGTACCTAAATTCTGATCTTCTGGCTTTTAAAGATGCTATTGGAAAAGATACGGCTTGTTTCTCTCTCTCTCTCTGTCCCTTGTACGTTTCTCCTGTAGCAGCGGCTCGGAGCTCTTTGATATGAGGAGACGGAATTCTTGCATGACGTTTGTCTTCTGATGATGGAGTGAGAAGTTTGAAATCCCCTCCATTCGTGCAGTAAAGGATTAAAGATGGCGTCTCTTTTATTCTTCATTCTCGCACCTTATGAATATGATACCTGTTCCGCATACTCTCCTTTGGTTTACAGTGTAACCGTGTTTTTGAGTTGAACTATTTCTCTCTACATATTCTGATTCCATTTGTGATGTAATTTGTATCTGAATGTCCATATAAACTGTTTTTTTAAACATCACTCGATGGGTCTTTGATTTCAGTTGATTGTGTATTGTAGAAATGAGGAGAGGTTATCAAATATAATATTAGGTGAATATTGTGAAAGGTTACATCTAAGTTAGTATGGTCCTCCTTATAAGGTGCATATCTTGATGTAAAAGCACTCGGTGATGTGAGATTCCCTTACGAAACTTAAGCATGTTTTGTTTTTTTTTGTGTTTTTTTTGCAGATTGATTACCATTTTGTATAACTACAGTTACTACAAATACCATGGGTAAACTATGGTTAGTGTAGCAAAATTATGGTTAATTTGTGGTTAACATAATTTACCTATACTTTAACTATGGTTAATTTTCCTAAGGGTTGTAAAGAATGGGATAATGCTCATGGTTCATTCTTAGCGTTTTTACATTATACAAGCTAATGGTTTAACCTAGTAATTTTAACATACTCTAGCAAATATTTGTGTCCTCTTGTGTGTGAGAGTGAAGTGTTTTAATCAGTCTCTCCTTGTAGAAAGGACATTTGAAAACCAAAATATTCGAAGAAAAAAACTCTAGTTGTATTTCGACTTGCCATCAGGTAACCCCAAAGTTATAACGCTCATGTTATTTTAACAAATTTTTAATTAAAAAATTTGTCGTAAAGTAAAAGTACCTCACCTCAGAAAATCACGCCGGTTGCGCAAAATTGTCAGATTGTGTCTTCCGTTACAAACATTTACAGAACTGAAAGAATAAGTTAAGTTTTGCAGTAATACTGGTTTACCAATACTTTTTGACATTTAGTGAGGAAAAATAATAAAACGGTGCACCTTACAGTAATGTACAGGAGCTACAATTTTAGAAACTTTTCATGTAGTAGGAGCTTTGAGGCTAAGCTAATATGAACAACCATTCTTAATGCTATTAGTTTTTAAAAGCCCTTTTGAAAGGTGTTTATTTGAATTAATATCTTGGTATTTCTCAGTTTGTATTTTGTTACCAGTAGATATAAAACCAAGATTTTACACACTGAGCTTCATATTTGATTTTGAAGTCCTTAGAGTGTGTGAAGTAAAAATTAAATCTTTTATAATGGACCCAGTTTAAAGATTTTGCTCACACTTTAGTTTAGGGTCCAATTCTCACCTATTAAAGGATTAGTCCACTTTCAAATAAAAATTTCCTGATTAATTTACTCACCCCCATGTCATCCAAGATGTCCATGTCCTTCTTTCTTCAGTTGAAAAGGTTTTTGAGGAAAACATTCCAGGATTTTTCTCCTTATAGTGGACTTCAATTGGCCCCAAACAGTTGAAGGTCAAAATTGCAGTTTCAGTGCAGGTCAAAGTTTGAACTAATTGTTATATACTTGCACCAGCATATTGTTTATGACAATTTAGTTCAAACTTTGACCTGTGGAGGGCAGTAATACACTTAGCAGCGTCTACACTGCTGGAATTCTACTAGAGAAGAAGAGAGATAGTTCAAGATGAGCGTCTATGGTTAAACGTATATAATTTTTTTTTTTTTTTTTTTTTTTTTTTTTTTTTACATTTTTAAGAAAATGACCAATCGTTTTGCTAGATAAGACTCTTATTCCTTGTCTGGTATTGTTTAAAGCCCTTTGAAGCTGCACTGAAACTAATTTTGACCTTCAACCTTTTGGGGCCAATTGAAGTCCACTATAAAGAGAATAATCCTGGAATGTTTTCATCAAAAACCTTCATTTCTTTTCAACTGAAGAAAGAAAGACATGAACATCTTGGATGACATGGAGGCGAGTAAATTATCAGGAAATTTTAATTTGAAAGTTGACTAATCCTTTAACTAATTAACTGACTTTTGTCTCGATAAACCCCTTATTACTGTTTAGCCTATTAATAGTAAGATAGTTAAGTTTAGGTATTGTGCTTTATAACTACTAATAAACAGCCAGTATCCTAGTAACATGCTAATAAGCAACCAGTTAAGAGTGAGAATTTGACCCTAAACTGAGTGTTACCAAGATTTTCTCTCAGTTCTGAAAGAGAAAATGCTAATGACAAATTTATGGGAAAATAAATTTTTATTTGTGATATACTGCCAAATTGTGGTTTTAATTAACCATGATGAGTTGATTCTGACACTAACACAATCATTACAGTTCAAAAAAATAAAAATAAAGTCAATTTGTACATAGTTCTTTATTTTACCACAACAATTAGGAGAGAGGGCCTGAATGATATTGCGGCTCTGAGATCGATCCCTCCAGCTAAGGGCTCCAGTTCCATTCGTCCTTCCCCCAAATAAATGTATTAATTACGTCCCGTCCTCTTTGTGTGTTGGGCTGAGAGCATCTGCTGCTGGTTTAGTCTCGCTGTGAGTGGACAATTCTATAACCTTGTGTGATCATCTTGGCAGATCAGAGATCTCCAGAAGAGAGCAGGAGGAAGGTTGAAAGGGTGGATGCACTACAAAATTCCATATTTTGCCAGATCACTGAGCTCCATGTCGCCAAAAGCTTCCCATGGGCAAACCACAGTGATGTCTGTTGAAAAACCAGAGAAAGGTGGTGTTCAGGTTCATCGCTGTGTGTCATTCAAAACACTGAATCAATATTTACATCATGAAGGCAACTGAAATGTCACGCTTTACCTGTGCCGAGACCCTCCATCCCAGGGATGTCATCTCCGAAGCCTTTCTGGCCAGGTTTAGGAGCCTTGCTCTTGAAGGTGCGAGTGGTCCTCTGCTTGAACTTTGGTGGTCCTCTCTTCTCAACAGGTGCTGGGGCGTCCATTTCTCTCACTTACTGAAATATAAACATGTTTCCTATAAAAAGTGACTATATTGTCCCCTTTATTGATGTCCTCAACAGGTTAGCTGTTAGTCTTCTCATTTTGGGATTTTGTTAATGCTAATCTTCTAGTTACACAATGAGTAGGTTTATTTACCAACATCTGTTTGCCTTGTGAGATATACAGACAGTGTGAATGATAAGCTCGTTACATAATCGTGCTAATCTCGTAGAGGAGATGCCCAGCGCTGTAATCCTATCACATTTATCCTAGCCTACTTCTGGAATCCAGGGAGAAATGTGTCAGAGCTTCTGTTTTAGTCTGTTTTTGCCTAAATTAGCTTTTGCTGTAGAATGTCTACTGTACATTTCAGCTTCATCTAAAGAAAAAGTTTGAGGAAGAATAAAAAATGTACAGTAATTATGACTTTTTATCTCAAAATTCTGACTATTCTCTTGCAATTCTGAATTTATATTCTGTGGCAGAATCATCCATGGTAATAAAAGTAAGCATCCATAGTATAATCGCTACACCTTGCCTGTAGTTTAATGTTCAACTTAATGTCCAGGGATGTCATTTTGACTCACATTCTACTTTTACTTTTTAATTATTTCCTCTCCATCACTAAGTCTGTCTGTTCTTTATCAGTCCGTGAAAGTCTTTCTCTATTTTGTTTTAATGTTTTTATGTTTTGTGGTTTTCTTCTCATGCTCCTCAGCCCAGAATTCCTCCTCTCAGTAAATCATGTTGTGTATTTATTACAGCATGTCTGAGTGAAAATGAAATACCATAGTACTTTACCTGACTGTTTCTAAGTGTATTGTGCTGTAAATGTGTCTCAGGTGAGGTGAATCTCTTACCGTGTGCTGGAGTTTCTGTTGGTTCTCTTCTCTTCTGCAATGTGTCGCTTCAGCTCGTGTCCAGTGTCTCTGCCGGCCGCTTTATAGTGCTCGACTAATCTTCTGATCCTCAAAAGCCTCCCACAGAAACAGATAGAGGGATCAGGAGATTGACACATGGAGTATTTTAAGCACTTCAGGCTTTTCCAGCTGAGGACACGCATGTGAAAACAGTCAGTTTATTTAGAACATCTACAGTTTGTCTCTCCTGTGAATCTGACAGACACAGACATAAACACACGATTTGCTGAAATATATGTTCTTGTTTTTTTTGTGGTCATTAGTTGATTAATGCTCAAGACTTTCTCTATCCTCAGTTCTCATCTAATTTTCATAATACAAACATCCCGGCTACAAAAATATATTCAAAGAACATTTTGCTAACGTTCCCATTAAGTTTTCTGAATGTTCTAAAAAGTTTTCTGAAAGTTTAAATGGTTTACAAACGTTAAGAGAACATTCCATTTGATCCTTTTGCAAAGATTATGGGAACTTCACTTTTGAATGTTCTGTAAACAACTTAGACAAACTAAAACGTTCCATGAATGATGTAAAAATAATGTTTCTGTGCTAATATTTTGAAAACATTATTAAAGACCAGATTACTTTGAACACATTCTATTAATGTTACTAAGAAAGTTTGTTCATAACTTTGAGAGAACATTATGAGAATGTTTCCTGTATGGTGCATCATTCATTTTAATGCTGTTTTCATTTTCCATATTAAATACTTCAACAAATAACCAATCAAATGATTTGTAAGCAAATTTAATCTAAATCTAAAAATAAATCAGTATGTTTTATTTTGATGCTGTGTTCAACTATACGTTTAAAGGATTAAATAGCATCAAATGCTTCTTGTCAACAAACTCATGCTTGTTGTTGTGAGGTTGTGTTGATTTCATGTTTCTGATCTCAGGTCAGGCTCTTTAAGTCTCTTCTCTAACCTGATCCTAAACATACGGTTATAGCTGCAACTTTACGAATTAAAGATTAAGCAGCTCTAATCCACAATCCTGATTGGCTGTCCTGACAGTCATTTAGGTTATTATATAATCTGCTCATTAACATACACTGTAATGTTTTCATGTGTGTTTATTTATTCGGTGCGGTGACATTGACACATTCAAACAAATGTAGCAGATGGGATTAATATACAGCTAATGAGACTTTGTCTGCAGTTGGAAATTTTTCCACTTCTGAAGTCGTAATCATTAGTGTGTTGCATTCAAGTGATTTGTTTCAGCATCAGCTCTGTACAGCAACGTGATGAGAGACTACCATCATGATCTTCCTTTCTTTGTAAAGATCATGGATGAAAGGAAACTCCAACAGCTGTTACAAATCACTGAAATGTGCCTTGGTGACGATTCACGTAAACACAGTCGACGTAACTGTGTAGCACTGTACGTTGTTCTTTATTCACACACACGCACACACACACACACACAAACACACTCACTCTCTCTCTCTCTCTCTCTCTCTCACACACACACACACAAATGCACACGCTCTGTCTTGCACACACTCTCTCTCTCACACACATACATACAAAAAAACATAAACAAAACAAATGGAGTGGCAGCGTCCAACTGCGGCATGTCAGCATAATAAACAGCAATGGCTCTCGGCCCCGCCCTACTTCAAGCCAACATTAATAAAACTTTAATTGTACATTCGGATTGCTTTCCATTGGGCTGTGGAGGTGAAGAAAGTCTTCAACTCCTAAGATCGCTCATTGTACGGTGTCATCAAGCTATGCCTTTGTTTTGAATAAGCAAACTCTAGCAACGACAATTACATATTGTGCCTTTAAGTAAAAGTACAAAGTATCTGGTTTTACAATACAATACAAAATACAAAAAAACACAAAGTAAACGTAATTACAGCAAATTAAATTGAAAAGTCAGAGATGCTTTGTAAATTAAATTTAATTTATAATTATACTTAAAATTACTGATTCCTGAACTTGAAGAACCTTTCAATGCTCGCATGTTTTTCCTGTTTATTACTGTAAAACTGCTTTGAAGCAATCCGTAAAGTGTTTGATTAAAGTTTCAATTAAAGTTTGTTAAAAATAAAAATATTGAAGATATTTGGCCAAATAATTTTGTAGAAAAATAATGAAATTGGTCATTTTTACAGTATTTCTAGTGTTAGAAACTGCCTTTAAGATGCCCAGTATCATAGAAGTGTTGAATTCAATTGGGTCAAACACCTCTCATTGCGTTTATCACTGGTTAGAGCGGTTAGAGTTGAGAGTATGTTTAAGAAATAAGGTATTTGTAGTTTGTTACCTTACACCACTGTTAATGGACATGTACTTATTCAGTTTTTTATTATTCTGCTCAGTTTGAGACGCTGTTCTCTCACTTGTCAGTGCTGTGAAATTGTGGCATACATTGTGGCATTCTACAATCATCAAACTCCTGTCTGATAGAGCTGGACATGAGAGGCAATAATCTGCTGGATTCAGGAGTGAAGATGCTCTCTGATGGACTGAAGAGCCTGAAGAGAAACTGTCACCTGGAGATACTGAGGTTTGAAATTCATTAATTCAGTAGTCAAATCCATGAAGCATCTGCTAGCAGATCTAGTTGTGACATGCAGATTAAGGTTAATAGCTGATCTCTATGATGTTGTGCAGTGATAAACACATAACAGTTTCACATAACAGCTGTTACTAGATCACCACTGGAATACTGAATTGACCAATCAGAAGACAGGACCAAAATTATGTCCTTGATTATAATTGGCTCAGTCATGTTAAAAGTTGAACATTTTTCTAAAAACAGTGGTTCTCAGCTCTGGATCTGGAACTCACTGTAGTGCAAGTTTTGTGTCTCTTTCTCATCTGACATGTTCAGTTCAGGTCATGGAGTTTAACCTAATAACCAGGATCCAGTTGTTCAAAAGTAATCTGATCAGATTTCAGCTGCAGGACTGGATCAAGTCTTGAAAATGGGTTGTTCAAAAGAAGAAAAGGATTCTGAAATCACCTTAGATCCCAAAATCCAATTTTTAGTTTGTGTTGTTCAAAACATTTCAGTAAGACTGGGATAGCTTTTATCCAAAAAATCAGGATTATCCTGATCCTAGCAGAAGGAAGGGTTTCAGGAACAAAAACGTAATAAAAATGTAAAACTGGTCAAAGAGCACAATATTTGTATCATGTTATATATATACACACATTTATAATTTTTTTGTTCTTGATTATTTTAATTTTTAAAGCAGTGTTTCTCAAAGTGCGTGGGAGATCAACAGGAAAAACAAAAACAAATAATAAACAGAAAACAGCCATTGCAATGACGTTCAAGTTTAAAAAGCGGCAACGAACGCCAATTACACTAAATCGTTCTCTTTCAGACTGTTGACTTGTCTCCTGAACAAGCCTGACATAGAAGTTCCTCCCATAGCACCTCTTCAACAGATGGTGTGACAAGGTGCTATTGTAAATGCGCCACTCCGCTGCTCTGTGTTTCAGCAAGAATACTGTCTAAAGAGCTAACTGCAAAGAATCACTGAAATAGTCACATTTTTATCTAAATCAAAAGTTATGTTCTGATCTATTATTTTATCTTACTGCAACATTTTTCAGTTGTTCAAGGACATTACAAAATGAATCTATTGCAGGTGTTTTTTCCTTGCTTTTTTCAATTTAAGAAGAGGTTTGATTTAAAGGAAATTGAAAATGGGAGGGGATGTTTGTTTGTTTGTTTGTTTGTTTATGTTGTTTTCTTTCTCTTCAAATAAAACACTTAAAGTGACTGTCATGATCATTACTGGGAGTGCCCTTGTCTGCCACTAGAGGGCACTCCAACCTGGACTTTTGGTTTTCATCACTCGGACTACATTGCCCATAATACACCTCCTGGACTCATTAGCACTTCATTGCACCCAGCTGTTTTGTATTATGTCATTAGTGTTCTGTCTATTTATACTCAGTTGTTTCTGCCTTTTTTTGTGGTTTGTTGTATTGTGTTATGTGCACTATGTTTCTCTGGGTTTCTGTTTTTGTGGACTGTTTCTGTGGAGTTTGACCCTTGCCTGTCTCTGGATTACGTTTTGTATTATCCCATTAAAGCTGCGCTTGGATCTTACCATCTTGTCTTTGTGTGCAATACGTGACAGAGACCCACACTGACTCTTCCACCTGTTTATCTTTAGTTAGCAGCCTACATTGTGAATGTAACCCCATTTGGAGCACTGCTAGTCCAGATTTGGTAATTTGAAAAAGTGTGTATCTGGATCAGGTTGATCCAGTCCTATTTTGCTTTAAAAAAACAGCACAAAAGTCAGATGAATTGCCTAATCCTAGAAAGCAAAACATGAGATTTCCAAATCTAGATCATTCTGATCCATATTTAACTTTTTGAACAACTGAGCCCAGATGATCTGAACTTTTCAAATGATTGAAATTATTGAAAATTGAAATTATTTAAATTGTTTCATAATAGACCCAGTTTAAATATTTTCTGTCAGTTCTGAAAGAGAAAAGACTAATCACACAAATTTGGGAAAATACTTTTTTTTTTTTTTTATTGTGTTCTACTGCCAATCAATGGTTTTAATTAACTATGATGAGTTGATTCTGACACAGACACAATCACATTCACAGTTCAAAAAAATAAAGTTAATTTGAGCATAGTTTTGTTTTTCCATAACAATTAAAAGAGAGAGGGCCTGCATGATATTGTGGCTCTGAGATCAATTCCTCCTGCTAAGAGCTCCAGTGATGCAGTGAAGAAGAGCAGCAGAGAGTTACTGTTCCATTTGTCCTTTTTTACCAAAAAAAAAAGAAGTATTAATCTCGTTGGATCCTCTTTGTGTGCTGGGCTGAAAGCTTCTGCTGCTGGTTCAGTCTCATGTGAGTAACATTACGTGATCATCTGATCAAAGGTCCCCAGAAGAGAGCAGGGAAAAGGTTTGGTGGATGCACTACAAAATTCCATATTTTGCCAGATCACTGAGCTCCATGTCGCCAAAAGCTTCCCATGGGCAAACCACAGTGATGTCTGTTGAAAAACCAGAGAAAGGTGGTGTTCAGGTTCATCGCTGTGTGTCATTCAAAACACTGAATCAATATTTACATCATGAAGGCAACTGAAATGTCACGCTTTACCTGTGCCGAGACCCTCCATCCCAGGGATGTCATCTCCGAAGCCTTTCTGGCCAGGTTTAGGAGCCTTGCTCTTGAAGGTGCGAGTGGTCCTCTGTTTGAATTTTGGTGGTCCTCTCTTCTCAACAGGTGCTGGGGCATCCATTTCTCTCACTTGCTGAAATATAAACATGTTTCCTATAAAAAGTGACTATATTGTCCCCTTTATTGATGTCCTCAACAGGTTAGCTGTTAGTGTTCTCATTTTGGGATTTTGTTCATGCTAATCTTCTAGTTACACAATGAGTAGGTTTATTTACCAGCATCTGTTTGCGTTGTGAGATATACAGACAGTGTGAATGATAAGCTCTTTACATAATCGTGCTAATCTCGTAGAGGAGATGCCCAGCGCTGTAATCCCATCACATTTATCCTAGCCTATTTCTGGAATCCAGGGAGAAATGTGTCAGAGCTTCTGTTTTTGCCCAAATTGGCTTTTGCTGTAGAATGTCTACTGTACATTTCAGCTTCACCTAAAGAAAAAGTTTGAGGAATAATGGAATAAAAAATGTACAGTAATGATGACTTTTTATCTCAAAATTCTGACTATTCTCTTGCAATTCTGAATTTATATTCTGTGGCAGAATCATCCATGGTAATAAAAGTAAGCATCCATAGTATAATCGCTACACCTCACCTGTAGTTTAATGTTCAACTTAATGTCCAGGGATGTCATTTTGACTCACATTCTGCTTTTACTTTTTAATTATTTCCTCTCCATCACTAAATCTGTCTGTTCTTTATCAGTCCGTGAAAGTCTTTCTCTCTTTCTCTATTTTGTTTTTATGTTTTGTGGTTTTCTTCTCATGCTCCTCAGCCCAGAATTCCTCCTCTCAGTAAATCATGTTGTGCATCTATTACAGCATGTCTGAGTGAAAATGAAATACCATAGTACTTTACCTGACTGTCTATCAGTGCATTGTGCTGTAAATGTGTCTCAGGTGAGGTGAATCTCTTACCGTGTGCTGGAGTTTCTGGTTCTTCTGGTGGTTGTTCTTCACTTCTCTTCTGCAATGTGTCACTTCAGCTCATGTCCAGTGTCTCTGCCGGCCGCTTTATAGTGCTCGACTAATCTTCTGATCCTCAAAAGCCTCCCACAGAAACAGATAGAGGGATCAGGAGATTGACACATGGAGTATTTTAAGGTCTTCAGGCTCTTCCAGCTGAGGACACGCATGTGAAAACAGTCAGTTTATTTAGAACATCTACAGTTTGTCTCTCCTGTGAGTCTGACAGACACAGACATAAACACACGATTTGCTGAAATATATGTTCTTGTTTTATTTGTGGTCATTAGTTGATTAATACTCAAGACTTTCTCTATCCTCAGTTCTCATCTAATTTTCATAATATAAACATCCTGGCTACAAAAATATATTCAAAGAACATTTTGCTAATGTTCCCATCAAGTTTTCTGAATGTTCTCTGAAAGTTTAAATGTTTTACAAACGTTAAGAGAACATTCCATTTGATCCTTTTGCAAAGATTATGGGAACTTCACTTTTGAATGTTCTCTAAATAACTTAGACGAACTAAAACTTTCCATGAATGATGTATAAATAATGTTTCTGTGCTAATGTTTTGAAAACATTATTAAAGACCAGATTACTTTGAACACATTCTATTAATGTTACTAAGAAAGTTTGTTCATAACTTTGAGAGAACATTATGAGAACGTTTCCTGTATGGTGCATCATTCATTTTAATGCTGTTTTCATTTTCCATATTAAATACTTCAACAAATAACCAATCAAATGATTTGTAAGCAAAATTAATCTAAATCTAAAAATAAATCAGTATGTTTTATTTTGATGCTGTGTTCAACTATACGTTTAAATGATTAAATAGCATCAATTGCTTTTTGTCAACAAACTCAGACTTGTTGTGAGGTTGTGTTGATTTCATGTTTCTGATCTCAGGTCAGGCTCTTTAAGTCTCTTCTCTAACCTGATCTTAAACATACGGTTATAGCTGCAACTTTACAAATTAAAGATTAAGCAGCTCTAATATACAATCCCGCCTGGCTGTCCTGACAGTCATTTAGGTTATTATATAATCTGCTCATTAACATATATTTCATGTGTGTTTGTTTATTCGGTGCGGTGACACTGACACATATTCAAACACATATAGCAGATGGGATTAATATACAGCTAATTAGACTGTCTGCTGTTGGAAATTTCCCACTTCTGAATTCAAGTGATTTGTTCTGGAAGAATTTGCTGTTATCCCAAATACAGCAACATGATGAGAGACTACCATCATGGTCTTCCTTTCTTTGGAAAAATCATGGATGAAAGGCAACTCCAACAGCTGCTACAAATCACTGAAGTGTGACGCACACAAATGGGACGATGTGTCATAATAATCCGTCTTGCTGAAAGCTTTGTGTTCTTTAAACAGTACCTCCGTTCAGACCATTTTCAAGAGGCGTACCTTTAAAATTAAATAGTCATTATTATTAATACACAAAAAGACGCCAAACACCGGCATGACGACTATAGCAAGTATTTTAATTATGCTCCGAATTTTTTTGAGGAAGTTGAGAAATTGTTTTTAAATTAACATTTAAATACAATAAAACAAGACAAAAATATATAAATTAAACAAATGTTTCATAGATTAAAGAACATAAGAACTGTAAGAACAATAGGTAACACTTTACAATAAGGTCTCATTAGTTAATATTAGTTAATGCATTATCTAACATTAACTAACAATGAGCAATAGCTACATTTGTTACAGAAGTTATTTTAATCGTAATTCTTCTTCTTCTTCCTTGAGTCTATGGCAGCCCATAGCCCTTTTGTGGGAAAGTTATGAAATTTGGCACACAGTGGACAGTGAACATTCACCACAGCAATTTTGGAGTCTCTAACTTAATCCTTCTAGCGCCACCAACTGTCCAAAGTTTCCTTTACGTTTGTGCTAATAACTTGAACCATAGGGCTAGGAACTACTTTTTCCTCTGATTCCTTGGCTCATGACTATTCGATCACCAAATGACTTCATTTTCCCACATTTTCCCCCCAAAAAACAACAACACTTTTTTGAACTCATCCTAGATGGTTCATCTGATTTTCACCAAAATTGGCTCAGATCATCTTCAGACCATGATGGCAAAATATTATCAAAAGCTTTTTGATACAAATTTGATGAAAAGAATGCCAAATTGGATGCGAGGCTATATGTCATCACAAGCATGATCAGAGGCTACATGCAACATTTCGGCACAGTGCCACCTACTGGTCAGGAGATATGAAAAATGTAATTTTTTGCTTATAACTTCAGAACGGATTGCCCAGAAATCATAAAAGTATTTACATCTCGTTAGATTTTTGGGTGACATGCCAAGTTGAATGATATCTAATTGTCCCATATTCCCAATCAGAAAAAAGCAGTTCTGCAAACTAGCATTTGTTATTTTTTTTCCACATAATAAAAATAAAATTTGTGTTTCTGTTTTAACTTATGGAGGAAAATATGTTAATAAACATAAACAAATGTTTTAGGACAGAAAATATTAGCTCAGTATAAAAACAATACAAATAAATGGAACGATTACGTAAAGATACACAAATATGTATTTGTTTGTTTGTTTGCTTTGTGAACAAGTAAGTAAACTTCCATCAGTCATCATCGTACAATCTACATACAGGTACATGTCAAACCCAAGTTTATTAGATCCATGTCATTACAGCGTGATTTGTAATGATAATATAGGATTGCTGAATTTGCAGAGTCTGTAGCAGAAATAAAGCAGGCAAATTATGAAGAAAACACAGTGAAAATGAAACCAAAACTTAGAATAACCGTTTCAAGGGGTAGAGGATATGTATTAGCTCAGTATAAAACAATGGAAAAGTTTTCAAAGATCACAGTATGCACGCCGGCTGACGTCATACGTAGGTGAGAGGTTCAAACAGCCGCACGATAAGGGCACATCCTCTTTCCTGCAATGCTAATCGAGAGAGGTATGATCTTATGCGCTCCCTCAATCTGATGTTAAATTGTGTTACAGGTGTTCATTTCATGTTTAAATGTTTAACTGTGAAAAAGTATTCCCATGTGATGTTATATTTGACCATTAGTTCGAGTTATCAATTTTTTAAATTAAGTTTATTTAAGTGCTGTTAATAAGTGAATACTGCATTGTGTGAGATGGCTGCGTGGTGTGTGCGTCTCGAGTGAGAGATGCATTAGCGGCTATCTTTATTAAATAATAGATGTATATTAGGGATGCAACAATACAGTTCACTGTTCAATACATACCTCGGTTTTTTTAACCACGGTTTTCGGTTCGGTTTGTTTCTGATGGCTTGGTACATCAGACAACAGTAAAAGATTAAGGAGAAAAAAAAAAAACTATTTTACTGCAATATTTTTTTTTTTACTTATGTTAACGTTAATTTTTGGGTGATATATCCCTTTAAGAGCTGCACGCATTCGATTTTACTTTCACTTTAGACATTAAGTGTGATTTATGTGCTCGCTCAGAAAAGCGCATGTTAGAACATGTTTAACTCAAGGTTTTAAAACGCATGCACATAATGAACTTTCGTGATTGCGAATAACTGCAGTGTCCAGTGAGCGCAACTCTGCGTTAAGACGTGATATGTGAATGTATGTCGCGTTGTACAGTATATTGAGACGGAGACACCAGTTGCCAGTTGCATAAACTTAAAAAAAGCCCCGGGTATACTTCACTTCCCGCGCCCGCGCGTCTTTCAAACCAATGATGCGCGCGGATGACACAGTTCCACACATGCGCAGTGCAATTTTTTCTATATTATTACCAGACAACCGGTCATTCGCTGGGCAGGATTGAAGAAGAAAAATAGTGCAGCCACCATTGCATCATAGTTCAGAAGATACACCAAGAGAATAGGAATCAAAAACGATGGAGAAGGCATGCTTTGAGTTTACACGCGCATTTGGGCTGCGCGTGGACGGGGTATGCGGCCAGCCACGAGCTCTCCGCATGACGAAAATGACGTCATGCGGACGGTGCACGAACGCGGGCGGCTGAAGTATACCCGGGGCTTTAGACTGTGACTTAAGATCTTGACCAACTAGCAGTTAGTTAGGGCTAATCAGTCTTACTTTTCTGATTCAAATTAGACTGATCTACCTTTTTATGTAACGGACTTTGCAAAGTTAGTACCAGTCTTGAAGAAAAAAAATAGATGTTAGTTTTAAGACTAGTCTAAGACGTTTATGCAGCTGGCCACAGACCTGCAAATCATAGAATGTTTACTGTAGCACGATACTACGATTTAAAAGACGGTGCTGCTTCCTCGTACAGCAGCCTCACTTCACCGCACGCTCACCCTGTTAAAGTGAGAACTCTGACTCCAGCATTGCAAGTGTAATATATGGAATACCAAACCTGCCAAAATAAAAATAAATAAATAAATGCATAAATCTACAAAGAAATGTAAAAAAGCAAAAATAAATATATAAATAACTATACAAAGAAAAGCAAAAAATAAATAAAAATAAAAATAAATAAGTATACTAGGGCTGTCAATAGATTTTTTTTTTTTTAATCGCGATTAATCGCGCACACCATTTATCTTGTTTAACATCCATTTTGCAATCATTGCCTATATCCAGCAAGGTAAACCATCAGATTGAAGTGTGATTTTCACAAAACTGTATTTTTCAGCTTTTTTCAAGGTAAATTTAGATGTCTTTCCAAAAAAGGACACCATATAACTGAAAAATAAAAAACTATGAATGTTTTTTTCATATAATTATGTACACCAAAGCACCCATAAGAAAAATCACAGCAAAAAAACGTTTCAGAATTCAGAGTGTTTAGTATTTGCAACAGCAAAGAGCTTGTTTACATTTTTACAAGCCAAGTTGCAATACTGAACAGGACCACATGGAGATGCCTTGACCTGCATATATACTAAGTACACAACAACATACACAAGGCAAATCCAAACATTATCTATATGTGTGTGAAAACAACGTGAATGTACTGAAATGTGTCTGTGCATAAATGCTATGTGCGATCAGTGTGTTGAGAGTGCTCATACATGATTTGTTTGCCCATCAGTATAAAAGACTCACGCATGCACCTGTACGTCACCGTAATCGTCTTTACTTTGATTGCAATCCGCATCCATCAAAAATTTCATAGCAAGAAGCTGATATGCTTTATCCAGCCGAGAAACATAGTTTCCAGCACGATGCGGGAGGGCTCGCGCTCTTCAGATACAATGACAGAATATGACAGAGAGTTCGTGTTTTAAAGCGAAACAGACACTGAAATGAATAATTCTCTCTGTCATCTCTGATATAATCAGCATGGACTTTAAGATCATTTAACTGCGTGACATAAATTACGTTATGACGCAATTTCATGTTTCCATAATTTTTTGCGTTAAATAACTCCTTAAGGATTTTATATTTTCAGACAAAGGTCTTAGTGATTTTCAGTTTTGTTTAAGGTAATTCAAGCAACAGTTTTTCAATAACGGAAGAATATGTAAAAGTATGATATTTGGGGTAAAAAGCTCAAAAGACACAATAATTAACATGATAATGAATAGCTGGCTAACTTTTCCATTTCTTGACATGACATGGTTAGATTCACATAGCAAATATCATATATCAAGTTGGGTATCTATCTTAGAGATACTGTAATACCCCATGTGTGGGGTAAAAGGCCCCCCTCACCACCTCATACATTTATAAGATTTTTAAACCAAATTAACCACTGTATGATTTTTTTTTTCACACAAAATATGTTGCTCCATCAATGTCCAATACAAACATATATATTTGTCCTGCAATCATATATTTTGAGAGTAGTGAAATATACATATATATATATGTATTCACTATGATAGTATGATGCATCAATGAAGAAATCAACTAGCTAGTCATGACTGTCTCAAAACCATATTGTCGCACACCTGTCGTTCAGCCATGTTGGTGAATGATGTCATGCAGGAGTAATAACGTCTTTATTACGACATGACATCTGATGACTAATTCTCATTTTTCTCAGTTGTTTTGCTTCATTTACAGATTCAATTTTGGCTTGTTCTGACGTACTAGAGCACGTACCCCTACGCACATGTGCACTCTTCAAAAATGGTGCTTTAAATCTCTTGACAAACTAAAATATGCAAATGACATTTGTATGCATTCGAAATACATTGTACTGAATGTCAGCTTGCTTATTTTGCTCAAGATAACAATTTAATAAGTCCACATGTCATAAAAACAAGAAACTATGCTTCTCAGCTCAAGAGCTGTCGCTCCAACCACACAAGTTTGCGGTGCAGTTTGCGAATGTTCGTTTGAACCAAAATGAACCAAATCGTTGAACTGTGTTAGTAATGACGTAACTTTCGATGTTAAATGGCTAACAATGCTTTTGAGAAACGCACCCCAGAGTGTCATTTTGTTACATGCATTTATATGCATATGTTGCATAGATCTCCACTAAAAAATTGCAACTTTTTAAAGATTTTTTCCTTTTTCTTGTCCAACAGTCCATGAAGGACGATGGCAACAGTTTTAGAGCTGATTCATCATACATTAGATGACCTGAAAAAAGATGATCTGAAGAGATTTAAGAGTTACTTAAATCAAGATGGACCCATCGGAGCTGGTAAACTGGAGGATGCTGATGTCACTGATATAGGGGATATAATGATGAAGCGTTTTGGAGAAGAAGAAGCTGTGAAGATCACACTGAACATCCTGAGTAAGATTTACCAGAACCAGCTGGCTGACAAGTTGCAGAAAAAGTACACTGAAGGTAATAAAAGAAAGAATAGAGAACGAGAGTGAGCATAGATTCATAGAAATGTATATTCAAATTTCTTTGAAAGAAGATTCTTATCTTCCCCAAAGCTGCATTTATTTTATCAAAAGTAGTTAGTTTTTTTTTTCAATTGCTAACAACCATTGTTCAATACTGAAGCCACATTATCACAAATCCTCATACATTACCAAGATGAATCTAGGCCAAACAGATAATCTCAGCTTCAAATCACTTTATATATGTCTCAAAATAAACTTGTTTCACCATAACACTGGCAAAAATTCTCATTCTGAAAACATCATGCACATAAATATTCACAATATAAGAATAAGATCTTTTCATTTTTTACTGTCTGTATTACAGCATACAGAATAAATGAGAAATGCAGCAATTTATTTTTTTCTATATCTTTACATATAGTATTGTAATTTACATGCAAAAAAAAATAAAAAGTTGAAACAACAATAACAAAATCCTGAAGCAATAATAATTACAAACAAAAAATTTGTCTTTCCTCTCTGTGTTGATGTTGTTTTTCTCTGGGTTAAACCCACAATCCAAAGACATACATGACAGGTGAAGTGGAGACTGTAAGTTTGCCCATAGGTGTGAGTGTGAATACTGAACGTGTGTGTGTGTGTGTGTGTGTGTGTGTGTGTATATGTGTGTATGTGTGTGGTCCCTGTGATGGACCGCAATCTGTCCAGGGTGTTTCACAGTTTGGTCTGTATAGACTTCCTTGTTTGCTGAATTTGTGAAGAGTTTTGAAAATGTGGCAGCATTGATGCTTGTTAGCAATTGAAAAAAAACTGGAATAATTACAACAACAGCAAAACCCATTCAAAACATATCTAGTATAATGACGTATGTGCAATATTGGAGTCCAACTGTGTCAGGAGTCTTTCTCTGTAGAGTTTGTCTTCTCTGTCCGTGTTGATGTTGGTACAGTACTGTGAGGGCTCTAGTTCTCCCTCTCTCTGCTACTCTTCTTTCCTCGTCTTCCTTGATCCATGCTTCAAAAAAAAAAATAAAAATAAAAAAAATAATAATTCTGAAGCCATCCCGATTTACCAAAAGATTACTGGGGGAATAAACAACCAAATAAACTAATATTGTAATAGAGACTTTCAGCTGAAATTCCAAGTTGTTGTGTTTGGGATCATTATTATTTCATTGTAAATATTCTGCTAATATTTTATATTTCAATATAATTCCTGCAAAAATGCTCAGATTTTGCCATCATTCTGATTTGAATGTGCTTTTATCAGTTTTGAAAGCAGTGTGTTAGCATTCGAAAAATGTTCTGTAAATATATAGTGTTTTGCAGATGGTGCAGTATGAACAACAAAAGTGGATTTTGGGAAATGTGGTCATTGAATGCATTTTGTGTAAAAGCAATGAAAAATGATTCACAGTTTGGTTTGCATAGACTTCTGGTTCGCTGAATGTGTGAAGAGTTTTGAAAATGTGGCTTCAGTATTGAACAATGCTTGTTAGAAAAAGTAAAATATTGTGAAATATTACCTTTGAAAATAGCTGTTTTCTATCTGAATATCTTTTTAGAATTGTTTTCTATGTTGCCATCACGGTAAAAGATTCACAGCTGAATTTTCTGCATCATCATTCAGTCTTCAGTGTCACATGATCCTACAGAAATCATTCTAATATGATGATTTAGTTAATAGTTTAATAGTTGTGCTGCTTAATGAAGTGTTGAAACACGATGCATTTTTCACAATCATTCTTTTCTCTCTCTTCACAGTGCAAAAATCATTAGAACCAGCTGTGAAACGCACAAGAAAACAAGGTAAATTAACCTTAAACATGTCCTTATAGTGGAATCAGAAATTATTATTTTTTTCAGTACAAAACAGAACTAATTTCAGTAATATGATTTTAAATACCATATGTTTACAACAGTTGATTTTAATGATAATCATGCTAATATGAAAATTTGAAACTGTTTAATTTTCTAATATTGTTTTATTTCTTTTCCTGTTTGTTTATATTTTTCATAACAGATGATTTCTGGCAGCAGGAACTCTTGAAAACTCACAAAATGAAAATGAAGGAGAAAGTAGAGCATATTTTTGAGTGTAAAAAGGAAAATGAAGCACATCTCAAGGATGTTTTCACTGAACTCTTCATTACGGAGGGTGATCTCAAAGAAGTCAATCAAGAACATGAGATTTTGCAGATTGATGAAACCATTAAACCCCATAAACCAGAGGACAGGCCAATCAAATGCAATGATGTATTTAGTCTGAACAAAAATAAGAAAAAGATTGTGCTGACCAAAGGCATCGCTGGCATTGGAAAAACTGTATCAATGCACAAGTTCATTCTGGACTGGGCAGAAGGAAAAGCCAATCAGGACATAGACTGTGTTTTCCTGCTTCCATTCCGAAAGATTAACTGCATTAAAGACAGAGAGATCAGTCTACATGAGTTTCTGCAGAGATTTAATCCTGAACTGAAGGACCTGGAAGCATCAAAGATATGTAAGATATATAGTTGTAAGCTTGCGTTTATCTTTGATGGACTGGATGAGAGTCGACTGACTTTGGATTTTGTCAGTGGAATGGTGACAGGTGTTGAGGAGCGATCATCTGTAGATGAACTGTTTACAAGTCTGGTGAATGGGACTCTGCTCCCATCATCTTGTGTCTGGGTGACCTCACGACCAGCAGCAGCCAATCAGATTCCTCCTGAGTATGTAGGGTTGTTCACAGAGGTGCGAGGATTCACTGACCAGCAGAAGGAGGAGTATTTCAGAAAGAGAATCAAAGATGAGAATCACGCCTCCAGAATGATCTCACACATTAAGCAATCTCGTAGTCTCTACATCATGTGTTACATTCCCGTGTTCTGTTGGATCACAGCCACTGTTTTTCAAGACATCCCTATTGAGAACAATGCAGAGAACATCAACACAACACTCACTGAAATGTACATCCACTTCCTGCTGATACAGATGAACATGAAGACCCAGAAGTGTGACAGAAAAACAGAAAGAGAACGTTCCAAGCTCTTAGAATCCAACAAAACAATGATTTTGAAGTTAGCTAAACTAGCATTTGAACAACTGAAGAAAGAAAACATAGTGTTCTATGAGAAGGATCTGAGAGCATGTGGTATTGATGTGTGTGAAGACATTGAGTCCACAGGAATGCTCACTGAGATCTTTCAGCAAGAAGCTGGACTTCATGAAATGAAGGTCTTCTGCTTCGTGCATCTGAGTGTTCAAGAGTTCCTTGCTGCAGTGCACGTGTTCCTCTGCTACCTGAACAAGAACATGGATGAGCTGCAGTTTTTCACTGATGAGATACAAAACGAGGTCATTGCTTTACATCATTTACTAAAGAAGGCTGTTGAGAAAGCAATGCAAAGTCAGAAAGGACATTTAGACCTATTTTTACGGTTTCTGCTGGGCATTTCACTGGAATCAAATCAGAAACTGCTCATAGGCCTGTTTACACACACTGAAGACAGCGAAGACAGCATCACAGAAATAACCAAACACATTAATGAACAATTACAAAACCAGCGAATCTCACCTGAAACTTCAGTCAACCTGTTCTACTGCTTACAGGAGCTCAATGACAATTCATTATATACAGAAATACAAAGATACATCAGATCATCTCCAGAAAGAAAACTCTCATCTTCCATGTGCTCATTGATGGCTTATGTACTGCTGATGTCAGAGGAGGTGCTGGATGAGTTCAACCCGAAGAAGTACACGAATGAACTAGGTGGCCGCATGAATCTCCTGCCAGCTGTGAGATGCTGCAGAAAAGCGATGTAAGAAATTTGCTGACAGCATTTTAATAAAATTTTTAACTCTGAAAATTCTCTTTAGTGTAAGATGCAGTGTGAAGGATCATGATTTTTACTGATTTTGGAGAGTAAAATCTTTATTTAATAAAACTGATTCACTAAAAAGTGATTTTATAGACATATGTTTGAAAGATTTTTCAACGCAGTTCCAGCATACATGACATTTATTTTATTTTTTTTTCCAGAAAGCTTGAATGTTCACAGATAACATGACATGACATATTACTGGTATTACAAACACTGTTCCTACAAGATAAACACACAATAAATGCCATGGACAACTATCCTGTTTTTACAGACTCTCCTCAAGTAATCTCAATGACACCTGGTGTGAAACTGTGGCTTTGGCCCTGCGGACACCAAACTCACCCCTGATAGAGCTGGACATGTATAACAATGACCTGAAGGATTCAGGAATTAAGCTGTTCTCTGATGGACTGAAGAGCCCAAACTGTCAGCTGAAGACACTGAGGTTTGAGATTCATTCAATCCTTATACAACACCCACCTCATTATTTCAATCACTAAAATCAGTGGGACATTCTAAAACGCTTAACATCAAAATGCTTAACGTGACAGATTTTAATACAACAAATTCATTATACACCATATTGAATGCATAATATATATACAGGCAATCAGATGAACCCAGAACTGGAATACAATGCACTCAATTATATGTTTTTTCTTCATAATAGTTTCCTATTAAAAAACAATTTACATGAAACTTTGCACGTTGCGTTCATCTTCTGGGTTCATTTATTTGCCTGTACATAGTATAATTTTATAAATAAGGTGTATACTAAATTTGGTCATCCAATCTCACTGTATAAAGATGATGATAATGAAGTCAGTGAAGCATGTATTGCAATAGGGATGTTTTCTCCCCATTACTTCCACACATGAGAGATGGCTTGTCAAATATTTCTGTATGTTTTTTAAAATAAACAAATTAAAGTGCCATCTCATTGTTATTAGATATCCTGACAGTAGTATATGTGACCGGTCTTTGTTTAGCTCTGTGTTGTGTGGATAGATGAACGAGAGCGGGAGCAACCGGAACATCACTCTTAAACAAGCCATGTACCATATTTAACAATACATCAGACACTGAAATATTAATAAATAACTTTAAAAACATGACATCACAAATAAAATAAATAAATATAAAAAAAAAAAAAATTAAAAGGAATATTGAAAGAATAATTTCCGCAAAATAAAATAATTGATAATAACAAAGGGAAAGATTTTGAGTGAAATTCATAAATTAATATTACACCTTACATCATAACATCAAATTGTGCAAATCCAAATCACACACACACACACACACACACACACACACACACACACAATTTATAAATGACTTATAACTGAATTAACAAAACATTCATAAAATGATAGCTTATCACATTAATCATATTGCTCATCATTAAATAATAATTTTACTAACTAATAACCTATAAGTGACTTATAACTGAACGGTATTGTAAAGTGTTACAGTAGATTCTTTAATACATGAATTTTGTATGTGTTCATATAAGAGTCATTCTCTCTAAAGAAAAGAAGAATATTGTTGTGGAGAAAACAATGTGTCGAGTGCCAACAGCGTTTCATTAACTCGGAACCTAAAACCCAAACTTACTCGAACATGATTATTTCCTTCGAGAGATGCAAATCTATTTGATTATGATCCTCAGTATCTGGTAGATGGCTGTATAGATGGTGATGAAACCATATTTTCAGAAATATATTTGCAGAACTTATAGTTTATGAAATTAGAGATATTCAACTCTTATCAGTTTATTTTAAATGGATGTATAATTATTCAAAAAATTTAACAAGCTGTTGTTGTGAGTTGTAATATCTCTGATATCTTCACTGTTTCTGTGTGTGTTTGTAGCTTGTGTCGCTGTGAGGTGACAGATGAAGGCTGTGGTTATCTGTCTTCAGCTCTGCGTTTAAATCCCTCACATCTGAGAGAGCTGAATCTGAGTGACAATCCCCTGGGAGATTCAGGAGTCAAGAGGCTGTCTGATGTACTGAAGGATCCAAACTGCACACTGAACAAACTCAAGTATGTTTAGCAGTAAGATTCATTTCATCCTGTGATTGTTTGTATTTGCATTTCAGTCTTACCATCTACAAGTGTATCACAAGTGTATCAATATCATTCACAACGGTCTGTAGTCAATTTTTAAAGTAAAATTTAAGGCCTTTTAAGACCTGATAAAATAAAATGATACTGTACATTAAGGGTGTGCAATACTGACAAAAAATGTATCTTTTGTCAGTATTGAATTTTCAATATAAATGTATATTTTCCAAGTTTTGTTGATGATAATAATAAGATGATATTTTGATGAGTGTGTTGTTGTGCTGGTACCATGGCTGATTTAGGCCTGTTGTGGACAGCTGACTCACGGAGACATATTTTTCATATTCTATGTGGTGGTCAGTTCCTAGCAGTGACAGAAACTTTATTTAAATTTATTTATAAAGGGGCATTATTTGTTCTTTAAATTGATTTCCAGGGGCTTTTTTACCCATATAAGGGCATTTCCCCCAAAATTATTAGATTTATGCATCACCTTTTATTTCAAAGTCCTACATCTAAATTAAATTGAATTAAATTGAATTAAATTAAATTAGATTTAAAACACAGTATAGAGCTGTTACCAGTTAAATGAAATCATTATTGCAGTAAGGTTTATAGATATGGGAAGAAGGAGATGGGAACCGGAGAACGTTCAAACACAACGTTAATATAAAATAAACAAAGAACAAAATTAAAGTAATGCCACACAAACCTAATAAAAAATAAAATAAAGTCCAGGCCTGGTCCTCTCTCGTCCTTCACTGTTGTCACTCCTCCTTTTATGCTTCCGGAGCTCCGCTGTGAGAGATTCGTGCCGTTCCCTCATGGCTGTCTCCCGCCCTGTTTGTCACAATTATCAACAAAATCTATCTTTGCAGTGTAGAGGTGACAGAAGTGGCATCACAAGTGACATTAATATATTTACACTGCATTTACAATTGCATAAATAATGCTACAAGACTGTTTTTTTAAATTCAATATTTAAACATAAAATGATTTCTAATTGTATTTTTTTTAAATAAAGGGTACTTTAAATATGAAACTAAAACAAATAAAAAACAATGTATAATATACTAATATTTTACAGTAAAGCATTGGTTTTGAGTACAGTAATACCAATATCAACAAACTAGAAGTAAAAGTTTAACTCTTAATTTATACAGGGCTATGTTTAATTCGGACAGATTGAGAGATATTCATCTTTTATCAGAGTCTCAACCCTTTAAAACCTCCGGGAGCGCCCGTCTGTTTAAGAGCCAATAGAAACTGAAACCATATGGATAGAACAATAATTATTTTTACTCATCATTAAATAGTTTATAAATGACTAATATAACTGAATTAACGAAGCATTCATAAAATGTTAGCATATCACTTATTAATCAGATTGCTCATCATTAAATAATGATCTATAAATGACTTATTACTGAATTAACAAAACATTCATAAAATGTTAGCATATCACTTATTAAACATATTGCTCATGTAATGGATGTGAAAAGACACACTCATACGTGGGCTTATTTCTACTTGAATTTATCTTTTTGGATAGAAAAAAGAAAGTAAAAATTAGGTTGGCTGAAGACAATACTGCAGACATTCATGAAAGACCACAGCAGCAACACACAGATCTGCTGCCTACAGCTAATCTAATATTACAATGTGCAAAATTGTAATTAATAACACAGTGTACCAAAACAGGATAATTAATTGTAGATGATAACAGGAAAACAAATTGCTAAATACCATTAGTTGCATCAAAAAGACTCACTTAAACATATTATTTTTACAATTAATCTGTTAATGACTTAGAGCAGGGGTGTCCAAACTCGGTCCTGGAGGGCCTCTGTCCTGCAAAGTTTAGCTCCAACTTTCCTCAACACACCTGATTGAAAGTTTCTAGTATGCCTAATTAGACCTTGGTTAACTGGTTCAGGTGTGTTTATTTGGGGTTGGAGCTAAACTCTACAGGACAGTGGCCCTCCAGGAGCAGGACTGGACACCTCTGACTTAGAGCATGAAAAATACATAAAAAAATACATACCCACAGCAGCGACACAGCAAGAGAAGTGCGACAAGATATGATATTATTAGTACCATTAATAGCCAAAAGAGAGGAGCCTTCAAACACCAATTTTTCCAACCAAATACCTTATTTTGTGGAATTCACATATATAAACTCTTTAAATGAATTGTTCTTTTTAACACAGTTACACTCATCATTAAATAACAATTTATTAAATATTTATAGCTGAATTAGCAAAGCATTCATAAATGTTAGCATATCACTTATTAAACATTTAGTCAAGTTTTGTAAGGGATTTGTTCATCATTTATTAATAATAACCTATAATTGACATAACTAAACATTATTATAAAGTGTTACAGTAGATTCTTTAATGCATGAATTTTGTATGTGTACATATTAGAGTCATTCTCTCTAAGAGAAGAATATTGTTGTGCAGATCACAATGTGTCAAGTGTCAACAGCATTTCATTTACTCAGATCCTAAAACCTAAACTTACTCAAACACTGTTATTTCCTTCAGGAGATGCAAATCTATTTCATTATGATCCTCTGTATCTGGTAAATGGCTGTTCAGATGGTGATGAAACCATATTTACAGAAATATATTTGCAGAACTTACAGTTTATGAAATGAGAGGAATTCAACTCTTATCAGTTTATATTAAATTGATGTGCAAGTATTCAAAATATTTAACAAGTTTTTGTGAGTTCTAATTTCTCTGATATCATAATTTTTTCTGTGTGTGTTTGTAGATTATGGCGCTGTAAGGTGACAGATGAAGGCTGTAGTTATCTGTCTTTAGCTCTGCGTTCAAACTCCTCACACATGAGAGAGCTGGATCTGAGCTGGAATCGCCTGGGAGAATCTGGAGTCAAGATGCTCTCAGATCTACTGAAGGATCCAAACTGCACACTAAACAATCTCAAGTATGTTGAGCAGTAAGATTCATTTCATCCTGTGATTGTATTGTAGATTGAAGTTTAGTGGAATGTCATTTAAAATGGTCTGTAGTCAATTTTTTAAAGTAAAATTTAAGGCATTTTAAAACCTGATGAAATAAAAATGAATACTGTACATTAAGGGTGTGCAATACTGATAAAAATTATATCTCGATATTTTCAAGGATTTGTTGATGAGAATAATAAGATGATATTTTGCTGAGGGATATTTGTGCCGGTACCATGGCTGGTTTAGGCCTGTTCTGGACAGCTGACTCACTGAGACATTCATATTATTCATAATCTATGCGGTGGTCAGTTTACAGCAGTGACAGAAATTAACTTTATTGATTAAGGGGCATTATTTGTCCTATAAATTGATTTCCAGGGGCATTTTACCTATATAATGGCATTTCCCCTAAAATTATTAGATTTATAACACAGTATAGAGCTGTTACCAATTAAATTAAATCATTATTTCAATAAATTCATCTTTGCAGTGCAGAGGTGACAGAAGTGGCATCAGAAGTGACATTAATATATTTACACTGCATTTACAATTGCATAAATAATGCTACAATACTTTTAAATCAATATTTAAATATGATTTCTGATTGTAACTTTTTAATTAAAAGGTACTTTAAATATGAAACAAAAACAAATAAAAACAATAGATAATATACTAAATTTTTTACATGCTGGGGTTGATGTCTCAAACATATCTCACATTGCACAACCATTTTAGCAATTTGGCTTCTTAGGCCCAGCCACTACACTGACTGCTGTGCCCGAGCCCTACTCTTGGATATTCCCATATGTCCCTCGTGCAACCGGGCTAACATTTCTGTCTGCATTTTTTAATAAGCCCGGTGAAGCAATGTTTAACCCTCAGGGGTCTGAGGATTTTTGGGACCCTGGAGAAGTTTTGACATGCCCTGACATTTGTGCTTTTTTCAGTTGTTCATAAACATATTAATGGAAAAAGTGTCAGTACACTGTATTCAGCACAAACTAGGCTACAATAATATGTGAGGAACATGTATGTACATGTTTGTGTTTTTGAAGGAATAACGTTTATGCGTGGTTATTGAAAAAAACAAAAAACTTAAGTCACTGAAATAAAGCCAAAAAATATATATTAAATCTTTGTTCACAAGACTTCTGGGTATTTGAGGTTGTAGACTAGAGTTTTTGCTTCAAAATGAGGTAAAAATTATGCTGCCTGCTTGTTCATATAAAACAATAGAGAGATTTAAATGTTCTAAAACATCTTTGGTCAAGAAACACAGTATGCGTGGAGGCGTGAATCCTCATGTAAAATGGGTGATTCTCACCTGAGAAGACAAAAGAATCACATAATAATGACCTGAAATGACTTGCATATTAATGAGGCCTTTCAGTCAGGTAGGCTGTGAAAAAACCCTCTGTGATCATGATTCAAATCTCATCATGGTGTAAATCAAACATACAGAAAAAACAGCAATACTGTGAAATATTATTACAATTTAAAATAATGGTATTCTATTATATTCTTTAAAATATAATGTATTTCTGTGATGCAAAGTGTCTGAACAATTATGTTACCTCTATGGCATTTCATATAGGCTTTTAGCTTAAAAGCATGCACATTTGGAGAAATACTGATGGATTCTCATATGTTTGTCAATTTTCTATACAGAAGAGTAATATTTATTCAGGATTTATTGTCATTATTATGAGTGCTGGATACTGTGTTTTCAATTGATACTTGCAGCCGGAGGGCGCTCTGTACACCTTTAGTCCACAAATGCCTGAGCACTAAAGAAGAATAGGCAATCCAGGAACTAACCGAACTAACAGAGGACAGAGATCGCTAACTATGGCTATTCAAAACACTTTTCAAGACAATAAATACACGATTGAGATGATGAATGCATGTATTGACTCAGAATTTGCGTCTGAATAGCGCTGGCTCTGTGGGCGTGGCCACATTAGCGGATAATGAGCTGAATCACGGATTTCTGACATGGCTCTCTTTTCATACAGATTACATAAACACAGAATGTTTGTTTTCGATTTGACTTACATGATTTAAAACCTGACATTTCAACGTTTTTTTAGACATAAGTCTAATTTTTTTGTGATTAATATTCACTAAGTTACAGTTCATTTTCTGAGAACTATCAGATTGGACTTCCTTCAGAGGGAGACGAGAGATCATGCATCATGTTAGTTTTCTTTATTTTACAAAAAGCACAACATTTTGTTTTTACTCTGAGTGTACAAAATAAAAGAAGATATTCCACAGATTAAAATGGTGTATAACTCTTAATTGTATGTGCAACATTAACAGAGTATTTTGAGTCTCTTTCACACTGGTAAGAAAAAAACCGCAGTGGTATCGCCGGCGATACCCTCAGACCTCAGAGTGTTAACAGTGATTTTAAAACAGCTAAACTGTAAACCATATATATTATATAACCATATATATATATATAACCATATATATCCTATATACTATCAACTATATATTTGTTCATCATTTGTTCATGATTAACCATTGTTTATTGAGATAATGATACTAAAACAATTTTGATATAAATACATAAATGATTTATAAGTGATAATGTGTCAACTAATAACTTATCAACCATCTACTAATGATCTGATTTATTTCGTGATTTACAAATTTTTAAGATAACTTTCAACACATTTAAAAATCGCTAGCATACTACATATTAATCATTTATGAACATAAAGTCATGTTTTATAAATGATTAGCTCATCATTAAATAATTTATAAATTACTCATAACTGAATTACAAAACATTCATAAAATGATAGCATGTCACTTATTAATCATATTTCTCATCATTAGATAATAATTTATGAATGACATAACTGAATTAATTAAACATTCATAAAACATTATATCACTTTTTTAATCATATTTATCCTCATTAAATCATTTATAAATGACTTATTACTGAATTAACAAAACATTCATAAAACAATATCTTATCACTTAATCATATTTCTCATCATTAAATAATAATTTATAAATGACATAACTTGAATGAACAAAGCATTCATAAAATCATTAAATAATAATGTATTAACTCATAACCTATAAGTGACTTCTAACTGAACAGAATTATAAAGTGTTACCGTAGAATCTTTAATGTATGAATTTTGTATATGTATGAATAAGATTCATTCTCTCTAAAAGAAAAGAATATTGTTGTGCAGAAAACAATGTGTCGAGTATCAACAGCATTCCATTTACTCAGAACCTAAAACCCAAACTTACTCGATTTCCTTCAAATCTATTTGAATATGATCCTCAGTATCTGGCAATTAGCTGTATAGTTGGTGATCAGAACCATATACTCTTTTCAGCAGTACTTATAGTTTATGAAATGAGAGATATTCAACTCTTATCAGTTTATATTAAATGAATGTGTGATTATTCAAAAGATTTAACAAGCTTTTGTTGTGAGTGCTAATGTCTCTGATATCTTCATTGTTTCTCTGTGTGTTTGTAGATTACGGAGCTGTAATGTGAGAGAGGAAGGCTGTGATTATCTGTCTTTAGCTCTGCGTTCAAACCCCTCACACCTGAGAGAGCTGGATCTGAGCTACAATCCCCTGAGAGATTCAGGAGTCAAGATGCTCTCAGATCTACTGAAGGATCCAAACTGCACACTGAACAAACTCATGTATGTTTAGCAGTAAGATTCATTTCCTCCTGTGATTGTCTGTATTTGTTTTTCAGTCTTACCATCTACAAGTGTAGTGGAGTGAAATATTCAAAACTGTCTGTAATCGAGGTGCATGCAGGGTTGCTGCACATTTTTTAAAGTAAAATTTAAGGCTTTTGAGACCTGATGAAATAAACATTAATACTGTACATTAAGGGTGTGCAATACTGACTGGTTTAGGCCTGTTGTGGACAGCTAACTCACGGAGACATTCATATTATTCATATTCTATTTGGTGGTCAGTTCACAGCAGTGACAGAAATTAACTTTATTTATTAAGGGGCATTATTTGTCCTTTGAATTGATTTCCAGGGGCATTTTTACCTATATAAGGGCATTTTCCCCAAAATTATTAGATTTATGCGTCACCTTTTATGCCAAAGTCCTATTACCAATTGTCATCAAAATCCATCTTTGCAGTGCAGAGGTGACACAGAAGTGGCATCAGAAGTGACATTAATATATTTACACTGCATTTACAATTGCATAAATAATGCTACAATACTGTTTTTATTCAATATTTAAATATGGAATGATTTCTAATTGTAACTTTTTAATTAAAGGGTATTTTAAATATGTAACTAAAACAAATAAAAAACAATAGATAATATACTAAATCATTTACAGTAAAGCACTGGTTTTGAGTACAGTATTACTAATAACAAAATAAAAGGCAAAAACATTAAAACTTAAAAACATTAAAAACATTAACTCTTAATTTATAAAGGGCTATGTTTAATTCTGACAGATATTGATCTTTTATCAGGGTCTCAACACTTTAAAACCTCCGGGAGCACCTGTCTGTTTAAGAGCCAGTAGAAACTGAAATCGATTGGATAGAGCAATAATTATTTTTGCTCCTCATTAAATAATTTATAAATGAAATTAACTGAATTAACAAAGCTTTCAATGTTAACATAGCACATATTAAACATTTATTAACATATAGTCAAATTTTGTTCATCATTTCATCATTAGTTCATCATTAACTAATAATAACCTATAAGTGACTAATTGTAATGGTGTGTGGCTGATATGAAACGCACAACAAAGGAAATCTTCAAAGAGAACGTTTAATTAAGTAAACAACATGAACAGGAGAATAACTAGGAGAAATTATTAACCAAAAACACCATAAACCTTCAACAATGGAAGACAAGGGACTAACTGAAACAGAGGGCTTAAATACAAGGAGAACTGAACAAAGGAACAAATGAACCAATGAAAATCAAATATTATTGTGCAAAACAACTGAACGTTATTATAAAGTGTTACCGTAGAATCTTTAATGCATACATTTTGTATATGAACATATAAGAGTCATTCTCTCTAAAAGAAAAGAAGAAAATTGTTGTGCAGAAAACAATGTGTGTTTCTGTGTTTGTTTGTAGATTACGGCGCTGTAATGTAACAGATGAAGGCTGTCATTATCTGGCTTCAGCTCTGTGTTCAAACCCCTCACACCTGAGAGAGCTGAATCTGAGCGACAATCCCCTGGGAGAATCAGGAGTCAATATGCTCTCAGATCTACTGAAGGATCCAAACTGCACACTGAACAAACTCATGTATGTTGAGCAGTAAGATTCATTTCATCCTGTGATTGTCTGTATTTGTATTTGTCTCACCATCTACACGTGTAGTGGAGTGAAATATTCAAAACAGTCTGTAGTTGAGCTGCAAATCCATATAATTTTTTACTTTGTTAAAATATCAATCTCTATTTTAAAAAAAGATAGCTCACCCACTAGTCACCTTTATTTATATAGCGCTTTTTACAATTCAGATTGTGTCAAAGCAGCTTTACGGTGATAACTGGTATATAATTTTGGCTGCACAGCAGCTCTTAAAGAAAATGGTGTCAATATCCATCTTTAGTAAATTCAGTACTGATCAATCAAAACACTGTTGAATATCAAATGTCAAGTGTCCCCACCTAAGCAAGCCAAAGGTGACAGCGGCAAGGAACCCAAACTCCAACAGGTGACATCAGGTGGCAAACAGGTGTTAAAAATGGTAATCTGTGGTTAATGTTATTTTGTTCTCTCTACATTTCTTCAGACTCCAGTAATCTCACATCTCACATGGATCCAAACACAGCAGACACTCATCTCATTCTGTCTGAGGAGAACAGAAATATGACAAGTTTCAGAGGATCAGCCATATCCTGATCATCCAGAGAGATCTGATGAGTGTTGTCAGGTTCTGTGTAGAGAGAGTATGTCTGGACATTGTTACTGGGAGACTAAATGTAGTCAGTCAATGAATATTACTTTCATATAAAGGAATCAGCAGAGAAGGAAGGAATCCTGGAACCTGAACTGTTCAGATTACAGATTTACTGGCCGTCACAATAATCAGAGCTCCATCATATCTGCCCCCTCATCCCCTCTAACAAAGTAGGAGTGTTTCTGGACTGACAGGCTGGTACTTTGTCCTTCTACAGTGTCTATTGTTTATGCACAAAATCTGGTACAAAATCTGTCTCTGGGGTACCTTTATATCTTATTCACCTCTTAAAGGTACATATCAGTACTTTTTGAAAGCTTGTGTACCTTTTTTTCTGAGAGTGTGGTTGTCATATTTAGGAACATGTTTATACATTAATATATAAAATGAGTTTGAGACCAACTGGTTAATAAAAGTTAAAGTATGGGTCAATGTTATTTTTAAGAAAAGCCTGAGCATCATTTGAGCAGGACCAGATGGTTAGAAAATGAAATGGTTAGTAATTAGAGATGGGCCTGAATACATTGCTAAGTTTTATTACAATATTACAAATACTTACTCTTCAAATGTATCAATAAAGTACAATGCATTGGTGTGAGGAAATGTATTAATTGATAATACAATTACTGTATAATATAAAAATACAAAATTGTCTGTAAGATGTGTGGAGCATTCAATAGGTCGTCTAATTAGGGGTTTCACAGAAATGAGTGAGAATATGTGTGATCTAAAGCAACATGTAGAAAAATAATGCACATTGTTGCTGATTTTCCTCATTATATTCTCAGTGTTTTAGCGAGAGCCTGTAAAATAGTTCTTGTGTGAAAGTAAGAGGCAGCAAGATCTCAAGAAAAGTATGTAAGACGCTCTTTAGGTGACTAAACATTTTTAAGGCTATTCTATTGGTTAGGATATTGATATAGGGACTGTTGTTGTCAATAAGGTTTTATTTATGATGTTTCTTCCTTTAAACCTATATAAAATTTCATACCAATATTGTCCTTCATAACAAGTTTAACCACTATTACTGTAAACCATGTCATGCTCAATAAAAACAAAAGTAGCAAAGTGACTGATCATAAAGAGCTTGTGACATGGGAATAGTAAAGCATATAGTATGATAATAGTGTTGTCAGTGAAAATCTGTTTCACACTCTTTCATTCCATATATACAATTCTTGTTTTTATAGAATATAGCAGCATTTACTATAAATGTCCATTTAATGATAACTGTTTTATGGAATATTGCAGTGTTTATTATAAATGATTTATCGGTGCACGTCATTATTATTTTAAATTCATGTTACTCATAATCTTGAATCAGAATATCTTCTCCTCCCTCTCGCAGCATTTCTTCTCTTCTCTGATGACGAGAGGGGGGTAACCTGTCACTCACATGAGATCAACCAATAGCAAACATTAACCATTCAATCAACTGATCATATGCACAGTTACTTTTTGGTTTTCGTTAAGCCAGCTTGGGCATTTCGAGTGAACTGTTAGCTGTCATTCTGTACTTGCTGTACATCAACACAAAACCATCAATGATTGACATTTTAATGTTGGATTTATATTTTAATGCAGTTATTACACTTAACTAATTTGCAAATAAACAGTTTTATTTATTGCAATAAAGACGAAGCAAATGGGTTTCAAGATGTAGGAAATACAACATTTAATAAAAAACACATTAATTACCACTATAACTAGTAGTTGGGGAAGCAGAGCATTTTGGCTCATATTAGCCATTTCCTGTTATATTTTTTTTGTTTCCAAGTTTCGCTTTTGAATAAATATTAAACATTACTTTATGAAGTACTCAAAGTCTCATTAAAAATAACTTTTCTTGTGAATAAATTACTTGGAAAGCTGCGCTCTCTCTTTATAATCACAGAAGCTGTCAAGCACAAGTGCAGCACAAGCTAAATGATTTTGGCACATGTGAAAACTCCCATTTTGTTCAATGAAGCTAACTAAAGTGTGCAATAATTCTTTCATTTACAGCAAGAGTGGGCAAACTTGTTCCCGGAGAGCCACTGCCCTGCATAGTTTAGCTCCAACCCTGCTAAAACGCACCTGCCTGTAGTTTTCTAGTAATCCTGAAGGCATTGATTAGCTGGTTCATGAAACCAGGAACAATGAGGGACATGTCTTTTTTATGTTGTCTTGGGTTTGAATAACTAAATTTACAGCTAGGTCTGACTATTTAGGTGACTATATTCTGATTATAAACAAAGTATTACACTTTTAATGCTGATAAAGCTACCTCAGGACATTGAAGATACCGACACACCAATAAGTGACATTTCACTGGAAGTTTTCCAGCTGGCTTATATTACTGTGGAAGTTCTTAAGAATGTTGTGTGCATAAGGTCTATTTCCCAAAAACAAAATGAAGCCCTGACCTGCATTTGTTCTTGTTCCAGAACCATTTTACTCTGATATATGGCACAATAGAGAAGAAACGACTAGCGCAACTTTCCTTTCATGACGATTTGATCATGTGATCATATATGAGGATTTGGCATTGCAGTCAGTACAAATTCCAGCAAAATTTGCATTTGGACCAAGCCTCAGTTCCAGAATCAAATCGGGTGCTTCTGAAATTAGTGACGGTATTTTTGTCTCGTCCTTTTCTGTATGGTTATCATCACTGTCAGTCGTTGCAATTTCGAGGCCTTCTAAACATTATTTATGCAGATAGTAGATTACAGAACTGAAAGAATAAGTTAAAAGTGTTTCAGTAATAGTGGTTTACTAATAAATGACATTTGGTGAGAAAAAATAATAAATAAAATGCTGCACATACAGTCATGTAGTAGGCTACAATTTTAGAAACTGTTCAGGCAACATTCTACAAAAAAGTATGCTTGGTAAATTTAAAGCCCTTCTAAAAGGTATTTATCTGAATTAATACCTTGGTATTTCTCAGTTTGTATTTTGTTAGTGTCAATGCCTAATATGACTTACATGACTTTTTCATTTTTAGAGGTTCGTATTTGAAGAAAGTGGAAATTAATGAACTCATTTCATAATGGACCCATTTTTAATGATTTTCTATCAGTTCTGAAGGAGAAAAGACTAATCACACAAATTTGGGAAATTAATTTTTTAATTGTGTTCTACTGGCAAATCGATGGTTTTAATTAATCATGATGAGTTGATTCTGACACAGACACAATCACATTTAGAGTTAAAAAAAAAAAATGTCGATTTGTACTTAGTTCCTGCATGATATTGAGGCTCTGAGATCAATTCCTCCTGCTAAGAGCTCCAGTGATGCAGTGAAGAAGAGCAGTAGAGAGTTACTGTGCCAGTCGTCCTTTTTCCCCCCAAATAAGTGCATTAATCATGTCAGATCCTCTTTGTGTGTTGGGCTGAGAGAATCTGCTTCTGGTTCAGTCTCATGTGAGTAACATTATGTGATCATCTTGGCAGATCAAAGATCTCCAGAAGAGAGAAGGAGGAAGGTTTGGTGGATGCACTACAAAATTCCATATTTTGCCAGATCACTGAGCTCCATGTCGCCAAAAGCTTCCCATGGGCAAACCACAGTGATGTCTGTTGGATAACCAGAGAAAGAAGGTGTTCAGGTTCATCGCTGCGTGTCATTCAAAACACTCAAACAATAGTTATGTCACAAAGGCAACTGAAATGTCACGCTTTACCTGTGCCGAGACCCTCCATCCCAGGGATGTCATCTCCGAAGCCTTTCTGGCCAGGTTTAGGAGCCTTGCTCTTGAAGGTGCGAGTGGTCCTCTGCTTGAACTTTGGTGGTCCTCTCTTCTCAACAGGTGCTGGGGCGTCCATTTCTCCCACTTACTGAAATATAAACATGTTTCCTTTAAAAAGTGTCTATATTGTCCCCTTTACTGATGTCCTCAACAGGTTAGCTGTTAGTCTTCTCATTTTGGGATTTTGTTCATGCTAATCTTCTAGTTACACAATGAGTAGGTTTATTTACCAACATCTGTTTGCCTTGTGAGATATACAGACAGTGTGAATGATAAGCTATTTACATAATCGTGCTAATCTCGTAGAGGAGATGCCCAGCGCTGTAATCCCATCACATTTATCCTAGCCTACTTCTGGAATCCAGGGAGAAATGTGTCAGAGCTTCTGTTTTTAGTCTGTTTTTGCCTAAATTGGCTTTTGCTGTAGAATGTCTACTGTACATTTCAGCTTCACCTAAAGACAGAAAAGTTTAAGTCTTTGAGGCTGTAAGCTGATTTCCACCATGGAATAATAAAAAGAAAAGGTACAGTTATGATCAGTATTTATCTCACAATTCTGACTTTTCCTCGCAAATCCAACTTTATATTCTGCATCAGAAACAAGCATCACCTGTAGTTTAATGTTGAAGTGTCCAGGTATGTCATTTTGACTCACATTCTGTTGTTCCTTCTTATTTATTTCCTCTCCATCACTAAATCTGTCTGTTCTTTTTCAGTCCACAAAAGTCTTTCTGTCTTTCTCTGTTTTATGTTTATGTTTGGTCTGTTTTGTGGTTTTCTCCTCATGAATGATTATCAATTTCTCTCCCTCCTTTAAGTAAATCATGTGTTGTATAAATTTACTACAGCCTGTCTGAGTAAAAATTTAATATCGTAGTATTTTACCTGACTGTCTCTCAGTGCATTGTGCTGTAAATGTGTCTCTGGTGAGGTGAATCTCTTACCGTGTACTGGAGTTTCTGGCTCTCCTGGTGGTTCTTCTTCACTTCTCTTCTGCTATGTCTTCAATTCAGCTCATGTCCAGTGTCTCTGCCATCCGGTTTTATAGCGCTCGACTAATCTTCTGATCCTCAAACACCTCCCACAGAAATAGAGGCATCAGGAGATTGACACATGGAGTATTTTAAGCACTTCAGCTGAGGACACGTGTCTGAAAACAGTCAGTTTATTTAGACCATCTGCATTTTGTCTCTTGTGAGTCTGACAGACACAGACATGAACACAAGATATGCTGAAAAATGATGAATGTGTGTTCAAACATCTTCTGTTTTTTCATGGTCATTAGTTGATTAATGAGGTTATGTTGATTTCATGTTTCTGATCTCAGGTCAGGCTATTTAAGTCTCTTCTCTAACCTGATCCTAAACATACGGTTATAGCTGAACTGTACTAAGATTAAGCAGCTCTAATCCACAATCCTGATTGGCTTTCCTGACAGTCATTAAGTTATTACTATATAATTAGCTGTCTGCTCATTAACATATACTGGAATGTTCTCATGTGTGTTTGTTTATCTGGTGCTGTGACACGTATTCAAACACATCTATAGCTGATGAGGAGCTCATACTTTTTAGATGGGATTTACAGTATATACAGCTAATGAGACTTTGTCTGCAGCTGGTATTTTCCCACTTCTGAAGTGGTAATAATGAGGTTTTTTTTGCATTCAAGTGATTTAAAACAATTGTTTTCAACAAGAATAATAATATAAAATGCAAAATGTTTTTTCATCTTGTCACCTTCAGTTATGAATCATGTAAAGGATTCAGCCAATATTTTCAATATAAAATGGCAGATCTGACATTTTTTTTATTTATTTATTTTTTTTATCATGGATATTGCTGTTAGTCGTTTAACTGGTCTAAACTTTTTGTCACCACATGTTTAGCTCACTGATGGTTGTGGCTCTGATTATGAGTTGTAATCCTGGTTTTTGCTCTGAAATGTGCATCTCTCTGTTTCTCCAGCTACGGTTTTTACTGCTATTATCCCAAATACAGCACTACCATCATGGTCTTCCTTTTTATGGAAAGGAATCACCACGCCAGAGTCTCCAGCAATTAAGGGTGATATGCTAGAATTTTCAAGGATGTCACGTTAGGGTTCCCAGTCATCAAGGAAGTTGCAAATGAGGTCGTTAAGGCAGTCCCTGTGTCATGGTTTGGTTTTGCCCTTGTTTCACGGTCCTGGCTCGCCATGATTTCATGGTCTGGACTCACCTTGACCCCAAGGGCTTACCATTGCCCCATGTTCCAAATCTAGTTCCCCTGCATGGGCCTGGCCCTCCATCAAGCCCCTGGACAGTACTCTCCTTGACTGTTGCGTGTGAAGCATCTGGAATCCGTTTCTTAAGCGGCGGGTTCTGTAATGAACTTATCACTTGTGTGTCTGAGTTTGAAACTTAAATGTTGAAAGATATTCTTGCCTTGTCATGCCTCGTTTCACCTTGTGTTTGCTCTCACTGCTTTATCTGTTACCATGATTACCCTTGTTTGTTTCCCCGACAACACGCCCCTCCCCCTTGTTACCTTGTTAGCTCTTCTGTGTATAAACAGGTCCTTGTTTCAGTCAGTGTTTGAGTTGCTCAATGTAAAGTTTGTTGCGTCATCTTGCCATGATGTTCATGCCTTGTCTGTTTAGCCAATGTATTAAGTCTAGTCTTCCTTGAAGTTAATATCTTTGCCTAGTCTGGATTTATGCTTCGTGTGCCTTGGATTACTCACTGCTTACTCTGGGTTTGTGTCATGCCTGTTTGTGGATTGCTTCATCATGTCTGGAACCAAGTTTGTTTGTTTATATCATTTTGTGTGGAATAAACTGTGTACACTGTTAAACAGTGCAGCCCTCATTACACAAAGCAATGTTTTAAACCAATAACTCCGGTCCAGGTCTCCACTGTGTTTCGTTAGAAATGCCCCATAATGAAATGTAACTTTCGGTTTGTGTTGGCAAACCCAACTATTGGGTTAAAAATGGTTTTAACCATGCCTTTTCCTTCTTTTTTTCTCATGCTGTAATTTTGTTGGTAAATCACGCATTTAGAAAGCCAATTCTGCTGTGTTATAGTTTTTCTGACATTTATACTATTAAAAAAAATATATACTATTATAACTATTAAAAAATAGTTACACTATTAAAATACTATTATATAAATATATAATAGTATACTATTAATTATAATATACTAATAAAAAAAAAAATTTATTTAGCTGTCAACGAAAATTAGTTTTAATTTTACCTAATTAGTTTTAATTTTACTTAATTGTTCTTAATGCCAATTTAATGTGTATTATTCCCTTTACATATTTATATACATTTTACAGTTTGTTTCCTTGATCTTTTATTTACATTAGCTATAGAAAACTGGCAGTGCAGGGCTGTGTTCACGAAGGAAGATGAAGAAGAAGAAGAAGAAGAGCTCAATATGAAAATTTAAGTTTAATCCAAACAGGCAGAAGGGCAGATACAACACAATGTATAATGACAGTGAACAGACAAAGAGCTGAACACAAACAGGAACTTATATACACAAAGGAGAATTAATTAATGAAGTGCAGCTGTGAAGATGATAGGTGTCCATGGTGATAGATGAATGTGCGCAGGTGAGGAACAGGAGGGATGCTGGGAAATGGAATGCTAGAGCTGGTGACTGTGACACTTGTATAAACCAATGTAATTATTATTTAAGTTTATGGAAATTTGGGTTTTTTTAAGAATGCACTGATAGGGGCCCCTTCACAAATTTTACTTAGGGCCCCCAGAAATGTAGGATCGGCACTGCCGATAAATGACCTATAGATTTAAAAGTTATGAAGTAAAATATCTAGCAACCACCAGACCACCTTCCGTATTCAACTAACGAAGAAAGTGTAAACTGGCGTTTTGTCAGAAAAAACTTTTTTCTGTAAGTTGAATAGGGAAGGCGTAGGACGTAGCATAAGCATTTTGAACTGTGAAAGTTTTACACTTTATTTGTAAGTAGAATCCGGAAGGCGGTCTGGTGGTAGCTAGATATTTTACTTCATAACTTGTTAAATATGTTTTTGTTTTTTTTACACAAACTCATCGCTTTGCTTCAGAAGGCCTTTGTTAACCCCCTGGAGCCGTGTGGATTACATGGAGGCACTTTTTTCAGCTCATAATCGTTGGTATCGCACACTGCCATTGTAAAGCTCAGATGCGTCAGTATATTTATTAATATATATCCGATTGTGTTCATCAGAGAGATGAAAGTCATTGAAATGTCTTGTTTATGGGTGTTATGGTTCATGTTTATGTCTCATGTTTTATTTTCAAGTTCATGCTATGATTTTTGCTTTGATTATGTTTGCCATGTGCTTATGTTTGTCATGTGATTCCCTTGTCCTCATGTGATTTTGCCATGTGCACAAGTCAAGTAATATGCATGCTAATAAGCAACTAGTTAATAGTGAGAATTGGACCCTAAACTAAAGTGTTACCAAGATTTTCTATAAGTTCTGAGAAAGAAAAAGCAGAATACAAATTTATGGGAAAATAAATTTTTATTTGAGTTCTACTGCCAAATCAATGGTTTTAATTAATCATGATGCGTTGATTCTGGTATGAACACAATCACATTTACAGTTAAAAAAATAAAGTCGATTTGTACATAGTTCTTTATTTTACCACAAGAGATAGGAGAGAGGCTGGAATTATATTGTGTTTCTGAGATCGATCCATCCTGCTAAGAGCTCCAATGATGCGGTGAAGAGCAGCAGAGAGTTACTGTGCCATTCGTCCTTCTCCCCAAACAAAAGTATAAGTCACGTCCCGTCTTCTTTGTGTGTTGGGCTGAGAGCATCTTCTGCTGGTTTAGTCTCGCTGTGCGTGGACAATTCTATAACCTTGTGTGATCATCTTGGCAGATCAGAGATCTCCAGAAGAGAGCAGGAGGAAGGTTGGAAGGGTGGATGCACTACAAAATTCCATATTTTGCCAGATCACTGAGCTCCATGTCGCCAAAAGCTTCCCATGGGCAAACCACAGTGATGTCTGTTGAAAAAACAGAGAAAGAAAGTGTTCAGGCTCATCAGTGCATGTCATTCAAAACCCTGAATCAATAGTTATGTCATGAAGGCAACTGAAATGTCACGCTTTACCTGTGCCGAGACCCTCCATCCCAGGGATGTCATCTCCAAAGCCTTTCTGGCCAGGTTTAGGAGCCTTGCTCTTGAAGGTGCGAGTGGTCCTCTGCTTGAACTTTGGTGGTCCTCTCTTCTCAACAGGTGCTGGGGCGTCCATTTCTCTCACTTACTGAAATATAAACATGTTTCCTTTAAAAAAGTGACTATATCGTCCCCTTTACTGATGTCCTCAACAGGTTAGCTGTTAGTCTTCTCATTTTGGGATTTTGTTCATGCTAATCTTCTAGTTACACAAAGAGTAGGTTTATTTACCAACATCTGTTTGCCTTGTGAGATATACAGACAGTGAATGATAAGCTCTTTACATAATCGTGCTAATCTCGTAGAGGAGATGCCCAGTGCTCTAATCCCATCACATTTATCCTAGCCTACTTCTGTAATCCAGGGAGAAATGTGTCAGAGCTTCTGTTTTTAGTCTGTTTTTGCTTAAATTGGCTTTTGCTGTAGAATGTCTACTGTACATTTCAGCTTCACCTAAAGACAGAAAAGTTTAAGTCTTTGAGGCTGTAAGCTGATTTCCACCATGGAATAATAAAAAGAAAAGGTACAGTTATGATCAGTATTTATCTCACAATTCTGACTTTTTTCCTTGTAAATCCAACTTTATATTCCGCATCAGAAACAAGCATCACCTGTAGTTTAATGTTGAAGTGTCCAGGTATGTCATTTTGACTCACATTCTGTTGTTCCTTCTTATTTATTTCCTCTCCATCACTAAATCTGTCTGTTCTTTATCAGTCCATGAAAGTCTTTCTATCTTTCTCTGTTTTATTTTTATGTTTGGTCTGTTTTGTGGTTTTCTCCTCATGAACGAACGTCAATCTTCTCTTCCTGTTCTCAGTAAATCATGTGTTGTGTAAATTTACTACAGCCTGTCTGAGTGAAAATGAAATACCATAGTACTTTACCTGACTGTTTCTAAGTGTATTGTGCTGTAAATGTGTCTCAGGTGAGGCGAATCTCTTACCGTGTGCTGGAATTTCTGGTTCTTCTGGTGGTTCTTCTTCGCTTCTCTTCTGCGATGTCTTCGTGTCCAGTGTTTCTGCCGGCTGCTTTTATAGCGCTCGACTAATCTTCTGATCCTCAAAAGCCTCCCACAGAAACAGATAGAGGGGTCAGGAGATTGACACATGGAGGATTTTAAGCACTTAAGGCTTTTCCAGCTGAGGACACGCATGTGAAAGCAGTCAGTTTATTTAAAACATCTACAGTTTGTCTCTCCTGTGAATCTAATATGCTAAAATATGATGAAGGGAAAATTCTATTAGCATTTTGCAAACTTTATGGGAATATTTCATTTTAATGTTCCCTGAATAACTTAGACTAACTAAAACTTTTAAGAAAAATGTTCCATGAATGATGCATAAATAGTGTTTTTGTGCTAATGTTTTCAGAACATTCATAAAGACCAGATAACTTTGAACAAACATTGCATAAACGTTAAGGAAATTACAAGGTTTGTTTATAACTTTGAGAGAACTTTGCCAGAAAGTTCTGAGAATGTTTCCTGTATACTGCATTGTTCATTTAATGCCATTTTTATTTTCCATATTAAATACTTCTTAAAATAATGAATCAAATGAACTGTAAGCAAATTTAAAAATCTAAAATCTAAAAATAAATCGGTATGTATTTTAATGCTGTGTCTATATCTTTAAATGACTAAATAGCATCAAATGCTTCTTGTCAACAAACTCAAACTCAGACTTCTTGTAAGTTTTTGTTGATTTCATGTTTCTGATCTCAGGTCAGAGTCTTTAAGTTTCTTCTCTAACCTGGGACTGCTGAGGTGTAAAGACTATTTCATCATTCACATTTGTTTTTAGCTTCGAGGAGCTAAAAAAAAAACAGCAGCTGTTATTCTGAGAAACACACACCTGATTTACCTGATCCTAAACATACGGTTATAGCTGAACTTTACTAATTAAAGATTAAGCAGCTCTAATCCACAGTCCCAATTGGCTGAGTCATTTAGGTTATTATATAATTAGCTCTCTGCTCATTAACATATACTGGAATGTTCTCATGTGTGTTTGTTTATCTGGTGCTGTGTCACGTATTCAAACACATCTATAGCTGATGAGGAGCTCATGCAGTTTAGATGAGATTTATATACAGCTAATGCCACTTCTGATGTTGTAATCATGAGTTTGTTGCATTCAAGTGTTTTGATTTTGGCAAAAATAGGAATCATAGAGGACAATTAGTCAATATCTAACTTTAATATGTAACATCATATTCATTGGAAACCATATATAAACATTCACCATGCCATTTGATTCTGGATTTAGTAATAAATGCTGTGTAAAATACAAACCCGATTCCAAAAAAGTTGGGACACTGTACAAATTGTGAATAAAAACAGAATGCAATGATGTGGAAGTTTCAAATTTCAATATTTTATTCAGAATACAACATAGATGACATATCAAATGTTTAAACTGAGAAAATGTATCATTTTAAGGGAAAAATAAGTTGATTTTAAATTTCATGGCATCAACACATCTCAAAAAAGTTGAGACAAGGCCATGTTTACCACTGTGTGGCATCCCCTCTTCTTTTTATAACAGTCTGCAAACGTCTGGGGACTGAGGAGACAAGTTGCTCAAGTTTAGGAATAGGAATGTTGTTGATAACAACTTGGGTTGTCCTTGTCCTCTTT